>NC_141200.1:10562500-11162500 GCF_054491065.1 Syngnathus leptorhynchus
AGCTCACATTTGGTCCTTTGCTTTCCTTAAAGCCTTCACTGAACAGTGAGCTGGCTCACAGCTTTTCCTTTAAATGTCAAAATGTATTGCATATCTTTATAGGTCAAAGAGAAACTTCATTTGAGTGTAAACTAATAGAAGAGAGGTTGTGGTGCAATAAGTTGATTCATTTATTAGGCATCACAGGTTACTCTGCTGTTACCATTTGTTGTTGCCATCTTATTGTTGAGTGTTAGCTTTCTTTTTCGTAATCCCACATTGTATAAACCGAAGATGAAAAACATGTCATGCAAACTTGAGAAGTAGAAAATGATCATTTATGAACAACATCTCCCTCCAGTGGTAGTCGGTTACAGCCTGCATTTTTGTCCAGGGGGTGATGCTTTTGACAAGAGAACATATCGTATGGGCATGTAGTTACTTTTCTATATGATGGCATTTCAAAGGTCCTTGTGAGAATATGAAGACATATTTAATATCTTTTGTGTTTATGCTCAGTCTGAGGTTAGGTCACTTTAAAATTGTAATGGCTCAGTGTAAATGTTCCTGAGAAATGGAATTTAAGTCATACTAGGAACTCAAGAGATTGAAGCAGAGTCTACTATTTATCAGGATTATTGCTAAATCCCACATAATATATTCTGTACATTGTTGCTGTAAATGTATTGCCTGATAAATTAATGCATACCAGACCCCACGAGTGAGTGCTAGCTATCTTCTTAATCAATCACTTTATCCTTTTTTTTTTTAATGAGACTAAAAACAGCAAAAAAGAAAACCTTGGTGGTGCAAAACAGTTTTTTATATGTATTCACTCCTCGGCAGATGATTCCAGAATCTAGTATCCAAGATAAAAATATGGACCTAAATAGTTTTATTGCAATATGTTGTGGTGGAGAGTTGGCAGCAGACCAAATGAAAGCTTTTTCTCTGCATATTTGTCACTGTCCGATGAAAAGCACTGTACTGTGTAACTTCAACTGTATTTTATTTTCATCTTCTGATAAATGAAAACTTTTCATCCATTCATTTTCTTTATGGCTCTTCTTGTTGAGGGATGCAGGAAGCTGAAGCTGGGCTCAGCGGACATTTAGCAAACCGCTACATGGACTGGTGGTCACCAGTCAAACAGCGACAACTATTAATATTCACAGTCACTGAGTGAGAATTTGGGGGTGTACAAAGTGCATTTATAGTTGGATAACAATTAGAGTTCTAAAAACAAATTGTGCATGTTTTCTCCTTCTCATTCAGACATGTGGATGAATATTTAGTTTTTTTGCACTCCAACAAACATGTAAATGTTAATGTTCTTCTATTCCAGCTGTGCAAAGAGCAAATTCTGTTCAATTTAAAAAAATCAAATACCCTGTTAGTACTTTTCTTGCTTGTGTGGTTGAAAAAAAAAAATCACATCAAATTTACAAACCCTTTTAAATGATCTCAAACAGAAAAATCATATTTTTTACACTCAAGGTAAATAGCTTCATGTAAAATGTAACATTTCTGTGAGGAAATAAGATAGATATCTCCATGTTTAGTATAAATATAGAATTTGTACAAATATGTGATTTCTTTCCGCTTCCATGTCAATATACAGGATTAAGACAGGTTGTCCATACATTCAAACTTGCTGGTTAACCATGAACTTATGAGCGCCGATAACATGGTGTAATGACGTTCCTCTTTGGAGCAAGGCCAGTCAGTAACATCCCCTCCCTGATAGGTCAGCGCTTACAATCACCACATTTCATATCCTCAGCTGACTCATGAGATTAGTGAGCGATTTGATGCTTTCCTTTATCTTGGAATCTTCCTCCTTCCCCAGTGAGACACCAGCCAGACGCATGGACCCGCTTGACCCCAAGAGGCACGGCAAGCTGAGAAACACCTCTGACCCTATGCCGCTCCATCCCTAGACGAAGAGTGCGCATGAGCCATTTGAACACTGACTTCTAAAGAACATAAATTGCGTGCCTAATTATAAAACACTATTTTCATTTAATGCATAGGAATTCAGATATCTACATTCTTCTTCTAGGTCTGGGATGTTCAAACGTTTTCCATTGAGGGCCACATACAGAAAAGGGACGAGGATATATATTATAATGATGTGTCACCTGGGCAAGAGTTGTGATGGAGTGGACTTTCTTCTTATCCATCAGGATGCTGTTTGTGATGTCAGCAACAGATAAACCAACAGACCATGAGCGCTGACCTTGATTCTTCATGATATCGAAGGCTCTGGAGGGACACATGATGTCAACTATATTCAGAAGCGATTAAATCCCGCGCTGCAATTGAATTCACAACTGATGACCTTACCTGCCGAGCAATGGTTTGGTGGCGTCCAATCCTGTGATTTCCAGCGGCTTTTTGGAGCCCGGCTCATTGTTACTTATTACAGGGACTGGGTGACAAAGTGCTGACAAGTTAGTGTCAATGGGAAGCAGTACAAAACTAGCAGGTCATTGAGAGTTTCACATTCACCTTTGTTGTCCGAATGCTCTCCAATGACCCAGGCCTGTTTGTGAGCGTTTAAGGAAATATTCAGAATGTAACTAAGACGCTCAGAGTCCAGATTACAGCCCGCCCCGATGACTTGTGTTGGTGGCAGCCCGCTCTGCCTCCATGCAATGTGGGTCATCACGTCCACTGGAGACAAGGCCGAAAGACGCATAGAAAGTTTTTAGACAGCTCTTCACTTAGTCAATTATAGCCTAAGTTAATTATGTTTATTATTGTGCTTGTATTTTGCAATGGTGTGAGCAGCTGTTCCTGATATTGTGGTTACTTTTATCAAACATTATACATCCCAAAAAACTATGTGTATGTTTGAGACTAAGGCACAAACCTGGGCAAGACGTATTTGCCGTGGAAGAACCTGACCCGACTCCCATTGAGGACCGTTGCGCTTAACTAAAACTGCCCCTCTAATCCAACAATTACAGACTTTAAGGACACAAACTCGCCTGTACTGAACTTTCAAGCTCAACAGTGCTTGGTGTAATAATTTCCTAATGTCCCAATACTTTTGTCAGTATTGAGCCACTTACCTGGCTGAGAAGCGATGATCATGACAGCGCTAGGGTTGAGATGCGCCAAGGTTGGAATGATCCCTCTGAACAAGTCAACGTTAGTCTGGACCACGCTTACGTACGACTGCTCGCCACTCCACGCGTTAGCGGTCACCACGACAACCCTCGAGCCCCTGGAGGCAGACAAATCTGACAAGAGCGGAGTCAAAATGTTAAAAAAAAAAGGCTGCTGTGTCATCGAGGGAAAGCACAGAGCGGATGAAGAATGTGGGGAATTCCTCGCCAGCACAATTCCTCAGTGTAAATGGAATCCAACCAAATGGTTTAATGAAGGGTTAGCTTTTGCTCAAGGGTCAAATTGATTTTTGAAACCGAGAAGGCTCAGGTCATTTGTCGATGAGGTAACAAGAAAAACTGTGTCAAGTGTATTATTTAAGCTAAAGGATTGTAGGACCCTTAACTGTATATGCTCAATGGGCATAATTAAATAACGGTTTAGTGTGTGTACATTTTGTGAGTGTACCTTTGGACACCTCGATCTTTGGCAGCTTGAATATCTCCAGATCTGTGCTGCCCCCCTTGGTGGAACTCTCGGCAACGTCAATGAAGACGACCTTGTCTACTTTACACTGAGGACAGAAAAAAAGGGATTCATTTTCTACGCAAGCATTGGATACATTTCAAATACATAACAAGCCGTGAACTACGCAAAAATCCTAGATGTCGGTTTGATATCATGACCATAATCGCACCATAAATCACTGGCTGTAAGCTAATTCTCGCCACTGAGAATCGAACTGTTGATACAATTTGGAAATACATGGCACTGCTCCCTATGGAAAGTCTCCAGAAATAACGTACAGGTTTTATTCATTCATTTATTCACAAACAGAACAGCAAGGGCCATATTGGCCTGTTCCTTTTGGGTACAACTTAAAGTGCTACCCGGGTTTGTGGGTGCGTTCAGAGAACCAACTCAAACAATCATGCCTTCCATCTCTGAAAGATACAAACCTTGGCCAAAATGCTCATCACTGCAGCCATCCCTAAATCCCCTCCTCCGATAACAGAGACTTTGTGGACCGGCTGATCATGGTGTCTGACGGTACCTGAAATTTAAAAAGGTAAACGTTGGCGAATGGGAGCACAAGTGGAGCAGTTCAAATGACGTACTATCATTGATCCGGAGATTATTAACAAACGCCAAGAGCTCCTGGGGATTTTTCTCTCCTGGGACGGAAGAGGACAGTGGAGGATCTTCTTGAAACTTGGAAATCATCTCCTCCAGAAGAGCCACCACTGATGACTTGGGCTGCAATTGGAGGACAACTCATGAAAGCAGGTGACATTCAACATTTACAAACAAGAAGAACAACATACGTGATCCCAGTTGTGCAAAATAGGTAAATAGATGCGTCCTCGGGCATCCACGTGTTTGCCCTCCCTGATTATCATGTCCGGCGTGGGCTTGAGGAGGCAAATGGGAGGCGTGACCGGGAAGGAGTCTATCAGCCACAACTGGATGGGGAAGTTGTAGGAGCGTCCTTTGAGAGTAAAAGATATAAAATCGGTGTGCTTCATCACACGAAACTCAACAAGATGCTCCCAGATGTAAATCTTACCTTCATACTTGACTGGAAGGTTGCCGTTCAATTTCAGGAGCTCTTTCTGGGAGCCATCATTGAACGCTACAATTTATAACAGATGTTAGCAAGATATTGTGATCACCGCGTGAGACATAATTGTGAACATGCACAAAAACTCACTATATCTGCCTACAGAAGGGACCATCCCAGGGAAGGTGGTCTCAATTTTGTCCAACTCCTCAAGAGCAACATCGTGGAACTTGTACTAAAATTAGACAGACGTTCAGATGGACGTACAGCTCCTTTATTCAATTCGGTTTCTATGATTCATGTTATGTTAAATTATTTCTCACTGGTGTATCAGATTAAATCGTGTTTATTATAATGCTGTTGCAGGTTTCCTCCAGCACACTAGTGTCAAACTTCAGTACTCGGGAGCCGCATTCCTGCATGTACTTGAAGTTTCCCCCGTTAAACACACCCGAATCAAAGGATCAGTTCATCCTGCAGGAGCCTGAAAATGATCCTGATGAATTGAATCAGGTGTTAAACGCGGGAAATTTCAAAAAATTGTAGGAATGCCGCCCCCGAGGACTGGGGTTTGACACCCCTGAGGAGCGGCGGAGTCCAGCAAGACCACTATACAAGGCAAAGCACAATTAAAGTTCAAATACATGTATCTTTTCATCTTCTGTTTCACATCAATGGAGGGCACAGCTGATAGCTTACTTTTCAAACTTCCCTGTAGCAGATATGTGTGACGTCACGAACGCTAGGATAATGACGTCTTTGATCCATTGAGGAAAAGTGTTTGCATCTCTCTTCTTTCATCTGTTGTTTTTGTATGTTCTGTAAAACTCTCTATATGAATAAATATTGTATGTTACGATGATTGCAGTGTACCTACTTTTCTCTAAGTAAAATATAATCTTTCACTAAAAAGCTTAACTAGCATGTGGAAGTTATTTTTGGTTATGAGTCACCTCGTGCTCTGGCCAAGTTGGCATTTGTCAACGAACTTTGCGGACTACAGCATTAAAGTGAATCATGTATTAATTCTCTTGCGGATCTAATGAAGAATAAATAGTAAAATACATTGTGTCAAAATGATTCAACACTTCCGTGTTAATTTAGGAGTCACGGAACTGGTCGAGCCAGTTGTTGACACTTGACAGCGGCCAGCTTGGGCTATCACGGGCCGGCCGGCAAATTACATAGACGCTCGTGGTGTGTTTGAATATCAACGTTCCATATTTTTGAGTGTGTCTTTAACTCACCTTGGATAAGACCCACTGTATTTTCTCCGACCGGAGGTCCATCAATGGAACGCTAAAGTTAGGAGCGATCGACCTCGGTTCCTTCTACCTGACTGCGAAAAACTTCCGCAAACTTTCCCGAGTAGCTAGGTAATATCAAGCTCCGCCCCTTTGGAATCGGCTACGGTGGCTCGAGAGGAATAGGCGATTTGTTTTTGTTTTTAATAGGTTTGTACCGGCAAAACAAGAATATGGTTTGGGGCTATTATTGGGCTCTAGAGTTGTGCTGAGTTAGTAAGTTTGCACATTGTCAACCTCGGAATAATGATAAATTATAATAAATTAATAAATCTTTTTTTTTTCTCTCAGATTACATCCTTAAACCGATCATTCAATGCTGCCCCTGAATTATTAAAATAACAACATACCTGTAACCAGTATTTGATTGTTTTCTGAAAAAAATATTTAAGATATTATTATTATTATTATTGTTATGACAATTTCCATTTTCTCAACTCAAATTCTCCATACCACTCATGTTTCTTTATGGCACTTGAATTTTTTTAGGGTCCAGGGTGAGATGGAGGCTATTCCAGTTGACAGACTCAGCAACTGATAACCATGCAGTCAATAATATAACACGTATTCAAACTACCACTGACACTAACATTCACAGATATGGATCATTTTGGAGTGTTTAAATTAACCCAGTATGTGTATTTTGGGAATGTCAGAAGAAACGGCTGTTTTTCTGCTATGTGAAATAAAAAAATAAAAAAAATAAAAAAGTGAATAGTCCATCAATAATGTGTAAAAAAATTTGTGGAAGAATTTTGGATGTAGGAAGTCAAAGTTCACTGAGAAAATCCAAAGCAAACAAATGGAGAGTAATGAGAGCATGCAAATTCAGATATTCAAAACTCTGAACTTCTCTGGACTCTGACATGCTTATCACTAGTCCACTGTCATTGCACAGCAAATTCTGAGAAGATAACACTTTGAGGCAGAGCTGTTTCAAAATATTTTAGAAAGAAACAAAATTACACATTTTTTATGTATTTACAATTCAAATTGGTGTGAAATATGGTACAGCTATTCAAAAATATCTCTCACTGGCACTGTATGCCTGCTTTTAACAAAAACACTCTTCTTACTTTTTAAACGGAATTTGCTTTTGAAAATGGGACTCTGTTTTTAATGGAAGGAAATAAATAATGGGGAGAAAGAAAGGAAAATGTCACTTGCATTTAGCGTCGGGATGAATTGTGCATATTTGACTTTTAAAAGTTATTTCTTGATTGAGTTCACGCAAAATCTGTGTCCGCCGAGGTCCCTCTGTTGTCAATGTCATGTATCACTTCTTTCGATGATTGTGAAAACAATGGGAGAAAGTGAAAATAACAAACAAGAGTCCAATAAAATTCATGTGCGTGCCACTGTGCTTTCCATGAAATGACGTCAAAGTTGCTGTTGCTGGCCAGGCAAATGGAGTCTTTCTTGTCCATGACAACAATTTTTAGTATTTCAGTTCATTTTTTCCTCTTGGCATTCATCCTTCTCATCTCCTCTTGCTCTTTTTTTTCCTCCTCCAAATCCTCTTGAACAGCCAATTTCAGACTACGATAGGCAAGGGAAAAAAAAAAAAAAAAGTTAGTAAAGGGGCACAAAATATCTGGTGAGAAATGTACAATTAAGTTACCTCCTGGCTTCTTCTTTCTGCAGATCTCGCCAGCTGCTCTCCATAAATTTGAGTGCATAATCACTTTCATTTTTGTATCTGTATATGGGATAATAAAATAAATAAATAAATTGCACAATCATTGACTTGATAGAAAAAGACAGATGCATGTACGCTTACTTGTTTCGGTCATAACCAAAGATTTCCTTAATGTGTTTGGAAACTTCTGCCTGCTCATCACCGCCATCATCGATGAAGTCATCCATTTCGGAATCATAGTCCTCTTCCTCCTCATATTTTCTTTTGTATGCAATAGTGATGGGTGGGAGTGTTGTACCTACATATTAAAAGAAAAAGTATGGATGCTATAACAAAGCAGTATTCACTTGCTCTAACTAGAAATGCAAAATCGTGGACAACAAAGTACTGCATCCAATTGACGATACAATTATTACATGGTTTAATTTCAATTCCTTCCACAATTCAAAGCTCACCCCTTTCTTACATGTAGAGACAGAACGATCAATCGATTAAAACTAAATACCCAATATAAACCCCCTTCCATAATTGAAATGTCATTACTATGATATAAAATATTAAACCATGGGAGTAGTTGTATTGCATCGTATTATTAGATTGTACCTGGTGGTCTGTTCATAGGTCTGGGTGGACCTCCTGGTCTTGGGGCCATGCCAGGTCTTTGTGGCATCCCTGGCCGAGGAGGAACTCCAGGTCTGGCTCCGCTGACGTTTTTGGATGAGATGGTCTCAGACACCACAGTACACTTGGGTCTCCCGGGTCCTGAGCCAGAGTTGCCTGAGGGTGGCCTGTTGACAAGGGGTCCTCCGCTAGGAGCTCGACCCGCCCCGATTCCTGGCCCTCCGACAGAGGTTCGACCCTGTCCGAAACCCGGTGGCCGGCCTCCCCTACCTGCGGGGTGACCTTGTAAGCCACTAGCACAAGCCTTTGGCTGCAGTGTTCCCCCTGGCCTTGACTGAAGTTGGTTCCCTTCTTTAGGGCGCCCACTGGAGGAGGGTCTGACCATCGAATGGCCACTTGATTTCTCTGCAGGATTGCTTGCAAATCTTGGTGGTTCTCCCTTTCCTAAAAGTGGGCGCTCCTGCTTTACTGAGCTACCTTGTGTAGGTCTGTTTTTTGGTGGGTTACTATTTGAAGGCTTGAGATCTCTGCCAGACAGAGCATGAGGCTTGGACGGAGGCATGCCTGAAGGTCGTCCTTGAACAGATAAAGTGCTGTTCTTTTTTATTCGAAGGTCACTTGAAATGACAGATGCATGACTAGAAGAGGGCTTAGGCCCCCCCTGTTTGGCTGAAACCTGACAGGAAGTAGCTTTTGAAGGATTTTGAGTTTTGGGTCTGTCTCTTTCTCTCTCACCAGCGCTGACCTTTGAAGGTGTTGCGACAGATTTTTTCGTTATCCCATTGGACTGATCTGGCTTTTCCGATAAACTCTTTTGTGGTTTACAATTTTTTGGCTCTTTATCAGGCGCATTTTTTCGTAGAGAACTAGACTGAGGCTTGTGTTCTCTATCTGTCCTCAAGTCTTTGCTGCGGCTCTTGGCTCTGCGCTCCATCTCTAGCTCCTTTAACTCTTCAGCTGTGCGCAGCCTTTCTTCCTTCACTACCTTTCCCTTTACCTTTACCTCCACCGGCTCATGCTGCTTCTTCTCTGCCAATTTCAGCAAGTCTGCAAAGTTCATGCGGGGTGGAGCAGACTTGGGAGCACCACTAGATTTTTTAGGGGAGGCTCTACTGCTTCTGCCAAAACCTGAATCTTTGCCGGGTCTTAGAGCTTCAGAATCTTGATCGGGCTCGGAATCGGTCTGCTCATACTCATAATTATCTTCATCATCCTCTGGGTCAACACAATAATTTCTAAATTTTCCTTCACTGTCTTTTTGTTCCCCCTCCATTTCCTGCTTTGACCTCTTCTTTGGAACATCCACCAGTGGAATGCCATTGTAACCCCTGAAATTATCTTTTGTCCTAGAAGCCATGGCTCTCGCTTTACGATCAGACTTCAGCTCAACCCTTTTTGCGAGAAGATCCTCCTTCTGTTTCTTCATTTCATTCTCTGAAAAACAGAGGCTGAGTAAAAATATCATTGTGTAAACACTGTACCTATGCAAAACAATTTCCCTTTCTTACCTTTCACTCTGGCCTCACGTTGTCGCTTGCTCAGGAGTGCCTGCACAGCAGCAGGATTGACCCCTTTTGACTTTGGATCCTTTTTAGGGGGACCAGCTTGTAAACTATACCTTTTCTATTGAAAAGAGGATGACAAAAAATGCAGATAAGATGAGAATCGTCTTTAGTCAACGTATGATCCGAAAAGACAAAGCACATTTTCATCCCTGAGATGGCTGAAGTCAAATGAAAGTTAGCAATGTGAACTACGACATATAAAAAAACACATCAGTCTATCTGTAGTTTAAAGAGTGTCTTATTGTAAGCTTATTGTTGTGTCTTAAGTAAGCATGGACTGGCTGCGGTGTATACTAATACTTATATGCCAATGAGTGATAACGTGGTGAACTATGAGCACGTGAAAAAAATGTGTACGTGTACTTAACTTGAACTGAATTTATTCAATTTCACTTTTGCTCCTGAGACAACCGGGAATGCAATTTTAATTGCTGCATTCAGAGCAACAAGGTGGAAGACAGTAGCAAGTTTCAAAAGATGCTTCATTGGGAAACTCGGTGACACCCACGATGAGGTGGCATTTGTGTGCCCATGCGTTCGGACTCGAATCACCCTTTTTTTTCTCTAAATAAAAGGTAAGATATTTGCTCATTTCACTTACCTGCGTCATGCCGACGCCCTTGTTTTGGGTGGCGATTGACAGAACGTTGTCAAAGTCCATCATTTTGGGAACATATAGTGTCAGCTGTCTTTTTCAAGGAGCAAAACTCCAGCAATGAGACAGATTTTACCGTTCTTCTACAGCTCACACAAGTGTAACACTGGATTTGGCGTTGCGCTTAAACACCAGTATGTCTTATTAGAAAGTTATTAGCAAAACGAGTAAAAATGTTTGATAGTTGTGGGGCAAACAGTGAGGTGCAAAACTAATTTACGTCCTTGCCTAGGCTAACATTGAGTAGGAGTTAGCTAACCCTATGTCAGGGCTAAACAAGAAGCCTTGGATTTGAACGCAACGTACGTTTGACTACTAGAAGCACTTTAGTCAAATTCAATCATAATGAAATACAAAATAAATAGTTGAACGCAATAAGCGACTGGTGTTTGGTCGACGCTCGCAACGGGAAACACCGATGTGTCAATGGACTCAGAGGGAGTTCTGCGGAAATGAGGTCGTTCAGTGTTACGCACTTCCGTGTTAGAAAGAGCCATCAGGATCCAGACGCTAAAAAAAGAAAAGTCGATTTTTTTTAACATGAATTCTACATATAGCAGGGTGTAAATTAAGTTACAGTAAAGTTTTATTTTCCCATTCACCGCCACTTTGCACTTTCTTTCCCATTGCCCCGATATGGCTTCACCACGTGAGGGCGCTATCATTAAGCATACGTCATACTTGGAATTCTCCAGAACTGGGTTTCTTTTACTTCACACATTCGTTATAGGCACAAAGTAAAATAAATCAATCTCCAAATCTTGTCATGTTATCAAACCACAGCCATGGTCAGAAATATGAAGCATATTAAATGGATAGGTTATTATGTGTTAGAAATTGGTGAGCTTCTTAGCATCTTCATTTTATACAATACACTTATAATTCATTCTATTTGTTACAGCTCTCTTGCAGTATGTGAAATGATTTCATGACATACTGTTTTATATGCTATAGAAAATGAATAGGTTGAATGGATGTTGTTACTAGATCAAAGATGTCTCCTCCCAGCGGAATTATTATGATATTTGCATTAAAACAGCCTTACCGTCCTGTAGTTGAAAGCATTTTAAAGGTATTTTATTTGATATTATGTGTACTACGTTATGTGTACTACGTGTACTACAGTATGCCTTAGCTCTAACAATTTTCATGCAACGTCCTTTTGAAATAATAATAAAAATATAATGTTTAATTGAGGAAAAACTCTTATAATCGAGATTGTTCGAATATACGACTAGCAGACTCCAATAAAGCTAAGTATCATGCAACAATCATAAATGTGATTCAAGTTTTTTTCATGTGGATCAGCGGATAAATGGAAAACCGTGCTGTCAAGTGTGTAGCGTGACTGCTCCCTTAATAACAAGAAAACTGAGATTTCATTTTTACTGACGCGAATTCATTAAATGGGCCACCTTGATCTCGATGTAAAGTTCTCCGTCAAACATAAATAATAGGCCATCTGCTCCCAGATGTAAACATAAGTCTGACCCTCCTATCTGGGCGTCACTCACTCGTCCCGCCTACTAACAGTCCAATGTCTGTTCCTATTGGTCAAGAGAGACGCGCCGCTCACCGCCTACATAACGTCTGCCCGCCCACCGGAGAGAGGACAAAAACAATCGGCATCTCTCTCGCTAAAGAACATAAACAAAAGGACATAACCTAAATTTACCTACACAACGTCTCTACTAACGTCCTTGACATGGTTTCTCCAGTAAGTGTGGTGAGTATCAACGTTAAAGTAGCTTTAACATAACGATCGGTACAAATTGTGATTGCTGGTTTGATTATGTTCCCGTAACAAACCGAAGCTTGTATGTGGAGTCACCAGTAAAACATAGGTATTTTGTTGCGCTGTTACTCGGCATGCCACGATATGTCACGCATGGACTGAGGCTACAACGTGATCGCTTTCGGGGACAACATCATGAACAGTTTGTCGTTACAATCATGTTCTTCCAGCACATTTGTTATGTTTGTTAGTCTAGTCGTTTCCCAAGTGTATACGAAGACGGAAGATCGGTGGTGTTTCGAACACAAGTTCCAACAGCAAGTGTCCAATCCAGACATTTCTAAAGGGAAAAAAAATCACGTGACGACCCTTTGTTTTTGTGTATGACTGTTTGTGGTTTTATTCTTGTCCTTCTAATGGACATGCGCCATACATACTTTCAGATGTAATGCAGCAACTCGTTGTATAGTGTAGCCTACATATTGCTCAAAGTGTCAACGATGGAACATTTGAACAAAACAGTTGTGTCAGCAATCTGTATCATTCAACTTGCACCAACATCGTCTTACCTAACAACTGAGCAACTATGAAAAGGTTTTGTTCCTTTGCAGTGGCCATGAAGGATGGCTCGGTCCCTTCCTTGTAAACCCATAAACCCTCATGTGAAGCCTGTGATTACTGTGGAGGCAGCCTGTGTGAAGGAATGCAAGCCAGGCAGACCTGTTCCCACAGTGATGCTGCCCAAGCAGTGTGAATTTATTAAATTAGTTTAGACCCGGCCATGGCCCCCTGGATTACAATGAGACGGAAAATAGAGGCTGTCTGAAATAGAGGCCCCGGCTCAAGTTCATCTAAGGACAAAGTTTTATGTCAAGACAACAGAAAGGTACCGGCAATCAGTTCCCACTACGTTTTATATTTACAAAAGCACCATTCTTTATCGATGTTAAACAGTATATACGACAGTGGTTGCGGAACTGGTGGGCCATGTATTCTGTTGCTTGTCCTTCAGTGGGGATTTGTCCAACTTAATCCACCTCTTAATACCACCACTATCGGTTTGCAATTATAGAAACCATCATTGCTATACAAAGCACACAGTCACACTCTACCTCAGAGCAGTTTATAATTCAGATTTGTCTAATAACATGACCAAAACATCCATCCGTCCATCTGTACTTTCATTCATCTATTCATCCATCCATTCATCCATCTATTTCCTGAACCACTTATCCTTTATCATGCTTAAATGAACTACATTATACTCATCAAAAATGTGTTTGTGATGAAATATCAATTTGTGCAGCTCATCACTAACAAGCTTTGCTAGTTTTGCTCTGACCAACCAACCAGAGGATGGAAAACTGCTGATAGCATTGAGAACCAGCTTGTTGCATGAGGATTAATTAGAAATTTGTTTGGGTCAAGAAACAGCCCCCTTGCTAATGTGCTCACGTTACATTAATTTGTGATTTTAATGCACCCAAAAGAAATCTGATTGGGCAATTTAAAAAAAAAAAGTTTCAATTACATACACTTTCCGGAGGCAGTGTAGCCAAGGAATGCCACAAAATGAAGAGAATAAACTTCTGAGATTAAACTAATGCAGTTTCATGCCACAAATATGTTCATTTCCGGTGTAATTGTGGGTCAGTGTTCCTGCTACAGAGACAGGCCACCACCGGCACTGAGTTTAACTGAGTTAAAAGTTCTTGTGAATTGTTTTTTTCTCCTAAAAAACAGCATTCCAAATGCTTTGATTTGTAAGACGGTATTTTTGTCGTTTAATTTTGTGTCAAGACGCAATGTTGTGTGATGTTAAATGGGAATGACTTCATATTATGACTCATGTCTGTCAAAGCTATCCTTATGTTACACATCTCTATTCATCCAGCCTTTTACAGGTGGTTTATGTTTCTCTCTATCATGTTTCTGACCCTTGAGTAACATGAGTCAGTCTGAATAATGGATGTCCTACTCATGGGATGCCATTCAAAGCTTTACTTGGGTTTTATGGTTACGATGAGCTGGCAACTGCACCTTGCTTGCGATGAGACGTGTAATGTGATACATTTTACAAAACTATATTTATGTATACTATATTGTGTCTCGTGTTCCAAGTGATCTCTGTTTATTAATGGATTCAACAAAAATGCATTGTGTTCATGTAAAGCTCTACTGAACTGGTTGCCAGCCAATCGCAGGGCACACAGAGACGATTAACCATCCGCACTCACACCAATTTTGAGTGGTCAATCGGCCTACCGAGCATGTTTTTTGGGATTTGGGAGGAAGCCGGAGTGCCTGGAAAAAACCCACGCGGGCACGGGGAGAACACGCAAACTCCACACAGGGAGGGTCAGAGGTGGAATCAAACCAGCACCCTTCTAATTGTGAGGCGGACATGCTGCCCAGTGCGCCACTGAGCCGCAGTATATAATATTACATTCTTATTGTTGGCGAGCAAGAGACGACACATACATACAAAGCTCAAACCATGATTTACTTTCTGCTGGAGCATGTCCTAGCTCTCTATGAGCGAAAGGCAGACTACACCCTGAACTGGTCGCCAGCCAGTCGCAGGGCACACATCGAAGCGAGCAACCAGTCCCACACACATACACACAGTCACTGAGTGTGAACCGATCCCACGCACGCAAGTCTTGATCTAAACCTGGTGTGTGCATGTTTGGGTGGACCCCCCCCCTCCATGATGCATGGTACCTTATACCCAGGACAGGAAGTCTGGAAAACCTAGTGAAAAAGCCGGATTAAAAAGGCAACGTGAAAGGGGTTATTGTTCCTCAACTCTCCTCCACATCACTTGACCATTGCTGAATCCAATTGCTCCTTCAGCGTATTCATTTGTCATGTATATTCACTTCTTTCTGCCCCACTTATTTGTTTGTGAACTGTGCAGTCAAAGTGCTGCTTTTGCTTTACCACACAATGTTTTAATGCTCAATGGTTTGGCAGAGGGACAGCAAGTCACTGGTTTTGCCACATCCCCTTGTATCAACCGTTTCCTTCCTTTCCTAACTTTTTTTTTTTCTCACGCATCTCATCTTTCTCAACTTTCACACTGAAATCAACAACCTTCAACTGTACGGACCACCCATCGCTTTCTGCCTTTGGATGTTCGATTCTCAGAATCACGGGTGGATGTCGGTTCTCAAGTTCTTAGAAAACAGTTCTGTTTTGTTTTTTGGAAGGGGGGGGGGGGGGATAACAACGTACTTGAGACTCAAATGTTTTTACAGAAACAAGCAGGATTGTTTGCATAGTCGGCAGTATTTAAGGACATGAGCCTCAAGTGTCAAAGTACAGGAAAGAAGAGGGATGAGAAAAACAAGGTGTCAAAAATGAGGAAGAGAAAATGTTATAGGGAATCAGACAATTCCATGGACTTAGATGTTTGCATTTCTTGTTTCAGTCATGTGCATCTAACTGGAGACCACAAAGGAGGATAAGCTTTTTATGTCCTAATTCAAACCACTCTTGCCCATAACAGGAAGTACCTTGAACGACTGCTTGTCTAGACGTTGTTTCCTGTTTTATCTTTATGGGCATTAATAAATAATAGAAACAAAGAAGATGCAAGAGCATCACATTAAGATTCTAATGATGATCTACATATTTAATCTGTTTTCAGGTCAAGAGTGAAGGCCCCAAGCTGGTGCCATTCTTCAAGTCAACCTGTGTTTACTTTGTCCTCTGGCTACCAACCTCAAGTCCATCTTGGTTTAGCGCACTTATCAAATGCCTGCCCATCTTCTGCCTCTGGGTTTTTCTGTTGGCACATGGCTTCAGCTTCTTGGGGGCTCACTCCAGTGCCCGCAAGATCCTAGCCGGCCTCATCTTTTCTGCTCTGGGTGACGCTTTCCTCATCTGGCAGGAGCAAGGCTACTTCGTCCACGGTGAGACTGAAATGTCACGTGCTGAATTACACAAAAGGAAAATAATTTGACTCATTGAAAGCGGTAAAATCCACCAGAAAGTGTTGTGTTAGTTGAATGTCATTTAACCTACGTTTGCCTCATCACCGGAGATTTACTCTAAGAGCCCTATTTTCGCAGTCTAAATGTGCGCATCAGTGGAGTTTTCTTTCATTTTGTCTTTTCATAGATAGGCACAAGTAGAAAGGGGCGTTTTCACCGTTGTGGGAGTGAACATAACCAACCAGCCAAGGGACTCCGCTCATTCCCTTTAAATTCTCCTCTGGCACAAAAATCAATTTGCATCAAATTTCATGCCAAGTGCATGTATGCTATCTGTGAAAATAGAACCCTAAAAGTTACTTTGACAGCATAGGAACATTAATTGTCGCTTTCCTGTCCTAGTAGATACACATATTTTTACCAAGCCATGTTTTTTGCTTGATGTTTCTAATTTTATTGTTGTGAAAGCAAACAGAGCCATGACCTTCAGCACTCTTTCAATGGTGTTGTACCAAAACACTCAACTTTTGTTGATTGGTCAACAGAGAATAGTCACTTCTGTTTGACAACAGGACTGGGAATGAAAGTCGTACATGAAATGCCCATGAACAAGATAAGATGTATAGAAAATGGATGCAATCATAAATTATACCATATATGAAAACAGGATATAATAGTATCTAATTTGCATGTTGTTAAATAAAACTCCCAAATAAAACTCAAAGAAAAATGAAAGTCGTACATGAAATGCCCATGAACAAGATAAGATGTATAGAAAATGGATGCAATCAATATAAATTATACCATATATAAAAACAGGATATAATAGTATATAATTTGCATGTTGTTAAATAAAACTCCCAAATAAAACTCAAAGAAAAATCCAGGTAGCTTGGAGATGACGTAACTATACCACCATTTCACTAAGCCATTTCTAAAACCTATATCACTTGTATAGTAGAGGTTTGTGTGTGTTTTTGAGTTCAATTATAAAAAATATCGCCTCATATCATCGATTCAAAAAGTTTTGGTCCGTTTAAAAACATCTAAGAGCTGACTTGGAGGCTGTTACATGAAGAAGTCATGTGACTTTGGTCATTTCAGCACACTTCAGCAATTTATGCAGTTTTTTTGTGTGTGTGTGTGTGATGTCCCAAATTATAAATGCAGGATGGACAGTCCTATACTTTGCTGGTTGCTTTTGTAGGTTTACATTTAGTCTGATGTTTTAATGACTCCACAGGTCTACTGATGTTTGCCATCACTCACATCCTCTACTCATCTGCCTTTGGAATGAAGCCCATCAACGTGCGAGCAGGCCTTGTGATCACTGCTGTGTCCAGTGTGAGCTACATGCTTCTCTACCCTTACCTGTCGGGCCCGTTTACCTACCTGGTGGCCGTCTACATCGCCCTGATTGGCTTCATGGGCTGGAGGGCCATGGCGGGCCTGCAGTTAGCCAATGACCTGTGGACCTGGACCAAGCTGTCCGCCTGCCTGGGCGCCGTGCTGTTCATGGTGTCCGACCTCACTATTGCCGTCAACAAGTTCTGTTTCCCTGTGCCCCACTCGCGTGCTATCATCATGGCGACCTACTACGCTGCCCAAATGCTGATCGCTCTGTCGGCCGTGGAATGCCAGGATGCAGAGGTCGCGCGGAAGAGAATATGAGCGCCCGCTCTTGTCTCTGTGACAACAAGGTGATAGCTGCTCCCCGAGTGATTGTGGACACATCTCACTACCGCATCACTCAGTCCTTCATCTCCATTGTTGCCATGGCAACTAGACCACCACAGTCTCGTATGGTAGATTCACATAGTATTATCTTCAGCCTCTCCCAACAGCAGCACTTCCCGCCTCTTCTGATCCCTGAAAGGAATGCATCCTGATACCTGATGAACGTGGATACGTGCACGGTACCACAAACCTACCTGACAAAGTATTAGTTTTTGTTTTTGTTTCAGGGGAGCAGGTCATTGGGGACTTTTAAGGAATGTGTTGGTGGTCGAGGAGTCTGGAATTATGTATTTTCTTCAGGTCCTATACCTCACCTATCCTTTAGCAATCGTATATCATCTCCACATTTAAAACTTAACTTGGTCCAGAAATGCAATTCAATATTTGTGATAATTTTGAATTTTTTACTGTCTAACTTTATGTATAATGTTATGTTATATCTGTGTAGGTTTTTATTCAACCGGGTCAAAATCATCCACAAAAGTTGAATCAAAGCTAACTGGATGTCTTAGCCGAAAACCAAGAAGTGCAGTTGACTTTGATTTACCTTCTGTGGTGTAGCTTTAGCTGCCCACTAAAAAAGGATTTCTTACATACTTGCCCATATTTGACTCCACACTTATTCTGTTAAGATTCTGTTCTGTTGTGCTGTTTTTTAAAAAATTTTATTTTTTAAAGGGAAGTAACCAGAAACATGTTCCCAGCACGGATATGTTGCATGTGCCCTGTACCTGTCTTAATTTGATTCATATTGCATTTGTAGATTGAAAATGAAACAGACTAATCCATCCATTTTCATCCATCTCAGGGGACCGCCATTTAGACATTATAACGCCCTCTGATGTCAACTAAAATTGTCGTCAGAACTGCCCTCGGGCTCACATTAGGAATCTCACGTGACCAAACCCAGAAAACCAGTGACCCTTGAAAACCCTTGACAAACAATCAAATGCAAGATTAATCAGAATACTAGTGGGGACACATACAACTTTTGGTGAGACTATTCTTGTGTTTAATTCTCTTTTAAAAGTCAGGCCGGTGTCTATCTACGACCCCCTCCATTCCACTCACAAATAATCATGCTTGTTATTTGCTCTGCTCTTCAACAACCTCAGCAACACAAACCAGTCTTAGTCTTTTAACTCAATCCTCATTATGTGGAGTTAAAGCTCCTCACGGGTAAAGCTGGTTAGTCATTCATTTGTGAATGGTTGTCTTTATCATTAAGGAGTAATGAATGACATGTCTGGCGTGTAGTCCATTTTACGCCAATTTTATTAAAGATTCACTGCAGCTTTTCTTAAAGCGGTATGATATAGGCAATACTGAGCTGCTAATGTTGATGCGTTCCCATTATGAGAGAAAAGTTAGTTGGAATGGCCTGCAATTGTGTCCCGTTGACTGAAATGAAAGTGTTTTCTGAATGAAATATGTATGATGATATACTGTATTTGGGCTCTCAGAAGCCTTATCTTAAACCAAAGCCACCTGTCTTGTCATGCGAGGAAAAAGTTTTGCCCTTATATAGGTAGGACCAGCAAAAAAAACAATGCCACTACCTATTTGCACAAAAACTAAGGCCAAGGAAGATGAATCATCTTTTGAAATTCTGATGATGGTGCGAATTCAGGACTTTATAGTCAAGCAGCATTTTCCTCACATCTTATGTCATTCTCCCTGAACCAGGAAAATGGCCTGGACAACAACAAACTGATGAACTAACAAACCACGTAACTCCAAGCTTTTTTTTTTTTTTAAACAGTTCAGCTTTGGCAGTGGGATGTACTCCTTGTGACATCTCGTTTATCTTGTCACTATCCCACCTTTTATGTTTCACACCATCACCATTTTACGGATAGAATGAAGTGTGGACTGTAGAATATTACAACTTGAAGCTGTAAACACATGCACACACACATGTGCATACATACTGTACATTATATGCATGTTTTTGTGTGTGTGCATTTATTATTAAGTTGTGCGTATTACCGTGAACGTCTATTGTATGCACAGTAGGACCGTCTTAAGGTCAGACATGCTGGGACTCACAGAATGGAGTCATCATCACACCAGTTGGTCATATAGATTCATGTGTTCACTCAATGCAATAGTGCTCCAGTGATGATATTTGCTGCAAAAACACAAAAACGCCGGCCCCCATAAAGACAGACAGCAACCTCACAAGACACTGGGATGTCCAACTTGACATCATGCAGCCCGACAGTGTTGAAAATCGGAAGTTTTATGCAGTGTATTTTGGTGTGAAATCCAAAATTATACATTAGAGGTTTCCCTACTTTTTTTTTATTTTGCATATATTAAGATGAATACCACCAATTGTTTAATAAAAGAAAAATCACCGTTATTCCAAAACATTTTTTATAGTAAAGGGTTATTTTAGTTAGTATGATAGAGAATTGATAGGTACCGTAGCCTACAGAACAAACTGGAATGGGAAAGAATGTGACTAGATCCATCAACTTCATCCACCCTCATATCGGCAAGGAATCTTTACACGCACTGTTGTTGTTTCCATTTCACCATAACGAATCTGCAGGCAGAGCGTAGCGATGACTTTGCTTATTTCACTTTACTGACATCAACAGGAGTGGAAATAAATCAAGACTAAATTTTTGGCTGTTGTTTCGCCAGATAGTTCCTCAATCTGCTTTTGGCCTGTCAGCGTCGTTGTCTGTATAATCGCTTTGTCAGTCAGTTCCATCAGCGTGACCATGTATTTTTAATCTGTCCACACAGCATTGTGGCATTCTTTCTCATCCTATGCATTGGTCTCCTTGTTCTGTCATAAGCTTTAGGTCCAACCATGTCGGAGAAAAAAAAAGATTGAGTCGAGAGGTCTTACTCATCTGTGGGCAATTTATATAAGCAACTCTTTGCCAAATAAAGGCATGAGGATGTTTGCTCTTCTGTCCTCTTGGCTTCAATGTGTAAGACAAGATGAACAGTTGCTTCAGTTATTTTTGTTCAGCAACCCACACTGTACAACACAGGTGTCAAACTCGATGCCCGGGGGCCAGATACGGCCCGCCACATCATTGTATGTGGCCCGCGAAGACAAATTGTGCCTCAAATTTGTGTGTCATTACTAGAATTGCAAATTGGCTTCACTTTTAATAATATCTTTTTAAAAAAATATTTGACCACTTTTTACTGATGTGATTTGAAAACAAGTTATTTGTCAGTTTGTTTTGTAGCTTTTACTGTATTTATGAGGTGCTCACACATTTATTTGGGTTGACAGTCATGGCCGTCCGAAAGAAGCTATGACTACAATGCGGCCCTCGAAAAAAAAGAGTTTTGACACCCCTGTCAGCCATGTATGCCGAAGTTGCTTTTCCGTGATCTGAATCATAAAGCTGCGAGTTGTCATTTCTGTCAAACAGCTGACTTCAACAATTAACCAAAGCAAATCGCTGCATTTTTAGTCAGGCAATGTTCCTCAAGCTGTTCTGTAGTGCTGATACCAAGGTGAGTTTCTCCCTGTCCATCAGAAGCCAATAGCCCTGTTCTCAAGACGACACGAAGAAACCATAAGAGCTATAGGAGGCCTTTTGGTACGGTCCGTGATTCTCATAATGATCGAGAACCATTAGCTGATCTAGAGGTCCATGTTTTCATTTGTACTTTGCCCTTTCTCTCTTGGTTTCTTTATGATGGAAACTTCAGAACATGTGTGTGTGTTAGCTTTTTTATTTTTCATTGTAGGACTGACAGACTACCAACATCCCCATGAGGGTAAACCATGCACGGTCAAACAAAAAATAATGACCCTGGCCATATGTATTTGTTGAATAATTTTTATGGAAAAATTGGCTATTTAAATGAGATATTTTTGATTATTTTTTTGACCAAAGTGTAATAAAGTTGGGCAATTAATGCATATCCAATGTTTAAATAGAGTAGTAATGGCTACTGACAATTTTATTTATTTTAAAATGGACCCTACAGGGTATTTTCTCAAAACTGTTCAATGAAATCGGGCAATTTAAAAAAGAAAAAGAAATGTTCATACTCTTCTTGTGTCATTTCAACAGATCCAAATTCTCTTTCAGTCAAATCTCAGACAGCTCAATGTACAAGCAATGCAATCAATCTCGTCCAAATGTTAAACAGAATATATTATGTGCTGCTATTATGATATAACCCTTGTAGCAATGAAATGGAAAAAAAAAAGAATGTTTTCCTGATTGTTGAAGCACAATAAAGCATGCATAAGTGTGAGGTTTAGTTCGAGGCATTTAATGTTTTGAAAGTGTTTCAAACCCATCGGTGTTTTTTCCCTCCTGAAATCAGTGCAAAGAAGCATGTTTTCACTCCACTTCAGATGGCCATGTATAATTTAAGTTTATTTCATGGAAAAACCTTGTCCCTGCATTTCTATGCTATGATACTGTATATTTTCCCTTATTGTGGTTGATTTTCACTTGTGATTTTTGATTACTTTCAAGACTGTATAGACAAAATATAGTTCCTTTGCTGTAGTGAAACTGCAATGAATGTGAATATCTATTGGAGAAATAAATGCAATTGCAATGCAACTTCAAAAGAACAATGTGTCTCTTAGTGTGTCCTACTGCCTGAATCCAAATGTCAGCTAACTGTTTAGTATGTCAATAGGCCCTCAGCTGCTTTTAGTTTAGATACGGTGGAAGGAAGTGCAAACACAACTCTGTTTTAGGAATAGTTACATTTTGTTGTCTGATTAAGGTAGGAAGTTGCAGAAGGCCACCCAGGCTGCTATGAAGCTCCCTCTTACTCGTTTCCCCTACTTTCATTTGCCTGTTTGTCCCTCACTTTCATGACACACAAACTGGCCTTTTTTTTTTTTTCCACAAATGTGTTTTATTCATTCACTGCCAAGTTTGTGCCATCAAAGAGCTCCATCCTTCTCCTAAAATGAGGCGTCTGAATACTAAACGTTTTTAACAAACGTCAGCCGAAAATAGGAAAAAAATAAATAAATAAATAAATAAATAAATATATATATATATATATATATATATATATATATATATATATATATATATATATATATATATATATATATATATATATATATATATATATATATATATATATATATATACATAATACACAATAGTTTTACAAATATGCCCCAATTCACATTTTCTAATAATCGCTTTTACACTTTTATTTCCCATCACTGGTTAACTTGCTCAAGCTACTTATCGGGGGCGACATTGTGCCTGTGGTCACCATGCTCAAGACAATAGTTCACTTTGTCATGTCGTCTTAAGACGTTTTCTGAGGTGCTTTTCTTTGCACTCAACACATTCAAGTAGGGCCTACTGCATGTACAGGCACGTAAGAAATTCTAGTACAATATAAGAACAGATCACATGAGCCTTTTAGATTTTTCTGCAATGTTGTTGTGTTAAGAATATGGAAGTAAATGAAGTGAAAGGTAGTGGCTTGAACTCAGTGCACTCAAGCGACACAAACTAATCAGAAATGCTACACCGATTGCTTCCCTTTGGAGCAGCAGCCTTCGTTTTCAATTACATTCTGTGAGATTGACTCTTCAGGCTTGCACCCCACTTGCACTTTATTGTGCCGTACGTGAGCAGTGAAGAAAGCGATACATCGCTTCACAGCTCGTCAGTGCGTAATTGATTCCCGCTCGGCAACCTGACACGTGCATCTATTGACACAGCATTTGCGTGAGCCAGCACGATGACGTCTGGAGATCGGTTTCAGCTCTCCTCGGACTCAAAGCAAACTCAAAACACACTCGAGCACCATTTGCGCATACAATGTCACACACCTCGGCTGTCAGGCCGCTGTGACCTAACACAAACAGTCACACGCTGTCAGTGCCAAAACACATTTGACAGTTTCCATTACTTTGCATAAAAAAGACCTTCCACGTCTTTTGATTCATAAAGG
Organism: Syngnathus leptorhynchus; assembly: GCF_054491065.1. Lineage (NCBI taxonomy): Eukaryota > Metazoa > Chordata > Actinopteri > Syngnathiformes > Syngnathidae > Syngnathus > Syngnathus leptorhynchus. The sequence continues at coordinate 10,586,277 of NC_141200.1, forward strand.
CACTCGAATACACTCCTCAGGAAACTTTCTGACGCAATATTTTGTTCTCTAATAAGAGGCTGAACACAATAATTCATGAATCGGAATTAGAATAGTTTACACACTCCTCTTCATCGCGCTGTTCACGTTTTGACATCATGAGGCCAAGACAAAATCCAACTGGACCTCGCCATTGCAAGGCTTCAAATAGAATACTCTCAGAAGACAAGTGGCCACAGATCTTGTCATCAGTTGGTGGCAATGGAGATGCAGATAGACCGCAAGTGACAAAATTTCGATGCATTCATGGATCAAATTGTTGTTTTTCTCATTCAGTTCCTTGTTAACTTAGTGGTGCAAAAAGTATTGAAACATTGAACTTATTTTGGAACGTTGGATCATATTCGGACGAGGTTGCACTCGGTCGACTTGAAATGTAATTTTGTTACTTAAAATATGACATGACTTAGCACCTTCCCATCTTGCTGACTTAGTGGTAGCTTATGTTTCAACTGTTGTCTTACACTGTCACTCCCAACGTGCATAGTGGTAGGTTATGTTTCAACTGTTGTCACTCACAACATGCTGGTCTTAAGATGTATTCGAGAGTCAATAGGATGTCAGTACACTTGTAAAACTGCTGAGTCAAACTTTTGAGCGACTCACGCGAACTTGGGTCAATTTGACACATGTTTTGGTTGTTCTGCTCAAAATAACCTAATTTGTTGGTTGTTGTTTTTTCTTACACAAAAATAAGATAGCCAATTGAGTTGAACACGGGTGTCAAAGTCCTTTTTGTCTCGGGCTACATTGTAGTTATGTTTTCCCTTGGAGGACTGTTACGACTCTGAACGAATCAATATATGCTATGGAGTATACCACCGACCTTTCTCCCTAAATGATAGATTACGGTCCTTGAAAAGCTAACTCATGATTGTTATTTAGTATTATATTTTTTAGCTGCATGCACACAGGCCATGTGGAAAAGCTTATTTAAAAAAAAAAGTAGATGACTGACCTCTAGTGTCTATTTATTGTATTACCAGCGCCAAAGACCCATCGTACTAATTGATAGAAATCAAAAGAATAGATGAATGTTTTTTGGTGAAGCGATGCAGTTGTGCATGCATACCATACATTTAGCGGTAAATGGTACAGCGCTTCATCTACACCACATGGTGCCCAAAGTGCAAGGCCTCACATTCACCCATTCACCCAGCAATGGGAGGCTTCTGCCATGCAAGGTGCCAGGCCCAAACTGAAAATCCACACTGGGAGCAAATTGGGGTTCAGTGTCTTGCTCAGGGAGACTTCGACATGGTCACCACATCGATGCCACAACCTTGGAATTGAGAGGAGAACACGCTACTGAAGTATTGACCCACGCTGCCCCTATACCATACATTAAGTGGCCAATTAAAGTACATATGATGGAAAGCGAATTACTAGAAAGTGGCTGTATATGGCAAAATGCAAACAAATAAGTGGATTTTTCTGCTTAATCATATTCCACAAACACAATATTAATCAGAATACATTTTTTAGATGAGCACATAGAACATATTTAAAGAAATATCCATCTAGCTAGCCCATCAGTTTCGGTCCAGACCATTTTTTTTTTTTTTTTATCTCCGAGGAATATAAAAAATGGACTATTTGCAAATATACATTGTTCAAGCTTAATGTATGTGCACACACTCCACATGTGAGATGTCAGCTCAGTCAGAGGCCTCTTCCTCTGCTGCTGTCACAACACTATTGTACAGTGAGGTCTTTAGATCTCATCCTGTGGATATTTATGGATGCGTAAAGATGGAAAAAAAAAATGATGCGGAGGAGGATAAAAGAGCACTCAATGCTGACAGATTCTGGGAGTGTGAAGACTTGTAAAAGACAACCTACCGTTTCTTCAGCATCTTTTTAAAGTCCGGTGTTGGATCTGGGAACAAAAATAAAAAACAATCTACAGAATGAGGGTTCATCAGTTAGAGATGTGAGGTGCTCATTAGAGGTAATGTATTTATAGACATCTGCATCCTCCAGCGTCAGGTTTTTTTTCCATCTAAAATACAAAGAAGTCCGTATTATGATTCTTTTCAAGAGCTCATTAAACTGTCAATTTAAAAGCTACTCATCGCAGTATTTATTTATGTCTGCAGGTGGCAGTAGAGTTCCACTAATGTGCAAGTGACCTCTACTTCAAACATGCAGTGATCTCACTCCACGGATGGGCAGATGGTAAATGGAGATGCATATGTCAGCAGCCACAAGTTAATTGCCTTATAGAGGTTATTTAAGCTTCACTTAAGATCTCCGACTGGCACAAATGGCTAAAAAAAAAAAAATCCACCTTGGTTGTTTCGAGATAATAGAATCCCAGAGTGTTTACTTTCTACCTTACCTTTCTACTTTCTCATCCTGATGCATTGTGCTAAACTCGTATGTACTACTTTTAATTTGATGCCACAAAATGTAAAAAATAAAAGAACCTGTGATTGTCAGGGAATTAGGAATAAATAATAGACATGATGTGACAAACCTTGAGAAAATATTAATTGTTAATGCCATCATAAAAAACTTTCGTGGTGTCCCACAATGAACTCCCACTGGCTCCCTCCCACCCGGCTGTGACTTTGGGCCTCCCTGACACCTCGGCCTTGAATGCCGTCACCTTTGAATGACCAGACCAGACAATTGGAAGATTGGCAGGAATTTTCCTTTCCCTACATGAGTGGATTGTCAATCCATATGGCAATTTCTGCAATGCTCCAGATACCGTAACTTCTCCAGATGTCTTTGATCTATAATTTATAAGGAGAGCCATATTGTATAGGGTTTGGAGACCACTCCATTTCTACAGAAAAGTTGGATGTTATCGACATCACACAGTGTTTGTGCTATAAGAGATTGATAGCGAGTGTATTTGAAACACTTGCATACTGAGAGACAATTTATTCTTTTAAGTTGACATTGCTACTATTACATATGTCCCTGTGGAGTTAAGCGGATCCTGGCAAATGTCTATAATTAGACTTTGCAGACTCAAGAACTCACAGTTGCTGCAAAACAGGAATATAGTAAGGGAAACAATGAAAGGTCCAAATTGACCTGATGTTCACTGGAACACCTCACGAGCTATGGGAAAGTAATAGGGTGTAGTTTTTCCTCCAAATCTGGCATGGACTTCCCCTCTGAAATGCGTGAGGACTTCTGGACCTGACTTAAAGTCTCGACTACGGCAGATGTTTTGCAATGTAAGCGAGTGCTGTCTAATGGACTATCAAAGACATTTTATAGGCACATAAATAATAGCACATATTCATGAGTTTAATTCTGGCAAGAGCTTCAGATAATTAGGTGGAATGAGTTGAGTTCAATTTCCGTTCTCAACATTTTTACCATCCAAGGCAGGGAGACCTTTTGCACCCTTTTGGAACTGATGGAAGAATTGGTGGAGGAAGAGGAAGACATCTGCATTGACGTCATTTTTATCTGATGTCCCTTTTGCTCCATTCTGCTCCCAGTTGCTTCGAAAATATCTGTTGCAGAGCTGGTGGTTGTGCTTTATTAAAATGATGTCTGGCTACTCTGGTAAGACACAAATAGAGATGGGAAGAAAGGCTTTAAATTCATGAAGGCTAACAAAAGCAGTTCTTGTGTGACTGGATTTTTAATACCCATCTTGTGTGGGGTAGCATAACACACAGTGTCAATTAATTGAAGACTCAAAATTGTTAATAGAAAAATTTATGAAAATTAATTAGTTCTGTTTTGATGATGGTGATGTAAAATGTTAATTTAGCAGTATTTCAAATAAATAATTAAAACTGAACATTTACAAAATCATTTTTAGATTGAATGCCATATGATTGCACAGGTGTGCCTAATGTTATGGCCAGAGCGTGGAAAAGAACATTGTTCAGTGACAGCCACAATAGTAATAAATAAATAAATCATATCGGGGTTGCTATGGGGAGTTGTTTTTCATAAGAGGTATCAGAACACAATTGCTTTATAAACATCAACAGACTAGAGGAGCTACAAAGTGATAAATAAGTTACTGTCTGAGAACAAGCGCAACGTCTCTGTTTCTTTTTTGTCCAGTGTCCTTGATCGCAGTATCAACTTATCCTCGCTTTCACAGGATACACGATGGCAAATTACAAGATGTTTTATCCTCTTTTTCTTTCTGTGGAAAAATTATTTGAGAAAAAAAAAAAAAAAAAGTTTCACCATCAACCATGATCTACTGTTGGGGCACACAGAGTAATGATCTTTGCATGAATAGAGCAGTGATCTGAATAACTTAGGTGTTACGAGTTAGATGAGAATTAATACCTTCCCTTGGTCAGTCGGTCGGTCAGTCAGTCAGTCAGTCAGTTAATTAGTGAGTGCACTTTTGGACTGGTAATAGGATTGTATCTTAAAATGTTGGACATTATTTAAATATCCAGGAAATCAATTTTTTAACAGTATATCACATGACCAGGCAAGTGCCCAAGTGATGATGCACCCCCTCCCTTCCGGGTTGTTCTATACATAGCAACAGTCCCGCATACGGGACACTGGAACGTCAAGAGGTTACAAATCAACCATTTATGCTCTTCCAATTGCTAAATTTCAGTATATGTTGCATGCATGTTTTGTACTTGAGGAGGAAGCAGAGTACTCTAAAAAAAATAACAACAACAAAAAAAAAAAACACCCAAACATTGGGAGGACAAGGAAACTCCCACAGTATTGCCCGAGCCCTTATTCGATACAGTGTTGCCGTCGGGCAAGAGAGAGAGAGGACAGTGTGTAATGTAATAAGCGCTAGACAGTGCACCCTATTGAAAATGCTCTCCTCTAATCCTCTGTGCTACACCTGACTGTGGCATAGTGATAGAAAGGTGACCTACATTTCCCTCTTACATTCATATCACAGATCACAATGTGTCATTTTGTCATTTGTGGCTGCCATCTCTGTTTCTGTGTAAGACAGGGGTTTTCATTTAGATTAGACATGGCAAGAGAATTTTAATAATATCCAACATTTGTCTCGTATCAACATGCTGATACAAAAAAAAAACCAATATATTTGACTGATGTATTCAAGCACATGACGCAAAATCACTACAATGTTGATAGTTCCGTGGTAATAATTAAATACTGTTTCAAGTGTAAGCAGCTGCAAGTGCAACTATATGTTTAAACTGTACTACTCCGGAGACATCATTTTCCAATTTGTCCAAAGGTTTTTGTAGGGAACACCTGCTCACAAATGTCGGTGAGTCCAAGCAGATTGTACAAATGATCTCATTTATCTCTAAATCAAATTACATGAAATTCATTGGGAGGTAACGAATACATTATGCTTAGTTTAACGTTCTTTTTTGTCTGTGGCCCCCTCAGTGCTCACATCTCACCACTATTGACCTCTTCCTCTCCTCTTTTATGAAGGAAAGCAGTTTCCCTGGAGTGAAATTCAAAAGGTACATCACCTCTGACAAAAAGTAGAAGTGGTCTGCTGAAGGGAAAAATTCCTTGACATTTAACTCGAGGATCCCATTGAAGCACGAGCGAGAAGAAGATCTTTAATGGGCCACATAAAATGACATCCAACAACGTTGAAGAGATGGGATTCAAAAATAGTCAAAACTGCAAAGGGGAGACTGCCTATAATGAATTATAGATGTGTTCAAATCGTTTTATCCTGAGTTTTCACGCTATCTCGGGTACCGTAACCCCCTAGTTGTCCCAATAATTTTGCTCATACTTTTGGCTTTGCATTAAATCAAGATCAAAACACATCAGAGGCAGTAAAACATCCCCATCGTGTTTGATGTCTTTAATGTTGTTCTTCCACACCTCTTCTGCCCACTGTGGGCAGGCAGGCAGGCAGGCCATCAAGCTAAATGCATCTGATGAATGACAACTAGCAAGCAAGGCTGCGTGGTTGCACAAACACCTTCTCCTGTGACTAGATTTTACGAAAGTTAAAACAAAGAGACGCTCCCCTGCTGAGCTTGTGATGCTTGCCTGTCCTTGGTTAAAACAGAATATGTAATTGAGGAAACAACAGAGCGATCATCAGGTGTTAAAAATGAATCACAATCCAGTTTTGGTGTGTTGACAGGCGAATGAACAAATGCGGTGGCTCACTTGAAGCGATTTTGATGTTTCGATAGTCCGTTTTGACTTCAACAAGTTGAACACAGTCTAGTTGAAGCCCAGGCATAAACAATGTCCCATTGAGGTCATTTAATACATATTTTTTTTCAATACAGTCGATGAATTGCAATGCTTTTCATCCAGCCTCTCCGCTGTTTCTCCCCTATTTTGCAGTCGGAGGTAGAGGACATCATCAAAAAGATGAAACCCTCCACATGTGCCCTGGACCCTTTCCCCACAGCCCTCATTAAACATCAAATCTCAGCTATCAGTCCCCTAATAACCAATGTCATCAACCTCTCACTCCAGTCTGGCTCTGTACCCCCTGCATTGAAGACAGCCATTATTACCCCCCTGCTCAAAAAACTCTCGCTTGACCCGGACAACCTTGCCAACTACAGGCCAATATCAAACCTCCCATTTCTCTCCAAGGTTCTGGAAAAAATGGTAGCAGCCCAACTTCACGCCCATCTCACCCGCAATAACATCGCTGAGAAATTTCAATCCGGTTTTCGCTCTGGCCACAGCACCGAAACAGCCCTTGTTAGGGTCACCAACGACCTTCTCATGGCTGCCGATGCAGGCTCCTCGTCACTCCTCATTTTGTTGGATCTGTCCGCTGCATTTGACACTGTCCACCACAACATCCTCCTTAACCAACTTCACTCCACTGGATTCTCTGGCACTGCTCTAACCTGGCTTCAGTCCTACCTCTCGAACCGAACCGAGTACGTTTCCCTGGGAGGAAAAAAATCAGACACACACACAGTCACCTCCGGTGTCCCCCAGGGATCTGTACTCGGTCCTACCCTCTTCATTTTCTACATGCTACCCCTTGGCAATATAATCAGGAAGTTCGGCATCTCATATCACTGTTACGCGGACGACACCCAGCTATACCTCAAACTCAACCCCCCACCCTCTGCAACCCAGCCTCACCCTCATCCCTCATCCATCCTCTCACTGTGTCTGGAGGAGATAAAGGCGTGGATGAATCTCAGCTTCCTACAAGTCAACAGCGATAAAACCCAAGCCATGTTATTTGGCACTTCCCATCAGATCCATACCTGCCCAATCACAAGCATCTCATTCGCCGGTCACACAATCCCCCTCTCAGCCACTGTCACCGACCTGGGTGTGATACTGGACTCTCAACTCAACCTAGAGTCACACATAAAACACATCTGCAAAACCTCCTTCTTCCACCTCAGGAACATTTCCAAACTCCGCCCCACACTTACCCTGACAGATGCTGAGAAACTTGTCCACGCCTTTGTCTCCTCCAGGCTAGACTACTGTAACGCACTCCTCATCGGGATCCCTAGCAAGAGCCTCCAGAGGCTCCAGTACATTCAAAACTGCGCTGCTAGGATCCTGATGAGGGTGCGGAAAAGCGACCACATCACACCCATCCTCCGTTCTCTGCACTGGCTCCCCATCAAATTCCGAATAAATTATAAGATCGCCCTCCTCACTCACCAGTGCATCCTCGGACATGCTCCCCCATACCTCAAAGAACTCCTTGCCCCTAAATCTGCCACCCGAAACCTCCGCTCATCCAATTCTCACCTTCTCCATATCCCCAACACCAAGCTGCGTACCATGGGCGACCGGGCCTTCTGCCATGCAGCCCCCACACTGTGGAACTCCCTCCCCGACCACCTTAGAGCACCCCAATCCACTGACTCTTTCAAAACCGGACTTAAAACTCACTTCTTTAATTTGGCATTTCTGTGATTCCTGTTTTTATATCCTGGTTGTCGTCCAGTTGTTTTATACTTGTCCTTGCTTTTTATTCTTGTTTTTACTTGCCATGTAGCACTTTGAGATTCCTCCGAATATAAAGTGCGTTATAAATATAATTTATTATTATTATTATTATTATTATCTGTGCGGTGTTTGCACAGAAGATTACATGAATAATCCACACGGACCGAGGATTATGGTTTGATAGGGAAGGCGCATCTGGGATAAATTGAGGTCATATTTTTCGAAGTCAGGTTTGTGTCCTTTCATCCTTTGTCTGGATTTATAAAGGCACCACTAACTTGCTGCAGAAGGATGATTGGATAAAGGATAAAACACATGCATGGTGTACACTACAGTAAAATGTGGCCAGGGAGAATCACATATTTTTGTTTCAAGTTATTTCTTTCTTCTTTCACCGTGAAAATCGACAGAAGTAGCTTGTTTAAATTATTTAGTATCCTCTCATGAGTGGGTATACTGTTACAGTCGCTTAGCGGCAAGAAGGTTTGAACTAGCAGGCTGGGGACAGGAAGTGCATGTTCTCCTTGTGTGGGTTCTCAAGTTGTGGAAGAAAATAATGTGACAGTTTGCTGGGCAATTAAGGATGTGACCACCTCTTACCATAAGCCGCTTGTGAAAATCAGGAAATGCAGTATCGACAGATGATGACATAATCGTACCAAGATAGGACACAGTGTCATTGATGAGCTTCTCGGTGTATTTATGGTATCTGCTCCATGCTGGCTTTGGTCTTCCAGATTCTCTCGGTCCTTGCAGATTTCACTTAAATGCCATAAAAGATTTATATATATTTGATGTTTGTTTCCTCAAGTGTGTGTCTTGTATATTTGAATGAATGGGTTCTTGATTTGGTTTGTTCTTCATGAATAATTTTGTCAATCCAAACTGATAATGTATCTAAGATTTGTCTCAGGCATCTGTCAATAAATGTTTTTATCACTTATTGCACAACATGCTGTTTTCGAAAAGGGGTTTGAACAATGGATTGACAAAATGATTTCCTGCGTCAGTTAGAAAAGGTTGATCACAATGTATCCATTGTAAAAGTCAACTTTCTTGACTAAATCTAGTTATCACATTATCCTGATAACATCTGTCTGGTTCACTATAATGTACCAAGGACACAGTTCTGACAGGCAGTAAACTTTTTTTTTTTTTTTCAGGATGTTCCAAGAGGGAAGTTGCGACTGGGTTTAAGATGTCACAGTGTCATCAGTCTGTTGAAAGCGATAGAGATACAGAGAGACTAGAAATGTCACAGAAAAGGCATAGAAGTGGAAATCTTAAGATTTTTTTTTTTTAATATTCCTTTGTCACAGACCTGTGGTGACTTTTGCAAGCCACCTCCCTGTTGACCCAAGTTGTGCAAAAACTCTTGAAACATTTACCATTTACCAAATTCCAAAGTTTAGAGAAGGTCAAATAATTTCACTTGGAAAGATTACGCTGCATTTGAGGTTCAACGAGAAAGTTGAAATCCCCTAAACTTTTGTGAATAGTGTATATGCCAAGAAAAACGAGCAATCTCATAAGTGGAAATTTTGGATCCCAAGGTGCTGGCTCAGTTTATTTACTCGTTTACAACAGTTTTTAGCCAGAGGGAGGCAGCAGTGCACGTATAACCTGAGAGCATCCGCTTGAGTTTTGCCTTCCACTCACCCCCCACGCTCGCTACCTTGTAATTAATTACCTTCAACGAGTAGCTTAATTAGTCGCAAAGTGGAGTAATATTTTTAGCCGTTGCTTAAATTGCTAAAGCATACTATAATGGCAAATATTTGTGTTTATATATAAAAAAAAAAAGTGAAATAAAAGTGTGATATAATCTACACGTTATACTTAATAAAAGGTTGAATATTTCATTTCTTAAATCATGGAGACAAACATATTGAAACATTTCACAAGTGAATTTGAATGAATTAGAGATCTGCATGCACTGTTGTCTGAATTCGTTTAAATGAAACGGTTTCATGCATCTCGCTCAGTTATTGGATCACGAACCACATTAGTATAAGAAAACGAACAAAAAACAATCGGGGTGATGAGTGATCATATAACTCCTCCCCCTTTGATCAATTTTCCCCGTTTTAATTGGCTGTTGGACGCGTCACTCTTTATCTTCCCAGGGTAGGTTGCTCTGCACCTTTCAGATGCTCAATTGATGGGCGTCCCGAGCTTAAAGCGGATACGTTAACGCGCTTTATTAAAACTAAACCAAACCGCGCTGCATTTAGTTTGCAGAGCTTATTTGCGATCGTTTCACCCTTCACGAAGCTTGTCCATTTTTTTTTTGCGACACGCCGTGGCTCGCGGATTTGGACGACGCTGTACCCGCTTCATGACATTTTACCCTGAAAAGACGCGACACGTCTACAGTAGCTCTAAATCATTTTTTTTTTATTCCATTCTCCAGCGCTGATGTTCGTCCTTTATTATCATCTCAAGGGGAAAACACAGGTGCCGTTACAGTCATGGGTGAAATGCACCTGCCGTGGAATATGGAACTCGTTGGAGCATCATGCAATTTTCATGATGGATTTTAAATCGGACAATTGAATGTTTTGCTTGAAACGCGATGGCACATGCCCAGTTGTTGTGGTGCATGTGTAAAGTGTTGAGCTTGGAGCCGGGCGCGGTGACAGCTGAGTGCCCCTCCTCTCACGGGACTTGAATAAAAAGGCGCTCCCGTGCTTCGGTCTCACTTTCACAAGCTTTCCTCACTCAAGATGGAGCTGTGACATGTTGACACCTCTTCCTCATTTGGTTACCTTCTCCTTTGACTCCAACGACGTGGGACATATGCTCTGCAAGTGTATGGCATCAAACTGTCGTCCGCTCCGTGACATTTCCTCACAGATGATCCTGCAATCACCAGTGAACGCTTGAGCCACCGGGGGGGGGATTTGCGTAGATTATCGCCAGACTGCTATTTTGTTCCCAGGGTCACACTCTTAAAGCGAATTTAGCGGCTTTTAACCAGCTGCCTTTTCCCCCGTTGGCCCACGCAAGGTCGTGGGGCTTTGCAACATGAGAGCTGCAGGCGTGGTTGCAAGCCTTGCGTGATCTCATATAGCGCTGTCAACGCAGGGGGGGGGAAATGAGACCACGACTCTACTATATTGTTCCCACGATGAAGGAAATAGTGTAGAGTGGACATCGCGCCTGAGCCCATCTACACTCTCCTCTGGATCCCCTTGTGACTCTCTCTCTCTCTCGGGCTGCCCCCCGGAGGATGTTGGAGCGAGGATGTTGCGCTTCCCCGTGAAGAAGATCCGGAAGCAGTTTAAACTGCTGCTGCTACTGGTGCTGCTCACCTCCGCTGTGTGGTTCACCTACCTGCATATACACCAGGCCAAGACCATCAAACTCCACTTTAACTACGGGAAAGGTACGATCGAGTCAGATGTGCAAGAGCGGTCCTCACAAAGTGTTTTTTTTTTCTTTTTCTAAAAACACAAACTCTTGCCCAATTTTGGGAAAAAATAAAATGAAAAGCACAACGCTAAACAATGCAATTTTTGCTTTATTATTTTGTAGAAATTGTGAGTAATAAAGAGCTGCCGTGAAATTAAGTGCTGTGGAATTATTTGCATTGTTGATATGGATTACGGGAAACTTGACTTGAACATATGAGATGCTCCCAAAATGCGGAAGTAGGGGGTACATTTGCAAAAACCCTGTAATTTGGGGATTTCACATTTGTAAAATTGGGTAATTTCATACACAGTTTCTAATATTTCCTGAATGAGCTGACTGTTTTGAAGTTGGCTTGGTTTGAATTAGTCAACAAATATGGGAGGAGGTAAATATGTAAATTATTTAATTTTAATTAATTTAATGAACAAATTCTATTCTGAATAGTGTGGAAATTATTGGTAGAAAAGAGTTCCCAAGAGCTCTGAAAGAGCTAAACAGTTTGATGGGGAAATTGTGCAATCTGGAAAAAGTGGGGATTTGGGTCATGTGGGAAATAGTTGCCTGGATGTCTTGAATGTGGTGAATATGTTCAAGTTTAAATACTTTAAATCGGTGGAGAAATATACAGAGGCAAAGATTGCTGTATCATGCATTTTTTTTCCAGTGCAGAATATTGTGTGAATACTCAAGATTCACCATGTTGGTTGGGTGGAGCTGACAGTGGCTTTTATTGCAGCCAAAAATACATCAGTGTAATTCAGTGCAGTTCTACACCACATTTCCTACACCAACTATGCTCATTTGGGATGTGCGTGAGCTGGCGCACATCCCAGCTGACTATTGTGGAAAGGCGGCGACGAAAAAAACACACCTTCTTTTGCTTTCGTCATCCACTGCTCTAATTCTTGCTACACAATGGCACATAGGGATCTCGTGTGCATTCAACATTCTAAGCGCATGATCACACCTGCTCACTTCTACAGTATGTCTGTTTCACCTCCTATACCTAAGAGATTGGTTGTGGTGGTGGTGAAGACCACTGGGGTGGGACCTCAGAGTGTAAACAATGTTTTCAGCTCCTCAGCCAGTGCGGCATGGTGTTTGTCTACCCCCTAAAGATGGTGATCTGCTGGCTCTCATGCCACAACAAACTGGGGTTGCTGTTGAAGAAGCTGCTTGGCAATCTGCTACCTGTAGTCAGATTTGACTTTCCTGGTCCTTCCTGTTTTTAGTTCACTTCTGGCTACCCTGTACAGTTTTGTCTTTGATTGTTTTGGTTGCTTCTGTATTTGTCTACAATTAGAATCCGACTGCAGAACTCTATGCAGGCTAGAAGAGCGACCTTGTGTGCAAAAGGGACTTCACAGTCTTGGAGTTGAACAGGCGCATCCTTGAGTTTTGTGGGGATGGTTGTGGTCAGAGGTTCTATTGCATCAGAAGGTATTACGTTCGTGTTAGCATTGGGTGGTATGTAAACAGCGGTGGTTAGCACAGCTGCACCTTGGGCAATTAGAATGGCTATGACTTAACACAGATGTGTTCTATGTCTGTTCAATTACGTTATGTGTGAATGTCATCGTGCACATGCACAAACCATACCGGCTGCTCCTACTGAAGGTTTTGGCTTTAACTAAAATCAATTAATAGCTGTGCCAAGTGTGCCATAGAAAAGGGAAGCAGGGTGAAAGCAAAAAAAAAAAAAGCCTAATCATGGAGGCAAGAATGTTAGGATTATAGAGAATGGATTGCAGGTGTTGCCAAAATTCACCACAGTTATTCAGTGAATAGATTTTTGACAAGCCTGCATCACACAGTTATCAGATGAAGCTCAGGAGGAGGACGCATGTATCATAAATGACCCCCCCCCCCCCATCAAATAGCAAACAAAAACTCGCTGACTCTTGAAACAAAATAATCACAGGTTTTATGATGCCGGTCACTGCAGCAAGCATGCCATTCAACGTGGGAGACCATGCGAGTATGAATGGTCCATCATTACCCTGCTGGTTCTTTTGACTGAGGAATGATTAAGATCATTCAGTGTAGATTGGAGCCTGCTGCCACGGGTTAATCATAAATGTATAATGTACCCGATCCCATTACGCATTTAACATGGAAGACTATCTAGTGCAGGTGTTGGTGTAAAGTGATACATGATGATTAAGATGTCCTTGAGTGGACACACACACACACACACACACACACACACACACACACACACACACACACACACACACACACACACACACACAATCATTTCCCTGTGTTACTTGTGATCACGAGCGCCTGCCCCAATGGCTGACTATGCTGTATTTAAAAATAATTGCAGCCAAGAAGTATGAGCGATTGTCGTATTCAAATATAGCAAACCTTTTGCTTGGAAGACAAGGAGCTTAAGAAGTTTTAAAAAAAGAGAGTTGTTGAAGAAATGAGATGTTTTATAGTTGGCTCCGGATTCAGAATGTAATGTGTGTAGTGCAAGGTACCAATGGAAAAAGTTCTACATTTGAAGGTAAATCATTATCTCGTTGTGAACAATAAAGCCCAACGTCCTCTTGAAATGCTCGTGAAACCGGCTGTCAATGGCGGAAGCTATCCTTGCACTGCAGGTCGGTGTGTGTCTAATTTATTGCCTTCCATTAAGCTGGCATCTGAACAGGTCAACTCACTTAACCTCTTACGAATAACATGTCCCCTCTTGCACCAACTGGTTTCTTAAGTGAAATGTAGCCATTATGGAGAATGGACCTATAAGAAGTGTGTAAATATTCATATCGAGCTGTTTTGCAGTCCCTCCACATAAGTATTCATTGGTGCCTGATTTGGCAAGGGGAAAAAAAAATAAACTTCCTTTTCTCTTATTTGAACATAGAAGTCACAACTTCACATCCGTTAATTGTGAATCTGCACACTTTGTGTCTGAGGAGTCGATGGACTGGAGCTTGGCGTTTTCGCAACCCTTACTCAGCCCATTTTACACAAGAAAATGAGTATGAATTCTAAAATAACCATGACATTGTCTCAATATACTCATGACTTTCTTAGTGAACTCTGGACCTGTTTAAGTAAACACAAACACAATGAGAGCTAAAATAAATTTCAACAGCATTATTCCTACATTATAGTAATTAGTTTACTGACATTCAGTGGTGGAATGAATTGTGGTTGTCTAGCAGCACGTCGTTTTAGTTCCTTTCAAGAAAATTATACCAAGCCCAGGAATATAATTGCTATGTAATTGATATGATTTAAACTTGCCCAGTGTGTCACTGTGACGTATTTGGAGGGGGAAAAAAAACATGTTTGAGGTGCTTGTTTTTGTTCACAGTCTGAAGTGATTCACAAATCACCCATGTGCTGAATTGCAGCTAAGTTTAGTCAACAACATATCCCAGAACTTTGAGAGGAAGCCTTCTTGCTCTTTGCCAATTACATTTTCAAGGCGAACCTTTTTACTCAAAACAAACTGAGTGTGTATATCCTACCCTAAGTTAACATACATGTAAGATGGCTTCATATTTTTGTCTTCATCATATTTTTTTTAGGTGGGCGTAATAGCTTTTAAAGTGTTCTCTCTTTTTCAAACAGTTTTTTAAATGTGGACTACACGCGACACATTTTTATTTCGCTTTTAGAAATGAAAATGATTCAAGGTTATTAAAACTAATGTTTTATTTTTTTTAAAGCAAGGTTTATGGAATACACCCCTTTGGATCCAATAATCCATAAAATCAAAGGTTTGAATCTCGGCTTTGGCACTCTAGTTTGCATCTCTCACTGTGTTCCTGTGAGTTTTATTGCCCTCCCACACCCTAAAGACATCCTTGTTAGGTTAATTAAAGACGAAAAAAAAATCATGTTAAGTGTTAATGTTGTTTGTCTAGATGTGCCCTGCAACTGGCTCACCACCAATCTGCCTTTTGACCAAGGTCATTTTGGACTGGCTCCAGCACAACATTGACCCCAATGAGGACAAGCACTAGGAAATGAATAGACAGTATACATTTTTCCTTGGTTCGGATAATTTGTTACATTTTAGTCATGAAAATTCACAAGTCATGTTCAGCACAAGCTTTTACCCGTCTTACAAAATCTACTACGTATTTAACGTGAATAAAATCCGTTGAAATTTTAGTACTGAGCACTTTCAAAAAGGGCCCTTTGCATTTTTGTCTATTTTCGTAAAAAAAAAAAAAAAAAAATACCCTCCAATCTATTTAGACTGGAGAAGCCTTTTAAGTATATCAACATAGCTTTCCGAATGTACGCTAGCTCCACCGACCTTCTATTTAATCAGAATTTAAATGAGGAATGTGTTGGCAGGCAGCACAGCAGTGCATATTAGATGAGTGGCACATTTATGTGACCACCCAGCTGCACAACAGCCCCCCTGTCTTCAAGCATCAACAGGTCTTCTGAGGAGGAGGAGGAGGAGGAGGAGGAGGAGGGTGGTTGTGAATGCCTCATACAGGCTTCCATTGATTAAGCATCACATATAGAAGTTAACACGCATAAATGCAAACCGACTTCACTATGTTGTGAAATATCTTATATCGTAAAACGTGACTTCTTAAACACAAATAAAATCTGCTTGGTTGTGCAGGAAGAAACATACTGGAAGGTTATTTCTTTCGCCACAGCTGAGATAGATTTTATCGAGCATCATGAAATCTACAATAAAATGTCGCTGTATTTGGCATATCAGTATAAAGCTGATTTACAAATATCTTATTCACACAAAAGTATGCATCGTTCAAAAACTAAAATGGATGTACTTTAAGTTGCATTGCAACAGCAATATCTGCTGGCTGCCTTGCTGTCATGGCAACCATGCCCTCTGATGTCACCTTTCCTAATTTTAGCTCTTGTGGCTCTCATGTTGGTCAGCTTTACCTCTGTGTTTGTTGAATCCCAAATTAAATCCTTAATACAGTTACTCCAACTCATCCTGTAATCATGTTGAATATGCTGATCCCACAACTCCTGCACAGAAGCTACTTATTAAACCTAAAGATGAAACTGATGATTAATATATCTTTCAAAACATTTCTGCCTGTTGATATGAAATATGAATGACAGTTCTCACCTCCATGACAGTTACTCCAGCTGCTATAACACCAGAGGTGAGCAGAACAAATGTTTTCTCTTGAGCCACAAACACATATCTGTTGTCAGGGTTGGTAAATATCTCACATGCCCAGTGATGGGAATTATTCATGCACTTTTGTTTTGGTTTTACACTTGAACTGATTGATTTAATGGCCAGGTGTATGACACAGGAAATAGAATTACCTGCAAAGTTGGTCAACTATGTAATTGTTTTCCAACCAATGATCAACATGAGAGTGATGATGGTAATTGAAAACAAATTGGTTTCCTTGAGAAGGTCTTATCCTGGTTGCATATACATATTCAAATACAAATGTTCCAAACTTATATTTTGTTCAAATGGGTCTTTTAATGCCACAGCAGATGCACTTTTCATGTTAAGGAGGTCAGTTATTGTGGAGTGTGGCCTTTGCTTTGAGAAAAGTAAACTTAAGACATATTCCTTATTAGGAAAGGAATAATTTGATCCAATACAAAGCTGATTGGGTGGAATAGTTGTCTAAGGAATGTTGAGAACCACTGGAAGCGCTCCAGTGTTCCAAGAAAGTGACTCTCTTAAAAGAGATGGAATCTAGTTTCCATGTGATGAAAAAGAACAGTGGCAAATTGGAGAGAGGAGAACAGAAGAAAACAACTGAAGTTCTAAGTGAAGAGTAATTTCCTGGAAAATCACGTCTTATATTTTGGATAAGCTTCTCATGGGTTTGAAATCGTTAGGATACATGGTTCAAGTGACAAAATTGTGATTTTTTTTTTTTTCCTTGTGGCCTACAATTAATTAGACTAAAGCTATTTGTCACGTTTCCAACTAATTTCCACTGAGCTTTTAGCTGACGAGTTCACACTCTCCACTGAACGTTCAGAAAAATACATCGTTGCATGAAATAGAAAAATGACAGATGTGGATCACGAGAACCTCAATCAAATCCTTTGGAGTCAGATATTAAGGACAGATGATAGAAAATGTATTATAATATGGTACAGTAATTCAATCAGAAGCAGCTGAAATCTTAAAGGTCTGATTTGGTTAAAAGGTCACTTTCATAAGAGTCACCATGAGGGAGTTTGTCCAATGTTTGATTGGATTAAAGCCCTGTAGTACTTAGTGAGGCCTGTCATAGACTCACCAATAAATTATATGACCCACACAATAAATATCTCTGTTGGTGATTCTAATGTGAGGATGAAGGAAACTCATTTCCCGTACTTGGGTAGCTGAGCTGCCTGGCTCAAGTGGAGACAAGCTCGGGATTAAGAGGAATTGTGTGCTATTTATATGCATTCCCCCCCCCCCCCTTAATATGAATCATGACATGAAACAATCAATCGTAGCCTTAGACCCGATTTCTTCCGTAATCTAAATGTGTTGGCATACTGAGACTGAGTTGTCAAAATCCCGTGCTTCCAGCATTGTGGAGTCACATCACTGACTACTGATGGCATCCCATAAGAATGGAAATCCAGGGGACCAACAACTGACATTTTCTTTCCATCTTTAGTCCAACAAGAACAAGAAACCGGGTCTCCCATGTCTTTGTTGTTTACTTTCTTGCTCTGGTGCACATATTATGGTCATACTACTGCATTTCACAAATATATATCATTAGGCCAGTATTTGAATGGGTGGTTAAGTGAAAAGTGTATGAACTAGCACAGCATGTGTTAAACTTTGAAAATGGATTTTGGTCCCAGCCTGGTGAATAAACCATCCATAAGAAAGCAGTTTTACCTTTTGGGAGTAAATGTTTTATTTCTTATTTTGTGCGCTTCGCTACCCTTTTCTGTCCTTCGGCACTTTGGCCTCAGTATTTGGGTGAGCGGTAGAGGAAGCAGCTGAACGTTGGCACTCCGTGCTTGCTGACAGGCGCCCTGCACCCAGGGAGTAGAACAGCGCTGACGATGACCGTCACACACGATGCGTCAAGAGAGGATATACCGGTAGCTAACTCTTGGTGGTACATGTGTACATGCAAAGCCATATTCCGAAAAAGGAACTGATGTAAGCAGTACCCTCGAGAAGTCTTGTCATGCAAAAGCATTGTTTTTGGCCTTTTCCTGGGGTAGACAACTATCTTATGATGTCGCACGGTAGGGGTCAATTAGTCTTGGTTGGAATGAAATACATCTTTTCAAATGGCTTCGTTATTAACGTGACATGAGCTGTAATTCATGTACTGCTAAATAATAATTTTGTACTGGCAAATAGGGCTCATTGCTGTGTGGTGTTATATAAGAGGCTGTATATTTTATTGAAGCAGCTAACAGTAACATCAAAGATGATAACAGGAATGCAGCATGCAGTGCACCCCCTTTAAAATATAAGCTTGTGATCTTATTGTAAAGGGGAAACATTTCCAGATTTTCGATGATGCTTTTACTTTATGTGTTATTCTAATCTCCACAGATTTAGAGCTTGTTAGCTTGGTGTACTGGCTCAATGACAAGGTAAGGTCATTTTAGTGCAATGATGTAAATGAAACACCTAAAGCAAAATGAAAAATAGAAAAAAATGTACTGTTAATTTTTTGACAGTTTGCACAAACACATATGTGATGACTAGAAATCCTTCACCCTCAAAACACAACTTGAATGTACCACAGCATTGTTCACCACAACTAGGTTTAATGCCATTGAAGTGTCAAAAGTGTCCAAAGAGATTGGATTATGTCAAGAGCCAATGTAGCATTACAGCACATTTTTGACAATGACAAAGCACGAACCTGTGTTTTGTTGGCAGCTTCATATTTACAGTAACTGTTGTATGAATTTGTATTCACTGGATTATAGCAGTGGAACACAATACATGTGCTTGTTTGCTAAAACTTCAGACCAGATTAATTATTGCATGTTTTTACATAATTAGCATAAGTAATTTAGGGAGCTATAGATACTAAACGCCCTACTGTAATACGAAGAATAAAAAAACAATATTAAAATCAAAACAAGTATAAAAAAAAAAATAAATAAAATATATATATATATGATCAAGGAAAAACTACTGTAAAACCAATTTGACAAAACTCCTAAAACTTGCACAATTCAAACTGACCCTGCTGATGGATCCAGAGGAGTTGGGTGTTCATTACTATGCAGAAAGTGTAGGAGCTGAGAAAGAACGCCAGAGTGAGAGAGGAGGTGAGAAATGTCAGTGAGGCAGAATTGTGGTAATCGTATTGACTGCGGACGGGCATGATCCTGGTCCTGTCAGGATTTGTCAGCTTCCCTGTACTTTAGCTTTACTCCTTACCTTTGCGGGGGGATTTTCTTTCATGGGGTCTGTGTGCAGCTTCGGGCGGTATCAGCTCTGGTGTTGCTCTTCTGTAAGCAATTCACAGCTTGGTGGATTTCAATCAATCACCCAAAAAGTCCAAATCTATGTGCTTCCCATTGCTCTCAATGAACTTTCTTTGCTAGTGGTTAATCGAGAAAAAAGTCGTGTCTGTTTGAGGCAAGGCTGCGTTTTGGAATCAGCTTTGCAGAGTTTTCTTTGACCAGTCCTCATACAAAAAAGTCAGCATGATGTGAGGAATTCCATAGACCGTAACATGGCTGTTGTATTCCAAATCCTGGAGTTTTCCCCTTTTTAAAAATATTTACATTCCCTTTTACGTTTTTTATTTGCCGTCATAGATTCTGTTGTCCGGGCTGAATCAAAATGAGATCATTTTACATCTACCTGCTGTGTGCTTCATTTGATATTGTAAGACAGACAATATTATTTCAACAGTGTTCACATTTTTAAATCATCACATACTGCCCAAAGTCAGCTGGGATCGGCTCCAGCTCGCACGCGACCCTTGTGAGGATAAACTGTTCTCCTGTCCTTGAACGTTTTCATCTGATGTGCCAAAGCAAAACCCTGTTGAATTTGAATTTCTGATCTAAATTGTTTGATGTTGCTCTGTCATCTGTATTGTTTTATGACTACAATATTTACTTTTGGATTAGATCTGGGTAGGAGTTGCCAAGTCTCACAGGAAGGCAACCCAAACATGAATCATGCCTATTCGTCTGTTGAATTTTCTCTGTTGAACTGCCACATTACAGCATTTCTCCATCCATTTCGTCAAAGGACAAAAGACGAGCTGAATGTGACTCGCATGTTTGTGTGTGTGCTTGTGCATACAGGTTTTGCTTCCCTTGCGCACACTGAATGTCAAGATCAGGTTCAATATCATAGTAGATGAAAATTCCAAAACCCGTACTGGCCTCTTTTATATCTTCTACAACTCCACTCAGATATTTAATGGTTCTCACAGATACCCAAACATAATTGGTAGAAAACAAAATATTTTGAGAGGTTATCTAGTGGTCCAGTCAAGCTGCTCTTAGCAACCAACAGAAAAAGGAGGGTCATGATGAAGCAAATACAGTACATGAACTTGGCAGGCAGTATTAAAAAAAAAAAATCTTTCTTTGTATTATTCCAGTGCTTTGTATATTTTTAGTAAATTGATGGATCTCCTCTGAATATTTGTTTTGCACTACTACTATATTCATTGTCATTTTACATTTGTAATTATTTTCACTTTTATTTAGGAACAAAGAGCAGTACTCTTTCAAAGACAGAAAACTAAGTCATAGAAATTAGGAAGTATATTGATGAAAACCAAAATGACTGCCTTGAAAATATTTGTGTTCCTTTTGATGAACAAAATGTCCACATCCCTTTGGCACAGATTTATTTCCTCTCATGCTGGCGTAGAATGCACTGGACATGGGAGTCAACCATCTGCTGTGGTGTGTTCAAGTGCATGTTTTTTTGGCTCAGGCACAGGAGACATGAGGTCACAACGTCACACTGTAGTTGGCCTCGCTGGCTGCTAGTTCTTTGACATCATTCTGGCATGTTCTTGCACTGTGACAAACCCGTGAACAGTACATTGCAATGAGCCAGGTAGTTTATATCAGCGATTGTATTCTAGGGAAAAGTTGGTGCTGATGATCCTGTAATTGTAGACGGATTGGATTTGTCAGCTCTCTATCAGCCATGATTTACAACTCTTCTCAATGATTCTCTGTGCAAAGGCAGAGTATTTTGAATATTTGTACTCAAGATGCTCAAACGTCATCAGTTTGTATCATTTGTTTGTAGTTACTGCTTATGAGTGATGATTACTGCTTAAATTTCCCTGATTGCAATAAAAGGTGTGTTATTAGTGACTGTCTGGTCGATCCAGGCTGTAAACGACACCGCTGCTTTCAAATTTGTTGATCACTGGGAATTCTGCTGATTTTGTGGACTTGATTGGTTGTTTGAGTGATTGAAGCTTGAAGCGGCTGAGGTCAAATGAAATAGAAACCCTCGCTACAATCGAAAGATGCATTCATTCGCTCTCAAATAGTTTTCAGTTTACAGAATATTAGTGATATTATTGGAGTATACAAATTAATATCTTCCTCTATGGCAAGCTTTAGCGTTTATAGTCTATGTTAAAAAGAAAAACAACATTTTCCTGTTTTCAATCACCCCTTTGGCACAATAAAAGTTATTTCCTAAAGAGTCATGATTCAGCATATGTGCGTGAAGTAATGGGCATAGAAATCGTTATTTACAAAAGTGCTTTCATTTCCTCCATTCTCAGCAGAGGTGTTGATTGTCCCAAAAGGAAAGCAACGGTATTACTGCTTTCAGGACCAGCTCTGATTAGAAAAAATAAATAAATATGGCAGCCAGTTAAAAAATAAATTTACCTTGGTAGGCAGAATCAGCTGTTGGATTGCTAATTGAATGGGAGAAAATCATTTTTAAAAATTAGTCATGCGGGCACACTGAGTAGCCCCGGAGATTACATTTGATTCTATCGACGTGAAAACAACAGAGAGCTTTTGAGATAGCAACAGTGGAAAGCGGTTATCACAACCGTGTTTACAGAGTGGTTTGTTTCACAGGAGGCAACGCTGATAATATGCAGGTGCCTTTAGTTGGTAGCATGTTTGAGACGATGCACAGCCACTCGTGCCAATTTATTACAACGATAAATGAAAAAGGGTGGAAAAACAACCAAAACATGAGGAAACAGACCAAGATATGAGGCTGAGCTCCATCTTTTTGCAATTTGCTCTTTACATCACATAAATGTTGTGATTCGCTTTTTGTGATTCAGGGTGAGTAAAAGCACTAAAGTGATGGTGATAATACTGTTGGTAGATTATCCAGAGTATCTTCCAAGAATGTGGGTGGATGATTAAACATTTTGAATAAATTCTATGAACTCATCACGACACAAGGATTTCTAAACATTGCTGTTCAAGGAAACTGATTTGTATGAAATAATTTTACTTTCAGAGACAATATTGTCAGGTCTAAGTACGATCAGACATTAAATGAGACGCTGGAACAAAGAGGAGAAGACAACCAGGATAGGCTTACTCGCGAGGAGAACGATAGAGAAAGGAAACTCAGTTACAATCTCCATCAATTCGAAGTCCTTACTCTGCGTACTCCTCTTCTTAATGTTTTGGTTGCCCTGGTTACCGAGGCGTTGCTACACTAAAGGGAGGGGGTTTGGACCTGTAGCGACGCTGCCTATCTAAAGAATGTAGTGTGGCGTGATTCAGCATTTAATTGTCGGCCCGTGACCCCAACACTGGAATTGCAGAGTCTGTCCTGTTTCTTCAACCGGCTGTCTTCTCCATGGTTGGCTGACTCGTCCTCGACTGTGATCAGATAACTTGAAGCACGTTGAATGCCGCTTTCCTGTGGAACAATGCAACTAAACCTTTGTTAAGTGTATCTTCTAACACGACACAGAATAATAATGAGTAACTAGACACTTTAACACACATGAAGTAAATGTGAGGTAACTGGTATGCAGTTCCTTAAAGAAACATGGAGTAAATATGGGATAACTTATATGCAACTACTTCAAACTTAACAAAGAAAAACAGTTCTGATCAACAACAATCTATGAATCAAAGCTACAGTTAACTAAAAGGGATGAAGTTCCTTTGAACTAAACAAATAACATTTCACCTGTGCAAAGGAGCTCTGCTCATTGCTAGTGAAGACCTCTTACAGAAACAAAACAGATAAGAGAAGGACAGGAAGGATACATAAACCTGATTGGGGGTCAAAGGACATTCCCGGAACTAGACAAGAAGAAGTTAGTTCAACGAAAAGGAGTTCAACACATAAAATATAAGGCCCCGGTTCTGGCAGGCCAAGGCTTCACCGCTAAATTATTCCAACAAATATAATGTGACGGACGAATGTATAATTTCCATAGAGACACATTAAGTCTAAGTATGTTTTTTTTTAACTTGACTTCATTTAGCATCAAGAAAGAGTCAAATCGCCAACAAAAACTAACTTAATGTAATCTTCTGTCGTTTTTTAAAGAAGAATTTATCAGTTGTATTCCGATGGCTTCTCAACCTGTGGTTTGCGTGCTCTTTTTTTTTTTTTCTTCTCCCCACTATGTTGTTTCCTACCTTTTACACACTATGCCATGCTTGCAATGGTGATGCAGAATTTCACACTTGTGCTGAATGCAGGCCCCACTCCCCCTGGATTGTACCCCCACTGATACCCGCACTCGCTGGCACACCCCTCTCATTCAAGCTCTTTCTGCTCATTCATAGGCTACAAGGGAATGATTATTTGCTGCCTTTATTCCATTCCTTCCGGAGAAGTGTCAATCTGCACCTGTGGGGGGATCACATGCACCCATAATTTCTCGTGTGAATATGGCCCATTTCAGCTGCTTTAGAACTCGGAAGCACTCAGATGTGTCCACCAAATTGCATTTGGGAGGAAAGAGACAAAAAAAGGAAATGGCGCATTATCAGGGTTTAGTTGTCACTTGAAATGAGTTTTAAAAAGGGGCTTGATGTGTAATACCATATGACATTGCAAAATGGCGAGCAATTGCTTTTCAACCAGAACGTGTTCATGTTTCTCGACCACAAACATGGTCTTTTTATATTCCTGGTAATGATGTCAGCTACTCGTAAAGAAACTTGTGAAAGCATAGCATTGATGTGCTGAACTTCAGTCAAGTTTGGTACAAATGAAGTCAGCTTGTGTATTTGTGTGTGCGTGTTATTCTTTGCACTCAAGCAGTCATACACATGACAGTAAAACCACCTAAAGTCCACTGTGGCGTTCACCTGTCAGCATCTTGACTCGCAGTTGCGTATAAGTCGGCAAATCACACGAGCACGCGCACACACACACACCCCCATGCACGCACACACACACACACGCACGCACGCACGCACGCACGCACGCACGCACGCACGCACGCACGCACACACACACACACGCACACACACACACAAACTTGCACTTGACAGAAAATTTCTGACAATTTGGTTTCGTGGGCTCAAGACAACTCTTTGCTGCCCTCAGCAACATCAACATGTCCTTCATATCAAGTAGACGCTCCCCTCCACTGGGATTTGAATGTCCCCAATGTTAAATAACAGCTCTGTCAGCTCCAAAAATAAACCAAACATATCTCCCTGGAATGGAAAATGTTCTGTGTATTGTTAAATATGTTTTATTCTGCCCATGAATAAAGCTATACGCTTTAAGCATATATTGAGATGTTTTTTAAAATACCAGTATCGCAGCACGACAACCCTCATGAGGATAAGCGGTTCAGATAATAGATAGATGAAAAATGACCTGTGCATGAGCCACAACAATATCATCACCTGCACAACCGAGCTCGAAATCCTCACCTGATCTGTCCCCCAAACTACATTAAGACATTGCTAAATCAAATTTCTTCACCGAATAACAATGGCAAAGAAAACACATCATAAAATTAGATTGTTACATCAGTGGAAAAAAAGGTAGGTTAAAATGCAGTATAAATATTAGAGTAAAGCTAAAACTAGATTGTTTTGAAAAAGTAATAATAGCACACGAAATTGGCCAGTGGGCAATTCCACACCATTGTGCTGTACATTTTCTTTTCTGGTAAAAGACTCTCCTCCCTCTGTCTCTCCCAGGATTCCTGGCGGAATTTCTTTTTATAATAGCCATGAATCACTGATTGGTAGATTGGGGTGTCAGGAGGGCTTCGGGGGCAGTGTGGCCATGTCGTTGCTGCACGCAATCATGTGTTAACTCCTTGGGCCTTCAGGAAGTTCAAACGTCAAGATGTATTTGCAGCAGGAATGTAATTAGACTGTAAGTGTGTGCTGGTGGCTATATATGGAAATGTTCCTGGGGTGAAGACTTTTTCTTTAATTACTTTCATTAATGTTACTTTCTACAAACCTTTCCGCAAATGTACTTGTTAGTGATGAAAGGCAAGATCATCATATAACAATTCAAATGAAGGGAGGAGAATGCAGTTAGGTGTTTAATCATTACTAAGGAGGCCATGTGAACAAATGCTGGCCGTTAAGTCATGTTCAAAATAAGATAAATATAAGAGCAATAAGAGTCATGCACAAACTAATGAACTAATGTCTTAATGAAGCTTTTGTGGATATTAGTTTGTGATCCCGCAGAAAAAAAACATCTGCTTTTTTTAATTTATATGTCATTGTCGAAACGGTTTGATTTGTTTATGTTGACTGGCAAAGCTAGGATTTATTTTAGTTTACTAAGTTCATTTTGTTTCACTTGTCAATCACTTTTTTTTGGCATGCCAAAACATGTCAGGTAATGCAACCTAAAATTAATTGTGATAAAAGAACCAAAAAAAGTGTAGGATTTATTTTCTTTAGGGATGCCATAGATAGATAGATAGATAGATAGATAGATAGATAGATAGATAGATAGATAGATAGATAGATAGATAGATAGATAGATAGATAGATAGATAGACAGACTTTATTGATCCCTCGGGGGAAATTCAGGAGCCAGCAGTTAGATACAGAAACACACAGATAGATAAACAGATAGACAATATAGCTTAAATAATAAATACTATATAGATAGATCAAATAACACCGTGGGGGTGTTTCAGTTCAAATTCACATTTATATGAAAACATGAAAAAATTGGGCTGGGGTCAGGCCCCTCAAGTTCTTCCCCACCAATGCAAGCTTACTTTTTATGGACCATTTATTGTGCACCGGGGCCTTTCCTAAAAAGGCATATCAGTCAAGCAAGCATTCAACACTCACAATTGACAAAAAAAAAAGCATACCCTTAGTCATTTGTCAAAGTACTCAGCATGACTAAACATGATAATAGAATTCAAATCAACAATGGAAAATCAAATTGTGTCAGTGTGCCTTGCAGCAGTTACCCCCCACCAGTTGATGAGCATAACCAGTTCCCAGGTGGGATGCAAAAGAGCTGTTACATGCTTTTGTCACATTACCCCAAGGAGAATTGCATCACACTTATAGTACATGATATTACTGATTACAGTAAGTGTAGCAAATATGAATGTGGCATATTGTCAAACTGCAGCATCCCCACCCTCTTGCAAAACATTTTGTGGCGCGTGTCAAAAGGTAACACTATTGAAAGCCAAAGTTAATTTATGTGGCTTTTGACTTTGACATGGTTGACATGGTGTAGTCAAGCAACTATTTGCAAATGGTAGATCTTTGCCCAACGTAGCTGCCAAGTCGTGAACTAACGAACTTTGTGTGAGGACACATTTATGTATGTACATGACTCCTGAGCACCCTTGGCTACCACATTGTCCCACCACTGATGTTGACTGGTCCAGTTTGCTGTCTACATTGTAAATTGCTAATGGGCTGCTGTCTCAGAATTGTGTGCCAGTCTCTTGGGGTAAAATGAAGGAAGATAATTGAATAAAAAACCGCAACGGTCCCCAAAGATGCCCGTTCTATATGCCAGATGGCCAGTCCAGCCCTGTTCTCAACTGCGAAAATCGAATTGACATTCCCCCAATTGAAGTCCAAACAGACAAACATAGACAACATGTAATTCTCATAGTGAAAAGCATGGGCCGAGTCTCTACCGAACAACAACTTTATATTCTGTGAGAATTCTTTGCTTTAGTATGAGTGACTAGTTAACAATCTTGAACTTTTTGTATTTTGTATATTTTTTTATTTTTTAATTCCAGCTACTCCTTAATGTGTCACATTTTTGACACATTCGGTAAGTCGCTATATTTCGTGGCTTCCAAAGTTGGACTGCTCCTCCAGAAAACACTCTCTGGCTCTGACTCGATTCCTTGGCTCGGAACTCCGACGTCCTGGCATCCGTTCGTGAGTGCACAAGCGTGACATTGACTCGCACAGAGAGAGCTCTGAGTTCTCCCGCCGGGTGTGCCCTCTGTGGCTCTTTGCCGTCACCACCCCCTCACGCACACTGAGTGGTACACAGACGGTGCAAGGCTAGAGGAAGGAAACTCTGATGATGTAACTGCGGGCTTATGGCTCGCATGATGAGACGATGACAGTGATCTCATTGCTTTCTTGTCTGCCCGCACTGTACACCAAATTATATTGTTTACGATTAGCTCTTGCGCAATGCATAGTGTGTAAAGACTACGCCTCTCTTCTTCTATTGTTTAGGTGGTGACCACTGCTGGGACAAATATAAGCTTTGAGTTTTGAACTTGCTGTGACCAGATGGTGTCTTCTACCCGGACATTATGTTTTGAAAAAAAATTATGTCCTTCATGGTATAAATATGATTCAGCCAGAAAACAGCTTCTGAAAGTAGGCTCTGCTACACACCGAAGCACCTCGAGTGTCACACAGCTCCGTAAATTGCTATGACCAGCTGATGGTCAGCAGCTGGCTTTGGTGCGATTCAAAATTGGAATCGCTGGTGAACAGTGGCAAAAATGTAACAGCAAAAAAAATCCACATAAACTCAGTCGCCCCCTAAATTATATTTCTGGTTCTATACATTAATCAGACAGGCAGACGGAACAATGCTGCACCAACACAATCAAGGCCGCTCTCCTTTATTAACACCTGCTGCCTCTTTTTGTGGTCAGTCACATCTCACTTGACAATTGCACCACATTTCAAATAATACAATACAGTGCAGCAAAATAATTTTTCCGTGGTGGTCCACTTCAGTTGAGTTCGACTGCATCGCTCATCTGGCAACAAGCCTTAAAGGGTTCTAATGTTTTAATTGACCACTCTTTAGCTGATTTATTATTAATCATAAATAATTAACCATTACTGATTAAAAAATATTCCAAATGATGTATTTAATGCATTATTTCTTTGGGAAATTATTTCTACCTATGTTGCAATGTAACTGTAACCCAACAAAAAAATATTGTTTTGAAGAAGGCCTGAAGTATTCGAAATTCTTTTGGTGCATATAGGAATGACCAAAATGACAAATTTTATTTGGTAATTTGTTTACAAGTAAAAACAGGGTTGTTGGGCCATCTGACAAATCGATATTACTCGTATGTGTACTGTTCTCATTGTCAAATAACTGACTCGTGGTGGTTGGGAAACCGTAGGGTGTCACTTTGACCCACTAATGCTTCATGTGGAAGTCGATCCACTTCCATTAATTATTCTAGCAGGGAAATACTAACATCAAAGTTTTTGAAAAAATGTGATTGCATTGTAAAAGGGTAAAAGAATTCAAGTTGACAGATGTCAGCTTTCAACTGATCTTGACATATTTCTAAATGTATATGACCAAAGATACAGCATTTCTCAATTTGGACTTTTTCCTGTTTTGTTACTCTGCACATGTTGCAAGGCCATGTTAATTTTTGAATTTGTCAACATTTCTAGCACCCATTTTCCTCACTTTGCAGGGACAACACACTCTTGTCTGCTTCAGCTGACTTAATTAAAGAAAATAAATGGAGAGTCTGGGTCTCAGTTCATCCCATTTGAACTGCGGATTGGAAATCATTAGTCTCTTCTGCATGCCAGACTTGTGTGCGCTACATTTTAATCACCTCAGAAATATTCCAATGTAAGCCAGCATGTTGATTCATTCACTCTCTTGCTGTTGCACTGCTGGTCATCTTTCAAGAATAAAATTACTTAGTTAGAGGGCGACTCGATGATGAGAGAGTCTGTAAAATGTTTGTGTTGGTCTCAGCCAAGATGAGAGAAGCTCATGGTGTGATTCCGCTGGCACTTGCTAGGCTTGTCATATCCGATTAGGCCACATTTTTAGGGGAA
The DNA here is from genome assembly GCF_054491065.1 of Syngnathus leptorhynchus. Classification (NCBI taxonomy): domain Eukaryota; kingdom Metazoa; phylum Chordata; class Actinopteri; order Syngnathiformes; family Syngnathidae; genus Syngnathus; species Syngnathus leptorhynchus. The sequence goes on from NC_141200.1 coordinate 10,615,770, forward strand.
GGATCGACTGTGGGAATTCTGAAATCTTTTCAGGCCACAGATAATACTCATTTAATTTTTTGTAAGCTCGTAGCACGTTAGCGACATTTGGCCGCATCTTTCGAGGAAAGATTTCTAAATCTGCCAGATTGCGAGGGGAGCCTCCTGTTCCGTAGACCATTGGATGTTTTTTTTGAAACATTTAGCTTGCCTGATGATTAAATGAAAGGCTTCCTTGAGGAAAATGACAGATTGTTGTCACATGTCGTACATGACTAGTACTTGCCAGAACTCCAGAGGCCTTTAATGTTGCCGCAAGCATCTTGACAGCTTCCGTGACTGATATTCTTTTTGTTTTTATTCAATCAATCATTTTGGAAGGTTTACTTAACATCCAGCTTCTGAAAGAAGCAAAGTGTTTATGTCACAAAACACACATATAGGGATGAAAGCTTTTTCTTGACCGACCCGTACAGTTTGTAGTTGGGCATTTTAGTTGTCAATGGTTGCAATTTATCTGGTCAATACCTCAAAGGTCAGTACATCTACTTTTTCCTTTTCAGATCAGCTTTCCGAACTCTCTTCGGACACAGAACCCCAAAGACAAAAGACAAAATCTGAGACTCTATCATGTATGACATTATTGGAGAATTTAAATGCTAGAGGGGGCAACACTTTTTTATCAGTTTTACTGGTGGGCCACATAGGACCATGAACTTCCTAACCAGGTGAGAAGAAAATGCCCAGTAAGAACAAAAACCTATACTATGATATACATATACTGTAAAGTTGGTGATGGTGATTTATTGTTTGCATCACAAGCCTTATAAGCATACCCACGGGGTCTAAATTGGGCTGATGAAATGTGAAAATGTTTTCCGCAATGAGATTATTTTGTAAAAATCTACATAGCAATATGTCAAGGTAAAGTATCAAGACTTGTTCGCGAACCAGCTGTACACAGCTGTGGTTTCATTCTTCACAGAAACGAACACACTCCGCTGACCCTTCTAACCCGAATACTCGGGTTTGTGGAGATTGGTGGTTCTTTTCATGATTCAACAATAGCTTTGAGTGGCATTGGGAGAGTGAGCAGGATTAGACAGAACCTCGGAGGGCTCCCTGCAAAGTCGCCTTTTGTGAATACTTGTGAAAAGAAACATATTGCCTTGAGAGTCTTGTTCTGGCTCCTAGCCAGACCTGCATGAAGTACATCCACATCTTGACATCTTTTAAAATGCGTGTGGGCACGTGCTCTCAATGCCTTCAAGAAGCACTTCATTATTGTCTGTAAAATATATATACAATTATTGTATCAACAAAAAGCCTTAAGCAAAAAGAAAATTTCCAAAATACATTCGTCCTAATCACAATCATTTTAAATATGTGCAGCGCCCGCCCTTTTGCCCCACACTGCAAGAAAGATATCCACAATTTGAATTACACCGATCTACACTTAAAATATCAATATCAGTAACCATCATCAAATAGAAAGCTGAACCGTAAATGGAGTGGAATTATCTATAGATACATTGTCATGGTGCCTTGCACTACTCTCGCGCTATATTCTGACACTTGCTCCATTTTTGCGCCTCATATTTATTTATTTATTTATTTATTATTCATCACTCTTGTTTATTCATTGTATGTGCCTTCTTGTTTTTACTTTTTGTCTTGTTTTCTTGGATGTTTTGTATATGTCTTGTCACCGTAGGATAGTGGTTAACGCAATTTCGATCTCTTTGTGTGTCTTGGCATGTGAAGAAATTGACAATAAAGCAGACTTGGACTTTTTTGACTTTATATTCAATCAATCACACACGAATTCATACACCGATGGGTGGCTGCTGCTATGCAAGGTGGTGCCAGGCGCACCGGAAGCAAATCAGAGTTCAGTGTCTTTTACAAGGACACTTCAACAGTTGAGTCAGAGCCTGGATTTGAACGGACAACCCTTTGATCACTGGATAACCTGGTCGCCTGAAGAAAACAAACCAGACTCACAATCGCAGTGGACATTCTAGAGCCTTCAACTAAGCTAACATGCATCTATTTGGAATGTGGGACGAAGCCAGAGTACCCGCAGAAAATACACTGGGAGAACATGCAAAGTCAACATTGCCCAATTTTAAACCCAAATTGTCTCAACCGTGAGCTAGACGTACATTTTTGTTTTGATTGTATTTGAGTTAGACATTCCTCGGCATCTTTAAAAGGCAACTAAATGTTTTTCTTTACAAAAATAGTATGTTGGATGTACCCCCACTAGTCTAAACATAGCATTCTGATTAACATTGACTTAGACAGCAAAATGCAACTGTTTTTATTCACTTGCTGTCGACTGAAAATAACCTCATACTTGCAAGGTCTCAGGTCATGACCAATTACAGCTCAACTTCAGAAAACTGGCATTCCCTGATTGGATGTGACTTGAGACCTGACAGCTGTGATGTCAATTTCAGTCAACAGCAAGTAGCAAAATGGCCATCCCCTGCAATGAGCTCGACTGGGACAAAAGTCGAAATTTAGTTCATATTCCACAAATGAAAAATTAATCAGAATGTGTTTTGACTAGTTGGGCCGCACAGAACATATTATTACAAAGAGAATTTGGAGGTTGACTCCGCCTTTAAATCACGAGGTATAGCACAGGGGCAGAAATCTCACTGGTACATCATCATCTAATCTCTGTTTAGTGAATGCACTGATTTTTTGATTGCGTCTTTCATGCTTTTTACTTTTGAATACTTCTCAGTCTGCATTTTGCATCAGGGCTAAAAGAAGAGCTTGTTTCTTTCTGCCTGCTTTACAATTGCAACAGCACAAGAGATGAATTTTCATGTATAATTCATTCATATGCTAAATGATTTCCTTGCTTCTCCACTTTGCCTTTCTTCAGATTAACCATTTAAATTGGTAAGTCTGGCAGCAGTCGGTCATTTGTTCATCTTCTTCAGAATAGCGTCAATCTTGGCTTCAGTGTAATTGGCCTTGTCAGTCAGTAATCATGCCTTGGCTATGTGAAACTAACAGTGCCACTCATGTTCCAGATTTTCCGAAGACATTTTAGTAAGATGTTTTTGGTACAATAGCGGTGATGTTGTAGGTTGGCTCCTCACAGCACTATCGGTCATCAAAAGTAAATCGCAAAGAGGAATCCGTTCCTCCGCAACAACTCACCTTTTACCTGTCTTTTACCTGTGTGTGTGTCTGTGTGTGTGCATTCATACACGCTGCCCTGCATAACAACTTGATATCTTCTATGTGTCTGCTTTGTAGCTCTGTCCATTCATTGTCCACTTGACCTGTTTTCTGGTGCCAAGCGCCGCTCTGGTCTGTGGTGGTGAGTGTGCGCCGCATTCATGACCAGTAAGCGCTTGACAGTGCCAGTCCATCATCAGACGGTGCGATTGATGCTTTTGCTTTGTGAAGCAGATGGGTGGAGGCTGCTCTGAATTGGCGTATAGCGTATAGTACTGTTTTTTTCCTCCTTCAAACAATTGTGTTCTTGATGGCTCTTTGGCCAGCGGCATAGAGTAGCACCGCCCCCTTCCAACTCCTGTAATGGAAGAAGGCCTTGGGTTAGGTCCAATTAGTCTCGAGCCGACAACATCTACATGTATGATATTTAGTGAGCATTTTCCCAAATTCTTTCAATGAATAATGCATGAGTTGAAGTAACAAAAGGCAAGCATGTGGAGGAATAAGTGTGTCACTTTGTTGCTTTGGTACATTTAAGAATTCTTTTCGCATTTATTAACATTTAGCCCATTCCTCCCTTCCTTAATCATAGAAGCACACCTTTTAACCACCGAGTGGTGGACGGGGCTTATCTGGGCTCTGCTGCCAAACATCCATTCCATTCCACGCCGCCATCCCTCGTCTTCTCCGTCCACTCTTCCCTCAGCCCTCATCTGCTGTCCTTCTCACCTCTGCACACATTTCTCCTTTCTCCTTTTCTTTCCAATTTCCTCCGTTCAAATGAGATGTTGGGCACAGAGGAGTGTGTGCACATTCCTTATCACTGGCTCCTGTGGCGGTATTAGGCCGAGGAAATGGGCCAGTAATGAAACCAAGAGCTTCACTGTGCAAACGCACGCTAGACAGGTTTGTAAGTGTTTGTGTGTGCATGCACATGCTCGAGAGTGACTGATTAAGGTCATCCACTTTCTCGTCTCATTACTTTTGCAGCACTTCTCTCATCTTAGCTGTCTGGCTTCTTCGTGCGCTCCTTTTTCTGTCTCCTACCATTCATCTCCACTCGTTTCTCTTGTCTGTTTCGTGGCTGTTCTTTGTCTCTCAGCCTCAGCCTCTATCTGTTCATTATTTGTTTCACATGTTAACTTTTGTGTCAACATCACACTCCCAATCATGTTTCTATTTTCTTTCGGTCAAATAGAATAACTCAGACTTGCTTCAGTATTTAGAGTTAGTTGTCTTTTTCGGCTGAAGATAGTGGAAGCGTTTTTGATCACTTACCAAGCAGATATTTTACATCATGAGCTTTTGATGTGAATCATTTGTTTTATCAGTAGATACGATTACGCTTGGCCAATGATCATGATCGGCCGATTTTCACGACGGATGTGATTGACATATATTGATCACTGCGTTTCAATGCCGATAGCAAAAACCCTTCACCTGTGTGTATTTTGCAGTCTGCAACTAACTAGTGACCAAGCCTGTGTGCTGTGAAGCATTCCCAGTCCCTTTCCTAAACGTTACCAAACCAGTAACATACTAAATGTTTGCACTTTTTCCTGCACTGTCAATTTGAAATCATGTCCTGCGTTTGTCTACGAATCAGTCGAAGCTGCGAGTTAAATATCGAAAATATTTTTTAAATCCAAATATGTCCGACTTATTGATTTTAGAGAAGCAAAAATAATGTGGGTTCCTTAGTATTGGCCACATGAAAATTTTATGTCAATCTGTGGCAAGAATTTTAACCAAATTCATCATTGATTTCCCTTTTACTAAGAGAAAATATGTTTGAGTAATGGTTTTCATAATCCGACTTTGCCTGCTTGCCAGTGATGGTTTCAGGCAAGATTAGAGCAACATTATTTTGCTGAACGTGCAGATTAGCGTTATCTTTAAGCATTAGCTTCTCATAAGCAGCACTAACTCGATTGCTCTGTGACGTTGTCAATTCGGCGGTGGCCCTTTCCCCGGATCAAATGCTTCATTTCCACACTTTGGAGTCTGCATCTGCATAAAGACTTTAAGAAGCCGTTTGCAGCACACATTTAGTGCCAACGGATGGAAAAGGGAAGGTTGCCGGCTAAACGCGAGCCAGAACACACACACACACACACACACACACACACACACACACACACACACACACACACACACACACACACACACACACACACACACACACAGCTAGATCCAGCCAGTTGGTTAGCTTTGTACCAAAACCCTGGGTTGCTATTGCAGCATTCTATGTGGAGGATGAGGGCCAGCTCACTGAATGAGACAGCTCTGTCCCTGAAATGGGTTAATTTTAGCATGACAAGAAGTATGCTGCATAAATATGAATGTAATAGTTCATTCATAAGGGTATTTAGACACAGGCATTTCATGGGATCTGTTTTAAATTGTGAAAAATGTGTGATACAGCTCCTTAAATGAAAATTAAACACCTTGAATTTGTAATGTGATGAATATAATGATTATAAATCTGACATAAATTAACTGGAAACTATTAGGAACATATAGCTTGTGGCAGAGGCATGCATGTCGTTGTGACTCATCTGACTGACGTAACTATTTTCCTCTTCAACTTAAACTTCGGGCATCCTGGCTGCTCCCGATGATAGTTTTTATTTTCAACATGAGTCATTTTCTTGGGAGAATGATTGGTTGCCCAGGGAAACACATGCCAGCCTCTGGTGTGCCTCGAAAGACAGCGGAGCTTTAATCTCATTGTTGTCAGAACCTCTTCTATGGCTTTGTTTCCCTCAATGGAAAAATTACTCGTTGTTTGCACATTCTGCAGTGTAAAAAGTTTGATTGTTTCTTCGTTTTCTTTATGTAGTAGCGCTAAAATAGTGACAATTTCACATTAAAATGATGGAAGGTTTGTGAGTGCTTTCAGATCTTATATTCTGACAATTTGTAATCTAAAAAGACTACCTATTATTATTTAATCGCAAACATCCATTTTATTTCGTCAAGCAATTAAAACTTGAAATGGAAAACCAAACTAGAGCATGGGGGGAACTAATTGGGTGATTAGAGGAGATCAGCGTCGGGAATTAGAGTAGATGCTAGAAAAAAAATACATTCGCCCAAAAGCTCGAGAGAAAGCTGCACGAAAAAAAATGACACACATAATAAATAACAATCTCGTTGCCTATCTCTTTGACAATTTTAAATTAACAAACAAACTCTTGTATTCTAAGATTTTTATTTAGCAAGCAATGTGAAAATTCTCATATAGTATTATTTTATATAATATAATATATTTTTGATAACTCCATATTTTCATGTGCAAATTGTCATACTCTATTCATTTAGGTTGGCTGGGGAAAAAGGAAAAAACAAAACTGCTTTTTGATCCATACAACAAAAGCTGTTTAAAATAAGGCCTGTGTGGTACTTGATAAAAAAAAAAAAAAACACTAGCTATCTTGTGGGTGCAACTAAAGGTCAATGCAATGCATGGGATTATTTCACACTTTTGCTTGACTCTTGCTTCCTGGCAGAAATTATAGAACATGATCATATGTCCACCAACAGCTAAATAAAAAAAATAAAAATAAAGGTATATCCGAGCCACGCCCACCAAACTTAAAAGACAAACTATAGGGGAAGTGCCAGGGTGTGTGAACCTTTTCACATCCCCGAAGGCTTCACCAAAGAAAGATTACAGAGTACAATTGAACACTGCACCTGTCGCAGCATGAGATGTATTCATTACTGTTAAGGAGGTTGCCAAGCAGCGACACATCCAAGGCACAGATATTTCCACACCTGTGTTGGACACTGGGATTTGGATGGTGGTCTCTCAAAGACTAAGTAAGTACGCCAGGCATCTGTTCCATTAAGCAGATTAAAAATATGTCATTTTGCCCCTTTTTTGCTCAGCCCGCTTGTGTCTTCTTCCCCTGACAATGCTTTCACAATCAAAGTGGAGCTTTCAAAATGCTTTGCCAATTACTGACTAACATGCTCCCTTTTAACTTGACAACCATCTTTTTCCACATCAGTTAGGTCGTTTATTCGTCACTGTTTTTTCTAAGTAGAGGAAACGGTTACGGCGTTGAATTGGCTTCATATGCTACAGCTTTGTGTGTGTGTGTGTGTGTGTGTGTCCGTGTGTGTGAGTTTTCCATTCTTTGAATGCTTCATCATTGGAAATTGTGACCCGTTTATTATACGGCTAGTCTGAGCGTGAGATGCTGCACAGTAAATACCAAAACTATATCAAATGAAAACATGCTTACATTTTCCCCATCATACGGCCTCTTACCTCAAACTCTTTCCCGTTGTTGGCATTTTTGGCCGCATACCACCATTCTAAATTTTCCTCCATACTTAGTATGTTTCTTTGTGCTTCATGTGTCTCTGCACTTGGATCTCTCCTATTTCTGCCTCCTGCGCACGTGTGGCACATTTGTCCTAGTGCTGAACCTGCCGCTTTACGTCTCCTGTTCATTTTCAGTGTCGTTAGAGGTGCCGATCAATGACTCGGCTTTTCGTTTGAGACCAGCCTGTGCTGTCGCTGGAGGGTACAAAAAGTAACACCCTTGAATAATTGATTCCAGGCAGGAAGATGTGAATTGGTAAACAGACACTACATACAAAATGCAAACAGTTGCAGCGGATTGCATGAAATAATTGCCTGGCAAAGTGCTTCTTGGGGCTGAGTCATGCCAATTTTGTTATTGGAGAATTATGGGGAGCTACCGGGAATAATCTACAAAAGAGTGACACAATATACAGCCTTATTGAAACAGCTCCTTATAAGACACAAATTATTATAGACACGGATTGACCAACAGATAAAATAAGATGGAATGAAAGAAAGCACACAAGCTTCATCGCTTTTGATACATGCTGAACAGACAATTTCTTTGTCAATATCAATAACTTTGCTATGGTGTAATTTCTGTGCATCCATCCTATGATACCGCCATTGTTACTTTCACAAGCATCAGGTAACAATCAAGTCACTGATCCTTAGTAATCAAGAGTTGATGTGCTGAAAGGCCCGTGACAAGCGAGGCGAGGCCCCGTTTGACGCTGTCATCAGGTCCCGGGAGGGTCGACATTGACCTGAGATGAAATGAAGCCCAGCTGGTTCCTACATGGCTGCTCGTGGAAGAGTGGCAGTCATAAATAGCAATGGGTGCAGTGAGGGATGGAGGGGGTTTGTCATCAGGCACGATCCGGGCCGGGAGACTCCTGTGAGAAGGAAATTCATCACTGTGCAGTGATAAGACAAGGCTATTATTGTTTCTGTCCTCGTCTGCCTTTCTTTTTGTATGGAGCTCCTTTTCTTCTTTACTTCTTGTCCTCCTTTCCACTCCTTGTGTCCTCTTATCTGTTGTTTTTGTGCTGTAAAGCTTTACCATTGCCTCTTTTTTTGCACTTTTCTTTCCTCATCCTCCCACCCTCACCTCTCTTTTTATCCATCTTTTCCTCTCAGCATACTGACAAAATGATCTAATGACCCTCAGACATTGACCTCTCCGTGGCCTTGCAAGGGAACGATACTCCAATATTAATGAGCTGCAGGGACATGATTGAAAGAAAAATGACAAAAAGGTGAGAATAAATGAGACGGGTGATTTTGGAAGTACAAATAAGACCAAGAAGCAAAGAACTACATGGGCAATGATGGACCCACACAAAAAAGGAAGGGGGGGGTGTAAACAGAGTGAGGTTATTTGGGGTTCAGTCTTAAGTATTTTCCGGCTTTACTGATGATACTGGTCTGTCTTTAAGTCAAGCATATCTAATGTCTCCAGTTTTTCTTTCATATTCCCACACCTCTTTCTTCTTCCTCGTTGCCCCATCAAGAACAATGCCATTTTCCCCTCCGTTTTGTGGCACACGTGCCTTAGTGGGTCCGCATTCTAGTTGAACTGTTGTATTTTTCCTAAAAGGACGCCTTTAGTGTCGGCCGATTGTCTGCCGCGCTGTCTCGCTTGTCAGGAGCCCACAAGATGGATGAATTATCACAGAAAGGTTACGGCTAGCGCCCTCGCCTCATTTGGATGATTCTTTCTGCTCCGGCTCGAGCCAACGCATTAGTCTAGCGAGATGGCCCATGTTGGCTTTGTTTTTGTGTTTACAAATGTATGCAAATAAGCGAGGGGGGTTGGGAAGCATGTCACCTCTTTGTGCTCTCTCCTAATGCTTCCCCGGTGACACATGAGCTGTGATGGTGGTTGTGGGCTTCTTATCTCAGCCGCTGGGATTGGAGCAGCCTCCTCTGGGTGTCACTAGGATTGCTTTGTGCACTGTGTTCACACTGTGTCCGTGCACTTGCATGTGGATTCAGCGAGAATACCTTGGAGTCATATTTGGCCCTGCCCTCCATTCTTTTGTGAACTGGCTTGTTTTAGAAATTGTATTGCTCATGGGATGTTTGCTTTTCCCATCTTGTTTCTATGACAACTGAGTGTTTAGATGAAAAGGAACTATTACCCCCAAAGAGATCTTGTGGTTTTTGAAAAAGTTTTCATTCAACGGTTAGAGTCATTGTAGAAAGTTATATGATCCTTGATTATCTTGTACTTCTAGAAAAAAAATACTCATATAAATAATCTTATATATAATATTATATCATTTGATTCGCTCGTCTCTGTGTGCCCTGCGATTGGCTGGCAACCAGTTCAGGGTGTCCCACCGCCTACTGCCCTATTGGCTCCAGCACGCCCGCGACCCCCGTGGGTACAAAGCGGTACATAAAATGGATGGCTGGATGTTTAGTGGAAGGCCTTCACACTTTTCAGTTGAAGTGCTCTATAAATAGAATGTTGTGTTGAGCTGAGCTCGGGCGGCACGGTGTGGCACTGCTTAGCACATCTGGCTCGCAGTTTAGAGGTACAGGGTTCGATTCCGGCCCGGCTGCGTGAATATTGCATGCTCTCCTTATGTTTGTGGGTTTTCTCCGGGCACTCCGGTTTCCTCCCACATTCTAACATGCATGGTAGGTTAATTGCGCACCCTGAATTGTCCTTAGGTGTGATTGCAAGTGTGAATGTCTGTCAGCCTCTGTGTGCTCTGCAATTGGCTGGCAACCAATTCAGGGTGTCCCTCACCTACTGCCCGAAGTCAGCCGGGATCGGCTCCAATGTACCTACGATCCTTGTGAGGATAAACGGCTCAAATAATGGATGGGTGAATTGATGAGTTGGGGTCAAACCACATTTGAATTTGAACAGATTTCCTTGCTAATCAGTCACTTTAATGGACGCTGTTGTCGTGAAATATAACATGCATGTAATCTCTCGATAGACAAGAAATTCTGGTTACGCTCAAGCCTTTGTGCATTTGATTGTTCAATTTCTTTTTGTTTGCAGGAGTAGTAGTAAAGATGCATTGATAGAACACTAACTATCGAGCTGCCTTCTTGTAAATATATCATGAGAAGCTCTTTACATACTGGCTTTTAGTCTGAATGTAGCACCCAAATGTTTGTTAACTCTAATGCAAACATTATTGATTGTATTTATTAGATGGGCTCTAAAAAAAAATACTCTCTCTCTACCAGTTTCTTTGTGCGTGATTGTGGTTGGGCTCCATCAATGCAATCAGGTCATTCCACTTTGTCTCCGGCTGCCTTTTAATCGTTGAGTGCACTGCGCCTCGGGGCTTTGATCGGATATTTGTCTTCAACTAAAGCATTTTTCCTCTTCTTCTGATATTTGAATGCTTCGTAAATAGCAGCTATAGCGAGTTATTCGTGCAATGCATAACATTCAGATCGGCCTTGAGGACTAAGCAGGGAGAGTGTGACCTCATTGGCCCTGATCCACATCACGGCACATAAGGCATCACTTGTTCTGCCCTGCACGCCCTTAGTCTACAAACACCTATACTATTGCACCGCTCCACATTCAACATCTTTTATTCTTTGTTTTCCTTCAACTTCCACAGCTTGCTGTCACTTATCTTCAAGTGCTCTCACTCTCCTCGAGAGGCTGTGTGAACTATATATGGCCAGAGAGAGCCCTCCCCATTCATCAGTGTCACAGCAGCCCATCACTTGGCTTCATTACTGTGTAGTTAATGGCACACATCAGTGCAGTTTATTTGCTATAATTAGCCATTCCCATTTGGCCATCATTGCCTCATGCTGCCCTCTGCCACATCATGCTGTCTGTGTTCTTGAACCTATCTTGAAAGAGTTATTACAACATCTACACTGTATTTCAATTTGACAGCTCGCATTGTGTCACGCCGGATTCCAATGAAATAAGCCATTAGCCTTGTTAAACTTTATGAGCGCTTGGTCTGTTAAATGCAGTGTATTGTAAAACTCAGCAGGGTGAGACTGAGGGACTTAGTTAACATGGAATAATTAGTTATGGCAAAATAAAAACAAAACCAAAAAAACCCCGGCTGTTTGAGGTTCCTCTCGTCTTGAAACTTACGTTGCTTTCTTTATTCTTTCTCACAACTTCTTATCCTTACATTACATCCCACTCAAGCGCCTCTCCACCATGAGTAAACCCATTTTAATCACCTTGTCCAAAGTCTCTCAGAATCCTTCCCACTGCCTGATATGCCCTTCCTGTTTTTAAAAGCTTAAAAAAAGCTAATAGGCTACTTTTACATCTTTAATCATGTTCCAAAAGATGAAAGGAAGGAAAGGTATTTAGTATTGAGCAGGAGTGTCACCTACATTATTCAGATGAAGGCAAGAGATCGGCCTTCCCAATAGAGCTCTGGACGTCACGTGACTATTCTCGCATGCGTTTGTTCACGCAGCCACATCGACAGTAAAGGAATGCCAGCACTTCAGTGATTAACAGTGGAGCGTGGCGAGGAAACTAGCATTTATCTCTCAACGTTCCGTCCAAGTGAATTCACACCTCGCTTTGATGGAAAGGACATAATGAGATACATACATGCACACACTGGACAGGATATTGGATATTACGGATCAATAAAGCACCGGGGGTTCTTTTTTCGACAATCGTGACGGCGGATAGAGAGAATGCCCCGGCCCGGATCAGCAGTACACAGAAAAAAATCTTTGGCGGATGGCGAAGCAGCGGCGTGCTCACTCGTGCAGCCTGCTTGTTGATGGGCTGACTTGCTTTAACATAAAACAAATCAAAACATGCCACTTTTAGGATTCAGGACATCCCAAGAGGTTAATTTGCTGCTTAATACATTAAACACAGCATGACTAATAAGAGTCTTAATAAGTCTTAATGATATCTTAAGTGAAGTATAATTCCTGTAGTGTCAATGGTTACAGCAGCAACCACATGGTCTAACCCAGGAAATCACTAGGAAGCCAGCAAAGCATTTCAACATTGAGAAAGGTCATAGGTCGAGGAGAGCAGCGCATTATGCATCTTGTACAACAGCTCAAACTTTTGTCTGCTCTGTTAGAGGGTTCTGCTATTTGAATAAAGCAAGATCCATTTGAATCTTTAAAATTTTTTGTTTGTTTGTTTAAACATTCTGAAAAGTTTTTTAAAAAAGTTTTGTACTCAACGCCTCACTGTTGGCATAGATATCCTCTGAGAGAAATCTCAACGTATGATTATCAGTATAAAACCGATTGATTCCTTTTATTAATTTGTACTAATTTTGATAATTGTATGTCGTAATGAGCCAAAACTAGGCTCTGTTGCCATGTATGGTCATTTTGTAAATGCAATTCATTCCAACACGAGGAAGAGATTAGGAATTAATCAATGCACAATTAGACTGAATTCCTATTTAAGGCTGTGCATGTATTTCCTCTTTGATGTTTATATGTTTATCGAATTATTCTATCCATGTTGTAACTCTTGTGGTCTATTTCTTACAGCATTTTTATAAGATGAGTGGAAGTTAGTATTTTAATGAGACCCACTAGCATCCTATTGATAATACTGGCAACAGAGTTTGTGATCATGCCTTTTTATCTTTATTTTCTTGTTTACCAGCATGATTCATATTTTGAGGCCCATCTAAATATGGGTCATGCTAAGTTTATATATTTACTCTTATTTGACCTATTGCAACCTGAACAATGTGGCTGAATGCGACTGAAATGAACAACATGGGCAAAAGTACACTGGGTAACGCACACGTGGATGCTTACACATTAATCAAATACGTTACAATGGTAAAACTGCGACCAGGGTACAGCACAGGGTGTCTTGAATTGGTGCACGGGACATCTCAAGACTGTCAAAATGTTCGAGAGAGAAATAAAAAGTCATCTCCACAATAGATATACTTTATATGTTTATGTTTGCTGCATGGACTTCACACATGCAAAATTTGCAACTGTTTTTCTATTTTAAATCTAAATAAATAGATCATGTGTTTCATGCTTGTTCTCTTCAGCCAAAGAGTTCTGAGTAAAATCCTGACGAGAGCAAATCAACTGTCTGGCACAAATTCTTTTCTCGCTTTAAGTTTCTTCTACTGCCTTCAGTCTTCACTGGACTATTTGAATTTAGTCAAATGCTCCGCACTGAATAGCATGGCCGAGCTACCCAGCAAAATACTTTCATTCATTCAATATTTATGAGTGGTTATTTTTACATAACTATGCTTACTACACAGTGCACCCATGCATGTGGATGAACCAAACAGTACTAACCTTACACATACAATGCTAAATAGTGATTGCGGCAGGCAACATCATTGATGCTGGCGCTTGTGATGCTTTTGGGTTTGGGGCATGAACAGATTAGGGAGAAGAATAGAGAGGAAACGGCTAAGTGATCAGTATTCCACATGGCCTCCTCCTGCTGGCTCGACTCGTGGTCGATTGGCTTCTATTAACCTGCCAGTCTGCTATTCATTACTTCATTAGAGGCAGCATGGAGGCATGAGGAAGTCCCGTCACAGTCCAGTAGTTCGTACGGACTTCTCTGCACTCGCTGGAGTTCACCACCTCCTCTCTCGCCCACCTGCATGCTGCACCTTGAGATCAGCTTATGAATGGAAATGCTTGGTGGAGAACTCTCTGGAGCACTTTCTGGATGCGTGAACTTCAGTGGGTGGACAAAAAAGAGGCTTAGTTTTCTGCATTCTGCATGTGTTGGCCTGAATACTTTTAGGTTTACTCGACATACACTGTCTTGTTTAATGGGACATCCTTGTAGAGATAAATCACACCCTAAAATTTAAATAAACCTGGTTAGGCGTAGCTGTACAGCAACGCTAAATGACACTTATAACACTACAAACACAAAGATTTATTCACGTTTTATTCAAATAGCACTATATCTTGAATACACTTTCTCTACTCTTTATACTATAGAGTAATTTTTACCAGCTTTTTGCTAACTTATAGGAGCCTATGACTGACAGGGTACCTGGTTATCGCCTATGACTCCCTCACCTCATCTCCCCTTGACAACTGCTTCATTTGCAGGTTTTCACAGATCAAGGTTAAAGTTGGAAGTGTCCTGCTGCTTTTAGATTTCTGCTCAACAATAGATGGAGAATTGGAGCAGTTATCAGACATAGCCGGATAGAGCATCCCTTTGATCATGTTGAGCTCTGAAGGAGCCTGAAGGCTACACTTACACCACGACCAATCGGACTACAAACTTGAAGCCTTAACGGCATGACTCCTGTGGCTTGGGCCCTCTTGGAAGTTGCTGCCACCGAAAGCTTCTCTGACGTTCATTTTCTGCTATGACGTTTTCTGAAAGCTTAGGCTTTCTTGTTCCAGAGGGGATGAGAGTCGGAACACAGTGCACATTGGTGAGAATGATGGTCTTGCAGTTTGAAAGAGCATGCCATCTGAACATAGCAATTTCCTCTGCCATTCCATTCCTTCAGAAAGCGAGACAAATGTTTCAGATCAAATCACAGTTTTTATCGTAGTTTTCTTGAGTGAAAATCTGTGAAATAACAAAGAGCGCTATATCTTCAGTGTAGGAGGAAAATAAATTACCAACCTAAGTTATGCACGCTGGAGGCGTTCTTGGAATGTTCACTTTGCTCGAGGAACATTTTACTATGTTCCTCTGATGTAGGAGGCAATAATTTCATCAAAAGGTTATTTGTTTGCAAGCTCACAATTTTGAGGGTCTAAGATAATTCTTGGTGACTTTGAGAACATTTGGTGCTGATGCAAACTAGATTATGCCGCCTTGGTGGATGTCTGTACTCTACCAGGTGCCATTGTGGTACTAGTTTGAATTTCCAACCCACACATACACACTGCCTCCTCCCCCCAATTCAGTCTTTTCTGACTCTTTGTTAATGGGACATATTGGAAAACCTTTAGCTCTCATTAAGCTTTATTGCTACCAGCGCTCCCCACCTCGTCTTTTAATCACAATCCGTCCCCTGGTGTGTGCGCGCGTGTGCAAGCATGTATGTGTTTTCAATTGTGTCTAGCTTTATGGAGACCACCACCCCCCCCCACACACACCGCCATCCTCCAGCAGGCAATGAACCACTCTTTGTGTAATCCATACCCAAAACCATAGAGATCCCCCTCACTCACCTCAACCCATGTTTGCTATGAAGGCGCCACCTTTTATTGCGTCCCATCTGAATAGCAATGACAAAGTAAGCCAAATAGAGTGCAATCCAAATACAAAAGATGAGAGTGAATAGGCTGTATGTTTCTTTGTTGTATGATCTTACACAAACCCTTATGTGTGCACACTGTTTTTTTTTTTTTTTTTTTCTCTTCAATTTTTGGCTTCAACTACGCAGATGCACAAGTGCTGACCATTCTGTCACTGTGCTGTATTGATTCGCTCTATCTTTTGCTCTTTTCACTTTGATTTGAGCATCTACAGCAATGCGAATACAGTACATAGTTTTCTGGCTGTTCAGAAAGATGACTGTGGCACACTAGTATGCTAATATCTTGTCACTATTTTTAGGTCAGATTTTACTGAACTCATGTCTCCCTTGGGCCACTATTTTTAGGTCAGATTTTACTGAACTCATATCTCCCCAGGCCCTCTATTTATCCATGATAACTTGAGTTTATATGGACTAACTATAGTGCAAAGGCTATAAATAAAAAATAAAAGGAATAGCTTCAAACCATGATTGACAATAAAAATGATGATAATGAAGCTAATCAGGATTGCACTTCATCTACATGACTATGATCATTACGCTAAAATGATTAAAGTGAAGCAAACGATGACGTCAGTCTTGCTTGCCAGATTTCTTAACAGTGTCCATGTTTTTTTCCTCTAGATGGAGAGAGACAGACGGAGGGCTCAGACACCAGCCGCAAGAGGGACACTCGCTCCTCGACTAGCCACCATAAAAATGAGGACACCAGTGACAGTAGGGAGGACGAAGCGGCGGTGAGTCTCTCGTGTGCATTTGCTTGTGGTCTTTTGTCTTTGCTGTCAGCCGGGATAGGTTCCTGCTCACCTGGAGAAAACCCACATAAGCACACATGTAAACTCCAGATATTAAGTCTGCAACAGATTCAAACTCCAGACCTAAAAAGTGTGAAGCGAATCTTCTGATGACTTGACCCTTCCCACAAATCATCAATCACATTAAAATGATCTTCTAGTAACTGATGCGGAATCTAATCATCTTAAAAATGTTATTCATACATGAAGTGTCATATTTTCAAATGTAATTCAGTGTGAAAAGATGTGTAATCAACCAAATATATTCCTTGTCTTGGGACTCAGTGTCTTGCCATTTCTCGCATGTATTATCTCAGGTATCAAACCTATTTCCTATTCCTTCCCTCGTTTCTTACACTTTAAAGCTATAAGTGCATGATGATTCATCCTTCTCTCCATTTTCTATCGCGTCCGTCCTCAGTCGGGTAGTAGTGAGCTGGAGCCTATCCCTGCTGACTATGGGTAAGAAGTGGCTTACAGCAGTTGCAGACAAACCAAATTGTAAGGCTGTATGCTGCCGTGTACACCATAATCACGCTTAACCACAAATAAACAGTTTAGGCTGAATGCCGTAAACTGTAGGCCTACTGTGTATCCTTTGTCTTCCAAATCGATTTGAAAGAACATTTGAGGAAATGTGTTGAAGAGAGCGTTAAATCCGCTTTATAGCACTCAGGTTTTGCCTCAACGACGACCAAATAGATAGCGATATTCTCGTTGAGTCAGTCGAGTGCGACGGAGCTGCGAAATTCTGCTGAAGTCACTAAAATGTGCTAGAAAGTTAATGAATAGCCTACTGCTATTGAATCATTTTAAATGTGTCACTTGATCATTTGTTCCCTTTCTGAGGCTACCTCAGAAAATGATTACTGGAGGTTTCATTCTCAGGTTGTACACAATGGTGACGCACAGGTAGGACACACATCTTAGAACCACTATCTAGTATATAAAACTGTATGAAACACTCCTATTTCATAGCTCTGAGCATTATGTCAGTATTGTTTGAATTAATTACAGTTACATGAGCCTATAGCAGGATGATGACAAGTTTGAACACAAAATGTAAAATAATCTATCAACTGCATGAACTTTTTACAAGTTAGAAGGAGCAACGGCAATAAACAGAAGCGTATTTTCACGTGTGCAAGACTCCACGTTACTGACACGAGACATTGAAAATGAACTTTAATTGCTTGCATATAAATAGTTTGCTCACTGAAGTGTCTTCCCACACTCCCTCAAAATATAAATATCCCATGCTGTCATTGGCATCAGTACTTGTCATTGAACCAGCAGTATATTTAGGTGAGCTAACTTGCTTGAGGCAACAAGATAAAATACTTTGGGTAAATACTAAATGTAAATTCTCGGTATATTTGGACAAATGTCACGCACGTTTGCATTTTCTGCAACTTACTGTGTCTCAAATGTGGTGACAACCGTTTGACTATGAAATATATTATTTTCATTATTTACCACAACAAAATTGAAATTGTATCATGCTTTACCAGCGTCCAATTAATTGCATTTTGTCTTTCAGTGGTAAACAACAATATTGGCCTTTCCTAATGTGCTTACGTATTATGTTTTTGCTGAACCTAAAAAAACTAAAACGTTCTTGATAACCATTCATTACAAACCCTTTGACTCTGAATATGTGTGTGCTTGCTTGTGCATTTGTGCACATGACCTATGATGGCATACCTTTTACAGTTCTGTCTTGTTGGCAGCTGGCACAGCAACATCGTCCAGAGGATGAAACTAACTATTAGAGTATTCCTGTGAGAGCGGTCCATTTTTTCAAAATGTCACTGCCAAAGGTCAAAGCTGTTCACATTCTGGGGCCTGAATGTCAGACAGCAATTTGTGTGTGTGTGTTTGTCTCTAAGGGAGTGAGAGACATTATTCAGAGGAATTATTCAGTTTAACGTACCGTTATATGGGTCAGGGGGACAGAACCCCCTCATCATTATTTGGCTGCTCTGTTAAATTTCTTGATTGTGCTACATTCATAGCTCATGTTCGACATTTTATACAATGGAATTAAGTTATTATGGATGAAAATAAATAGAGCACTTACGGTTGCACACACTTGAAACAAATACATATCTACATACGTACCTCAAAAATATGGATTGACCTGATTGAAAAATGACAACGACTTGTCTCTCAGAGAGATTTTAAATCGTAATTATCTGACCTTTGCTATTTTTTGACAAATTAAATAATTAGAAAATTATTCTTGATCATGAAGGAGTCTATATAAACACTAGAAAATGGATTCTCATTTAAAATGAAACCAAGCATAGATTTGTGTGTGTCTGTGGGGGGGGGGGGGGGGGGGTGTAAAATAGAAGAAGCAGAGACCAAAATTTACATGTTTAAATGTGAGCACATGACTGAGGTGAAAATTGACATTTTTTTTCACTTTGCTGTGGAAGGTTCACACAGCGAAGCAAATGTTCATTTTCACGTGTATTTTGCATAAGACGCCCGCGACCCCCGTGGGGACAAGCGGGATAGAAAATAGATGGATGGATGAATGGATGGATGTTTAGAGTAAAAACTCACAACAGGGTGTATCCTTATTTTTGTGCAGACACAATGTTTGATGCAAATCTAGGAAATTTGACTGACCGCTCTGTGGCTTGTTGGACGTTCTGACCTCCCAAGATTGGCAGAAAAAAGATGTGTTCAGAACCAACAATGCCCAGAGCAAAATGCTCCGGTTTGCGTGCGTCAACGAAATTACCAACACACCCGATTTTACCAACCTCCGTGTAGATTTGCAAAATCCCTCACACCAGAATTGGTTGGTCATGAAAATAGTCATGAAAAACGTCCATGATTGTTTTATTATTTTTTTTATGCAATACATATCTTAAAACTACTTGAGTGTCGAATAAAGGCTTGAAGATAAGTATTGTAACGTATAAGAACCATCCATGTCGCAACATCTGTGATTTATTTTTATAAACCGAGCTGCTGCTGTTTAAAACAAGTGAAGAAACATCACATTTGCTACCACTGAGGTGGGAAAGGGAATACAGCAGTTCTGTCAACATGGCCCGAGGGTACAGCTAATTTTAGTGTCACTGAGAAAACCCTGTACAAGCTCTGTGTTGGCTTTGGTCAGCCATGTTGTTATAGCCAGAATTTTGTCTCCAAGTCAAAAAATAGTCTGCATTGGTTTTTATATGATTCCTTTGAAAACATGCCAGTATTATGATAGTATTAAAAAAGTCCCTCAGTAGAAGTGTTATTTAAACTTCTTTTCCCCTTCACTTATCTCAAGAACTTCAGAAGCAGAATAAGGATTTGGCTTCATGACTGAGCTTTTGTGCTTTGAAACTAAGAAGTTCCAAGGACATTCTCACACTCTGTCACATTTGTAGGAGCAAGATAAAACAATTTCAGACCAAAGTAAACATTTTCAGAAAAACTCACCATAAATAATGGATATTGATTTATTGTTGACGTCATATGTTTTATGCACAGATTAGCCTTTTACATTCTTATGCTGCAGTTTTTAATACACACGCAACGATGCTTTGAAAACACTGATAACACTCTAACAATGAAGTCATGTTAGGCCAAATACACCTTAGGATAGAAAGCTGTTTCTGTGAAGGAGGCCCTGCTATGATCTATATAACCTATTATCTCACACCGTGTTGATATTTCTATTTTAGTTTAAATACTCAAAGACAACTTCAGCGTCATGGAATTTCATTTGGAAACAACATCACAAGCAACATTGCAAGAACTGGAGAAGGAATTCCATTGTGTGTGAGTTATAGTGTGTTTCTATTTGGTGAAGGATAAAATGTATAGAAAATCAATGCATGTCATTTAGCTGGAAATTGCACATGAAAGCTTCAAAACATGCTTTATTCTATATCATTAGTTTTTCTTCCTTCTACACTATAAGCATTGACTTGACCAGATTTTAACTAAATAATTTCAATGACCTATGACGAAAGAGTACCAATGTAATCAACCATCGTTTTTTAACGTCTACATCGAACCGAGCGTGATTCATAGTTATAATCTCGCTTTACTGGTGCACATCAATTAGACTCGGTTTAACAATATTGCACATACAATTGTGTGATTTTAAAACATGATGTTAAATTTCACACAGATGACAATCTGTTTCCTTCAATAAATTAACTGTAAATGTCACCATGTTGTAAAATCGCTGTTCTTTTTCTCCCACAAAATAAAAAGAAGAAACACACTCCTGCAGAAGGGCATATTGGATGACATCTCCATGCTGAAACAAGTAGAACCAGAGAGGGAGCCAGGTGTTAATATCGGAAATAGGATGTTGCAGCCCTTCGCCGAAGGCTCCCTCCCATGCTCCACGGTCTATTAGTAATGCATATTGAGCTTTATCTTGGTTAATAGTGGGAGTCCAATTACATCTCACAGGATACAATCTGGACTGATCTAGTGAAAATGAATCATTACTGCAATCTATTTCTTTACACCTTTAAAGGGCAAGCTGTGAAAGTAAATGGTCCAAAAGCAAAGTGTCTTGCCAAATATGCTAAGGCTATTTATTTAATTTTATTTACTTTTATATTTTAACAAAAATAGCTGTACAGTTCATATGTGCATGTCTACCGGTTGCTAGAAAACTATAAAAGTATTTTAGTAGTACAATTCAAGTCAAAAGGTTTTTGATGGGGTGCTGTAAGAAAATATATTTGCTGTTCAGCAATTTATAAATTACAAAGACACCTGGTCCCTGTTTTACATTCTAAAATATTTCATGCGGATAATGACGGAAGAAAAATGCTCTTATTTCTTATGTTGATAAATCATGTGCCATGCATTATGTAAAGTACCTCGCGATTCAGCAAGTGAAGGCTAGCCATCCTTCTTCCATGTTAACGACACCCGTTAGTCAAGGTTAAGGTCTGCAACGAAGGTCACGAGGAGATGGCAGTTGAGAAGAAGGGAGAACAATAGCAGATTTTTCTAACCACTATGAAAAGCAACATCTTCACTATTTGTGTCTAAACAGACAAATATTTTAATCGTGGCAGCTTTAGAGCGGCACATAAATTGCAGCAGCCGCATGGCCACTTTGTTCACCTCCAGTTTATCTCAAGGCTGTAAATATGACCACAACATATCTCCCTGGCCTTGTTGATAGTTTATGGGAGATGGGAGGTAGTGGTATTCTGTCACAGACCCTGAGCCTGAAGAGGGGCAACCAACCGGAACTGATTAGTAAATAAACACACAATATCCCCTCGATACACTGCTAAGTTACAGAATTGGCATGATATTGTAATTCCTTGGCTTCCAAATGACCTAAGGGATGAGCAACAGGACTCAATTCTGCAGGTACCACGTATATTTTGCATTTTAAATATTGTCACGCTCTGAAAAATCAGTTCAGTGGCAGCTCTCTCTCTCTCGCTCGCTTGCTGGTTGGTTGATGATTGGATCTGCAGCCGGCCAAGTGGAAATGGATGTCCCATGAGGCGTTCGGTCCGTCAGCCTGACCGCCCCTCTGTGGATGTCTGCATCTTGCACACACTTTGCCCGCCAATTTCCTCTCATTTGGTGTATCACTCCTCTTATACCAAATGAACTGACATTTTTTCAGGCACTTCGGCGCCATCCTTCTCAATAGCCGAACCAACAAGAGTTGTCTCATTTTGTCACACAATTGTTTGCTTTCCTTGAAAGTCTGTCAAGGCTTTGATCCAATTCAAGGAGACATATGAACTGAGTGTAAAAAAAATAAAAAATCTTGTTGGGCTCAAAGGAAAAGCAGCCACGAAGATATAAAACGGTGAATAAATTGTTTTGACAATAAGTCATTGAGCAATGTTACATAGCTGCCAAGCTGTCTTCATTTTGCATGGTGGATGCACATTTTTGTGAACAGGTATAGCATGCCAATCAAAGGCATGATTGGGCCACTGTGCGATCGAGATCACTTCAATGCTGCAAACCTAAGACATTAAATTCCCCATCCGTCAATCATGAGTCCTTAGGATTGATTATTTGTTTCTCCCACTTATAGCAACAAAGTTTGTGAGGTGTTGTAAACAATACTAAATGTGCACATGCAGTATTCAAGTATATCAAGTATCGTTGTGCGTGGTCAGACGAAAATTTCAAAAGATCACAGCACTGGATTGTTATTCCAGAAATTCACTGGGATGTCAAAATTGGATGGATGATTATTTCTATTATCTATCATTTCTATATCTTGTTTTTATACTTCTTAGCAGAGGTTAGGAATCTGAGTGTTTATTGTCGCCAATTGCATTGAATTGGGAAAATATTAATTGTATAATGTTGGTGTCTGATCAAGTTGCACACATTGTTTTCCACAAATATCTTTTAATTATTTTGCATGTATGATGCCTCTGGATTAGGCCCAGACATTCAGTATGTGTGGCAATGCCTTCAGCATTTATCTTTTGTTTACACTTTAATAGAAAGGCAGATGCCATTTGTAATTAATGTATGTCTCTGAGAGTGTATAATTAAACTTCAAAGACCTTGGTTAAGCATCAAACCCGGCTGTTAGTCGATGTAACCACGGTGAGTTCATAATTTTTCAAGCTCTGGGGTGTTTACCGATCTGTTTTTTGAGGTTGTTGAAGGGTTCACTCTAGAATTGCTTTTCCTATGGGTATTTCTTTGCTTTCAGTCACTCAATCACCTCTCAGGCATTTGTCAATTTTGCCATCGGTTCATACAGGCCAGAAGTTCAAGTTGCAGGCGGGGCAATGCTTTCATCACGTCATTTTACATACTGGATACAATACGTACATCTACACGTTAATAATGGGCAGAGTCACTTGTACTGTTGTACAAGTTTGTTTTTATTAATAGCATCACTATTCTTGTGAGCAGATCAAATATTGAAAAAGATCTAATAAGACAGCCCTATGTACATTATTTATTCATACAGTTGAAAGACAGAGTGACTCTTGACTTGATACAGAGGCATCAGGCGCAGCCTGCATTTCTGTGTGTGTGTTTTGGAGTGTTCTTCTGGGGGGGGCTTTGTGGTGGACCTCTCGTCTGTGTTATTTAGGCTTCTCACCAGGAGGCCAGTATTTAGTTATTTTTTCCTTTGTTTCTGAGTTTTGTCTTGTTGCTCTGATGACTTGTATTTTGTTGCACTTGTTAGTTTCCTTTGATGGTGCCGTTGTGAGTTGGCACCCTTTTCTTGGAGCCTATTAAGTTCTGCTCATGTCATCTGTGTGCTTTTTATATTTTTTTGTATATCCACACTGAGGTATGAATGTTGCTGGACAGGAATTTCCTGAGGGAGCAATTCCAAAGGATGACTAAAGTTAAGCCTATGTCTAAACAAAAACAAAAATACACTTAGCTGTATAGTATTTGTAGACATGATGTTAACTGCTATAATTCTTTTTTTAATATATTTTTTTTAAACCTAGCTCAGTATGGAAACCATTTTTGTAACAAAAGCCTATCTGCTTCTGTTGCACTTGGTGTTGCTCGTTTTGGTCGAATGAATTTAAATAAAATATAATCAAACATTTATCATCATACGATGACTTGCAAACAGATTAGTGCCACCAATGTTCAAATCCTGAATGCTATTCAAGCTTTTAAAGGATTTTTCATAAAATCAAGCACTTTATATTGAGCAAAAATCACAGTTCTAATGTGGGCCATGTCTTTGATAAACATTTTTGTGTAATTTAACAAGCTATATTTCTTCATGCTTAAACAAACAACAAAAATAACCAATCGAGTGAAACCGGACACAAACCAAAAGAAAAGAAAACAAAACATAACATGAAAGAAAACCAAAACACAGACCATGACAGAACATTTTGTGTTGAATATAATTACTGTATGTAACAATATTACATGTGGTCTGTCCGACCAAATTCAATGGACCTCATTGAAGAATTATTTGCAGTCCTTTAAAATTTTGTGTGTGGTGTTAACTCATCTAAATCTTTGAGCGCTCATGCCAGATTAGGCCAATTCTGCTCCTGTTGCCACTTGATACAGGACAACGAAGAACGCCTCAATTGTTCTTCTGCACAAAGGAATTTACAATAGAAGCTAGGAAGGATAAATCCCATCTCTAAATTTGGAATGGTAAAAGGAAAGCATCTGCCAAATCGCTGAACTTTTTCCCCCTAGACGGATAAATACCAAGGGCCTAAAAGCATCATTACTCTCAATGTATGGAGTGAATTTACAATACTGTGACTGAACCAGATTGGTTTGTGTGGATTTCAAGAAGAGCAAGTCTGGATATCATGTTTTCGTGATTCCAAAAAACACACTTGCTCTCAAGTGTCATTTTTCGATTCATCATTGCCGTTTCTCCTTTCCTGAAGCAATTTGTGTCCTTCGTTTTCTCAGATGCCCTCACCTTGTGTCCTTGTATGTCCATCTCATGCAATAATGTATTGGCGCCTGTGGTGAGTTTGCCCGTGACTCATACCCATCATTGATTTCTGCTGTCACCGCACTGTTCGGACAGAGGCCGGTCTTCGGGAGCCTGTTGATTGATCTCTTCATGATCTATCGACTGTTTGGCTGCACACAATTGCTGTGTGTTCTCTACTCATCTTCCGCCACTGTGTGCCTTGAATAGGTTATAAGTTTTATTTTTTTTACCTCCCTTTTTTAATAATCATGACTTTAATCAAAATACCACCATTCAGAGTTCATTTAATCACAAATGGGATGTTATCTTTTTAGAAATGCATAGAACAACAGAAAGGTTTGTTTTAAAACGTATATCATTTTAACTTGATTTTGAGCAAATTTACTTTTTCTTATAGTTTCATAATCCTTTATCTCACACTGTTTAAACAGCCTAAACAGGCTGACCGAGTCTCTTGTCTAGAACTGAGTGATCTGATTGCCTCAGTTCTGCTTGTCAGAATATCAATTCTTCTAAGTGTCTCAGTAGATTTATTCTGTCCTTAAACACCCTTCCGCCTTGATTTTTCTTGCTCGAGCCAGTAAAAGTTTGCAGGTGTATTGACACATTGGTTGAAGTTAGTGTCTGGGATGCATGGTTAGAGTCAACTAGCTCAAAAAAACCTATTTTCATTGGCGTTTTCAATTTGGGGCTGAGTGGACAGGAACAAGTGTATGTTAATTGAAAGAAGGAATCAATGGTGCATTCTTTGTGAGAGTGTCTTTATCTATGCTGTGTTCAAGACTCAGATTTTCTAGTGGTTAGCTAATAAAAGCTTTGCAGTGTATTGTATTAAATTGTTTTAGTGCAAAATAAACTTGATAGGAATATATATATAAATGTAATTCACTAGCTTGTTAAATCAAATTTTCCTTTCAGTGTCTTCTTGACTTTTCAAATTTTAACATTGTCAGACTATAACATTTTTTTTTTCTTGTTTCACATTGGAGGTTGTGGGTATGTCCTAAAGGGGACACATGAAAAAAAAGGACTGCCCATCAAACGTGTAAAAATGAACTCGTTGCTGCTAACGTCATCCATATTCTTCGGTACTGGTGACAGAATATTTTGCTTACCAAGGCTCCACATTCTGAATTGGAAGATTCAGATTTTGAAAATTCTTTATCCCTGGATGGAATAATGTGAATAGACTAAAAGTAGTGGTTGAAGATAAGCTTACCTCGTCACTGTAATTAAGACTTCCTGGCATCACTGCTCAGTGCATCACTGGCATTGTTGATGAATAAGATATTGAAAATTTCTTTACAAAATGTCATTTAATTGATTTTTAATCCTTAGTCAGATGAGCACTTTGAATTGCACTGTTTTGCTGTCCTTGTGACAACATGGGGAAGAGCTGGAGTTCCAAATTGGTGTCTCAAAATAAAGAGGCAATTCGAGTAATAGCGGTAATATTCTGAGGGTGGTTTGAAAAAGAATTTGGCTCAATTGATTAATATTCTTGGAATTTTACAAGATATTTCATGTATATTATAATGGATGTAGTACTGTGCTTCTGCTAACACACTGATTTCGGGTAGCATATCTAATATTTATATAATAATTTATATAATTGGACCAAATGTATTTTCTGTCTGATGGCCAGTGTAATCTTGGCTTGGCTCTCAGATCGTTGGCCAGGAAAACGCCTCCAACGGGTTACATTGCCGAAACGATAGTTGATATGTGGCAAAGGGCTCTTTCAAGCCTTGTTGCATCATATCTCAGAGCCTATTGAAAATAAAAAAAAAATATTCTTGGTTGCAGTCCTAAACTATCCTTTGTTTCACTGCATTTGGGGTTCTTCATTTTTTCCAAATTATTTTATGTCATACCATTTTGAATAGGCCCAAAATTTATTCATAATCAACCAACAAACCTTTACAAAATTGATGCTGCACAGTCCAATTTCCTCACAAGCCACAACATATTTGATGTTTCCTGCCTTTAAATACTGCTATCTTGGATGTTGAATATTTCAGCATTGTGATAAATTCAGTTGTATTCATTTGAATTTCACTGGATTCTGCAGGATGGAATGGAACGTTCCTAGTCATAGAGAAAATTCAATTTTTGGTATTTCTATTGAGTTTCAATTGCCTCTACACTCTTAAAAGATCAACCTATAGTTGGGTCGAGCAAACTCGACTCCTTGGGTCAGTCCAGTTTTTAAACCAGGACTTGCAGAACACTTTCCGGACAACAAACAGACCGTTAATGCAGATAGTACAGTGTCCAGTACGTGTATACTGTTGCTATACGATGTTCATACTATGTATAGGCAAGTATATGCGCGTAAAAGACTGTTTTCAGATGAGTGAAGCAGTGAGGTGTTAAATGAGTGATGGAGGAGTTTCACGTTTTATTTTCTGTGTGAGAATGACATGTCACTTAAACGCCCATAGTCGGCAATTTAATTTTAGCGGCCTCAAATCCTTCCCGTTTAATCTTGTACCGTCATGCTCCATTACCCAATGTGCCCAAAATGGGGCTGATTTGATCTTAATCATAGTGTTGCTACACTTGTAGTAATGACTGCAGGGAACAGCGTGTGGACAAAAGTATCTGTACACTTTATATCAGTGTGGGAAAGGTTTTCATTTGGTCCCTGTAGTGTATGTAAATCACCTATCAAATCATGGTAAAACTGATAAAACACAAAAATACATTTGCATGCAAATGAGGATAGTGCCCAAGATTGTGAAACGTATGACTGTGTGAGATCAAGTTCAACTTTTTTCAACGTTTGGTATTTAATTACAGTGTCTTGGAATAAATATATTCATGGAATCCAGGGCATTGTGACTTGAAGTCAAACGTTGAAAAAAAAACTTTTGTACTAACATACACAAAAACTAATCAAAGTTCAACAGAAGTGGAGATAGGCTGGCCATGTAACGGCAACAGATGAACAAAACAGAATGACAATAAGGATTGGAAAGATGTGGGTTTTTTTCCCTTGGGAACACCTTCACCCCACAGTAGGCCAATCTCTGATGTCACACTAACAATTCAAAGAGCTCAACATAAGTATTCCTTGCGACACGGTCTGCAGTCATTTTAAAGACATTTTACTGGAATGTGGAAACTTTATGCAGAAAGGTCCAAGCCTTTGAGTAAAATCGTACTAAAGCATATGTAGACAGTAGAGGTTCCAAAGATTGTCTGTCTGGCATGGTCGTAGGTGTTCAAAGGGCCAGTAATTTTATTGCCTCTCGGGTGGACAATTGGTGCATAGCAAGTGCATATTAATGAACAGATGTGTGACGCGACGTTGTTGACTTTGGCTCTTTTAGGGGTCTAGATGTTGATATGGTTTGCCAGCAGGAGCAAAAATATGTATTGAAGAGAAATACAAACATACTGAAGATGAATCTTATTTCTATGGATGTGAGTGTTCTACCAGAACCTAGAACAAATCAAATGAACTGAAAATCCCATTTTTATTTAATTCTCAAGTTTCAATTGTTTGACTTCATTCCAACTTTTTGTTATTTGTGTTTACAGAAAATATGATAACTTATTATAATAAAATCCATAATACTGCATACTACATAATGATAAATACTGTCATATACTTTCTAATGGTACAAAAATGTAACAACTTCCTCTTCGTTTATGAACAACAATAAGTATACAATTGGCATAACGTATATTTCATCCCTACATATTTCAAACCAAAGTGCTGCTGCAGTTCCTGATCTCGCTCAGTACTTGTGAGCACATACAGGGGCAACCTTTTGGACCTAAAATCAGCTTAAAAATGGACTGGTGGAGAAGACACAGTGAGTGCTGCAGTGCATAGCCACAGCTTCAGGGATGCAAGTATTTGACCTGCCCCACGCGTTTAACAACCCACACTGTGGCCCTGGATTCAGAAAGTGATGTCATAAAAGCTCCTGTAGGTGTAGGTGTAGGTGGCCCAATACATTTTCCCCATATTGATTTTCTTAAAAATATGTCCTTGGTTCTTTCTCACAGCCAGGAACTCACCAAACCCCTACTAAGCCTCATGTGCAAACAAACAAAACAGACAGACAAACAAAACAAAAAAGCGGGCAGAAAATGATCTGCAAAGTAATGCCATTGCTTTCTTGTACCATAGGTAAGTAGTGTTAAATCAATGTGGTTTATAAGTCGTTTCTAAATTGTAGACGTGCTGGGGATATCATTCATTAAAGATCAGCATATCCTTACAAGGAATGTGCATTATTCCTGAGTACATGTACTTCTGTTTCTTGCAACAGACTGAATGATGATTAGGTGACACTAAAAACCAAGAAATCCAAGATGAGTGGCAGCTGTTGTGTTTACTTGCTGCCCCCCTGTCACACTCCATCACAAGTAATCAGCCTGGATTGAAAGCAGAAACCCCACGCAGATGGCAAGCGGCGGCTGGTTATCTTGCTTTGTTTCAAAATCACTCGTCCAGCAGCCTGTGTCATGCACGTTGTTATCCTGAATCTACTGTTCTCCGCCTGTATCCATTTAAACTACTTTCTCCTCTCCTACTAATCCAAGTGTAAGATCCTCTTACGTTATGATTAAAGGCTGCCTCTGCCTACCTCTCCGAGTAGGTTCGTGAGGCTGCACTGAAACCCATCCTTGATCATTTTAATTACTTTGACCAAAGTCTGACAATCTTCTGCAAAATTCTCTCTTACACCTGATCTTAAAACGAGTGTATTTGTGAAGCTATTGTGATTTGTTTACAACACTGAGACAAGGCCCTCTTAAATATCCATTTTCTTTTAAGTACCTGCGAAGAATGTTTTTTCTTTTTTCACTTTGCAATTAAAAGCTACTTTCCAGGGAGAGTGAAAGTTTATCACAGCCTAATCACAAGTTTAAGTAGTTTTCTTTTTATATAAATTGTATTCAAAGTATATAAATATTTCATGTATACAACAAAAAGTTGAATACTGTCTTTGTTGATCCTGATGTCATCAAAGTGTAATAAGGAGGCCATACCACGTTGACATGTAAAGATTGTCCAAGTGCATTTACATTATATTTTTCTAGTTTAATCACATTTCAAAGATGGATCGCCTCCTCCCGAATAGTCCAAGCATTAACGATACAAAGCCGAGGAAACCGGATCTGCGCACTAACTATGTAAAAACTGTGAACAAAGGTCATGTTTGCAAGTGAAATGGTTGTGTGGGCAGACAGACTAAGGATACAAACCTCCACAATGGCCTCTTTACTTTTACAAATGATTTTCTCCTTTTTGGTTCTGTTTTCTCTTCATTGGTGGGGCCAAATGCACAGTGAAGACATATTTAAGTGCCGGTTTGTTTTTGTCGAGAAGCCAAGTTGTCTATTTATATCAGTGAGAGAAAACATACACTGTCCATTACTTGCTGTGGCCTTATGGAAGAGTTTTGCTTCTGCAAGGACAGATTTTGTTTGTAAATCTGGAGTTATAAAGGGATTTTATATGTAGTGTGTTCCAAGTGAAAAAAGATGAAGTTCAATATAATTCATGGTGGCGTTTGGCTGTCTTGGTATTGTTTTTTCTTCTCTCTTGTAAATAAATTGTGTTCCTAAAAATTTTCAAATATATCTTATTCTTCTAACTCTCCTTCTTCTCATCTCATCTTGGCAATAGCCATTAATCTTCCAAACAATGAATTGAAGCCGCGGACTCTATCACTCCCATTATCGACTGCTGCAGTCTTTTCTTATTTATGTTCCATTTTTCATTTAGCGCTTTTCCTCACTTAGCCAACCTCTGCTGTTGTCTCAGTGACCGCCACATAATGTCGTATGAATAATGCAAGTGGTGAGCAAAAATAGAAGCACTGATTTCCTCTTGGCTTGAAATTCTACAAGCGTTCAACTGAATAGTTGAATCAGATTTTTTTTTTTTTGACAGACTTTCCTTCAAGAAAATTGGAATCTGGATGTGACCTCATGCCTCCCAAAGTAGAATTGATACTGAGCTGACTAAAATGGCTGATTGCAAGATCCATGGCTCTGATGTTCCTATTTCACCTTTGAGTAGTAATTTGTAGTGCTGAGCCAGGTTTGCCAGGACAATCTCTGCTAGATCTTAATGGCTATCGGAGGTGACTGGGGTCATTTTGACGGTGACTCTGTTAAATCTCAGTTTTCCTCTTCCACGTTAAGTATTGTTTTATCAGTGATTGCACGTGAAATGAAATCTGCCTAGCAACAAGTGGGTATGGAAATGTGTGATGTGAAAAATTGGAATGTGCATCAAACATTGAGAGAGCAATGCCATTTTTTTCTGTTACCAATTGTAAAAATTCATTATAATTTACTTTGTTGGTATTTTTTACAGCGCTTGATTTTACTGTGCTACTTTCTGCTACATTAGAGAGAGAGACTATTTGTGTGTTATCAAATATGAATACACTTGTTAGTTGAGAAGGTGCGGTTGGAAACATTTCAATTAGTTTATGAGACAATAGTCAAGAGGTGTTGTGAGTGCAAATCGGTGCTTGTGAGCTTTCGCATTACTTTTGCTGTGTTTACTGTTGGGCTGGAAAGTTTCCAAATTAACCAAACAGCCCTTTTTTTCTCATCCAGAAAAGTGAAGTGGTTATTAAACTCTTAACAGCCTTCGATTATTTAGTGTTCTGAGCGCTGTATGTCCAATTGTTCCCTTTATCTCCAACTCTCATTTACTCATTTGTTCTTTCTTGTCTAGCACAGTCTATTGCTTCATTTTCTGTTCTCAGTCTCTGTGACTTTTTTGATGCAATGGAAGCTTCCCCGTTTCCACTGGCAGTTCAAATCATGTGCCCATCAAATCTTAAAGCAGATAGACAACCCATCTCTTTGCAGTAAAACCTCTAGTTGAAAACCAATGAGGCCGTATAACTGAATTCCACCAGCTCAGTGGCCCAGTGGTAGAGTGTCCGCCCTGAGACTGGAAGGTTGGGGGTTGAAACCCCAGCCGGGTCATACCAAAGACTATAAAAATGGGACCCATTGTCTCCCTGCTTGGCACTCAGCATTAAGGGTTGGAATTGGGGGGTTAGATCATCAAATGATCTAATGCGATACCGCTGCAGCTCACTGCTCCCCTCTCCCCCAGGGGATGGATCAAAATCACATGGGGATGGGTTAAATGCAGAGGACAAATTTCACCACACTCAGATGTGTGTGTGACGATGATCATTGGGACTTTAATTTTAATACATGCCTACTGCTGTGTATGACAGGACCACACACTTCATTTTAGCGAGCGATACAGATTTAAGTCTGTGTGTGCTTTGCTTGTTCATTAGGCTGTTGTGCAACACTTATTCCAAAAGAAGACTGCACCTAGTTAAACAAGGGGTGTTAAGTGATGCGAGATGAAGAATAAACACTGGGTATAAATTTATGTAAATGTAACTCTTCAGCAATATGACTCCAGTGGTTGCAAACAAAGATAGTAAAGACATTTTTATCATTATTACTTCAACAGTTAATTGGTCACTTCTGTGACATTTAAAATTGTTAGAAACATGTGGTGCATTAGCAGCCATTACCCTTCATCATCAAACTTGAGAGATTTTTAGGAATATTTCAGAATTAATGATTGCACCTATCTAATGCACATGAATGTTAAAATAATACTACATAAGACAAGTTTATACTGAGATAATGCTGTCCAACCGTTGAAGCTGCATTCCACTTTGATCATGTTTTGTTTGTTGCTGTTTTTGTGTGTGCATGAGTCCGTGTGTGTGCGTGCGCGCGTGTGTGTGTGTGTGTGTGTGGACTAAGACGTGTTGAACTCGTGCATGGGTGATCCTGGAGGGTGGGTGATGAAGCCATTTTTGTGAGGTGCCCCAGATCTGTGCTCCACTTCATCCCTTTCCCTCTGTCTCGCACACGGACTCCATCCTCCCTGCAGACCTGTGCTTGTTTGTGTTTAATAAGGGAAATTCGTTAAACTCATTGATATTTGAGGACACATTGGTTCTTTCTGATTGCGAAGACACGTGTGTATTGTGTTAACATGGAAGAAGGGAATCGCTAACTCCCAATGCAGCGGTACGAGGGATTAACGAGTCAACCTGCATAACGATCATGCACTCATTTGGATGCAGGCATGACAATACATGCAACTAACCCAGTTTAACTACTGCTATCAGTAAATTTCATAAACTTGAATGGCCCTAATTATTTTCAATCTTGTATCCTTCTAAGTGAAAGTAATTTGATGGATAGCATTATAAAGATTTAATAAACAGTTGCATTCACTAGCGTGATTTGTGCTCCTCTGTTTTGCTGTTTTTAATACAGGAGACATGCTCCTTATTATCAGTTTTAATTACTGCAGAAACATGATGATACAGTTTTGGGCTCAGTGCCAGAAAAAAAAGTAGATCTGCTTCAAATTTAGACACTAACTGATTCTTAAAGACTTGTAGTTTGTGATAAGTGATGACAACAGCTTCACAACATCGAGTCCGTTAGAGGGAAGAATGTGATGCACTGTAGGTCGACAACTTAAACTGAAGCTTTTTAGTTGCATCGATAAGCAGACGGGTCGATTGAGCTAAGCAAGCATTTTTGTAAAATGAATGTACAAGATCATTACTTTTCCAGGATAATCATATATTATCTGCTCTACAGCCATCATAGTTGGTTAGGCCTGATAATGAAAGCGGATTAGCTGTCAGCTCAATTGACTTCGCATATGCATCCTAGTTTACTAATGTCACGGCAACTTTTGCAAGAAGTCATCACATTTGAGATGAGTTTCTTAATCATTCTAAAATAGGCACTGCTTATGTCTCTGCGTATTTGGTATATTAAAATTTCAATGCACTGTATTTGATAAGTCTATTAGATAAGCCGTTTTGGTCGTTCTATAATGACTCCATACAATCAGTTCTTTGACTGAATTATTAACAAATGTGGAAAAAACTGAAGAATTAAGTTGGCTTGTTCATCTATTCATTAGTTTGATTATTTGGTTGAAAGAGGATGACAAAAGAAATGGGAACTGACATTGTGAATATGTAGAGTGGACTTCTCTATCTATGATCTGACAAATAGCTTCACCTGACAGCTTAAATTTACTCTGTTCACCTCAATTCAAAGTTCTAATTAAAGTACGGGACATTCATTCTTAGAATGCCCAGAACTTCTTTTTCATGTCAGAGTTGCAATATAAGCAGAATTATACTGCTTGGGGAGGGGCTGTGTCGGAGTCTGAATGGAAATGTAGGCTTTGACTGATGTCATGCTGTTCTTCTTCAAGACGCCATTGGGACTGCCCACAGGGTCTCTGCTGGTTGCAGTCAAGTAGCCTACTCTGTTTTTGCCTCAGTTGCTTCCAGATGCCATCATAAACAGTCAATTCCACATTTGATTGTCCCACTTCTCTCGGTGCTTATCTGAAAAGAATGAAACAAGAAGAAAATCTTATGCATTCAAAATATCTTTTTTTTCAAAGTACATTTGTTTCTCATTAAATTCAGACAATATCTGATTGTGGATGACGACACGACATGATCAATACTTTGAGCGGTTTCTGTTATCTTCTTCCCATTCTTTTCCTTGTTTTTCCATCATCATCATCATCATCATCATCATCATCATCATCAACAACAACATATTATTATTATTAGTAGTAGTATTATTATTATTGATTGTGTGCAGTTATTTCAACATTTCTTTATTATTTTAAGTTTCGTACTCAGTGAGACACTTGGCGATAAAGGTCAGAAAGTGAGTGTTAACGACACGCATCAGGGTCCTTTAGTTAATTTGGTAGGTGGCATGAGGGAAGCCTGTTGTCACATTGCTTCATCATTACCTTCTCTGCCACCCTTCATTTCGCTCCCTTGAAAGTTAAACAAGAAATCAAAGACTCACCATCCGACAGCTGTCGAATCACTTCTGCTGCTCCCAAAAATATTTTTCAAAAACTGGCACCTTCTCTACAAATACCCTCAGTTGCAGGGTGCTGAAAACCCCTCAAACTTGTCACAGGGGAGGTACGCATTTTTAAAATCTCTGCTCAATGGAGGATGCTTCACCACTTATTGAACAGTGCTGCTCCTCTGGAACTTACCATTAGAACGGCAAACTTTTATCTCCTCATTGCTAAGAACTTTTTGCTCCCCACTGGTTTGTCCTGCCCTTCACATGACCGTGTTAACTTTATTATGCCTCATAGCATATTAAATAGCTTTTGGTACCCTTGTCGCATGGCACATTTGTGGAGACATTGCAGACTTTTGGGAGGAAGGCCTTGTCAGCAGGGTGGTTGATCATTATGGAATTGCTCATGGGTACCCATTTTTTTTCTTTCATTGTCAAAACGAGTCTAACAAAACTGTAAAGGCTGCCGTAGTTAGTGATGTTAGGAAAAAAAAATACTGTGAATGAGCTTTTTAGGGGACACACCATTGATTATGTGAGTTCAGATTTGAACAAACTTAGAGAAATCTTACTGTCCACAAGTTACAGTAAATGTACAAGAACCAATGCAAGAACAAGGCTTAACCCAGACCAAGTTAAGGGTTGCACGGTTAAAAATCATAATGTTCTATATGTCATATCTACGATGACGAAGATTAAAAAAAAATGTGCAAGCCTTCATATGGTCAGCTCACATACAGTACACAAGAAATGTGAATGGCTAGTTTCCATCATAAACATCAACAGAAAATCAAGATGTGTTTGGTTGTTCTTCAGAATTGTAGCACTTAGCATTCTGTGTGGCATACTGAGGTCTGATTATAATGCTCCACTACACAAAAACCTCTACAGTGATGCTGAGGGAGGGACTGCAACAACTTTAGTGGCAAATTGTGCCCAAGTGGGAATCTATCATGTTTATGGCCTTGAAGAAAAGTGTCGCTTTTAAGACATGGAGGGTAAAGATGCCAACCCGTCTGGTTTTACCTGAAGTCTCCTTAAAAATGAGTACAATCCCTGACAATACGGGCAAACTAATAGGTCCTCACGACTTCACACTGACCCTTTCTTGACCGCATGCATCTTTCATTCTTTGACACAATCTCTGGGCTGAAGGAAATGGTTGAAACAAATTGCATACACGAGGCACTGATGTCGCCATAGTTTTAGTGTTGACGGGCCTTGAGAGTAAACCTCAAATCTGTCTCATTTCTACACCAGACCACCCAAAAGTAGTGGATTGGAGATTAAGTCAGACGAGTGTAGTTTTTACCTGTTTGCAATGGTGCGGTGGGTGTAAAAATATCTCAAGGCTGGAGTGGAGGTTTTAACAAGAGGAATAACCCTCAGCATGTGTGTATGTGTGTGTGTTCTGAGCATAATGGACAGTTTAAGCTTCTAGCAATCCCATCAATGAGACAGGCCTGCGGTTTGAGCTAATGATGGTACTTCATCTCTGTTATTGAGAGTATTCATGATGATGGATGGATTTTGTGCCTCTATGCTGAGATGGATGTGTGAGTCGACGGTAGGATTAAACCGTTGATTTGGAATCAAGTCTTCCTTGCATGTGTCTTTCTGGGGTGAGCTATTTTGTCATTTGAGGAGAATAAGTGTGTTGAAATTCTTTCTCTTCAAGGATGACGAGCCGATTACAAGAGTTTCCAACAGCAGAGGCCACGCCCAGATCCGCAAGTTTCTTACCGAGCACCATAAGAAATTACAATGGAAACCAGAGGTAATTGCTTTTCTTTCTCTTTTACTTTTGTCTCTTCAATTAGCCCCATATGCTTGTTTTGAGTGGCTACTTTCTGGTCCTGTTGCTTTCTCTATTTGTATGACTCATCACCTAAACTTGGTGACTCATACTGTACACACATTTAAGTTTTCATAACCGTACTTGACCAGAAAGCATGTCATTATGATGTTTTAGTACCTTAACACCACAACAGCAGAAAACATGTGGGACAAAACAATCATTGTACTTCTGATTTTTAACTTGTAAATATTCATATGATGACTTCCTACTTTTGTGTTATTTGACCTAGAAACATTTGAGACTCACATTGTGTATGTGGTGAAATATAATTTTAGCATACTTTTTTTTTAATCTACCAAATATGGGACATGGCAAAAAGAGGGGGAATCAAAGGCGTGAATGTGTTAACTAATTGGCAAACCGTCAACAGAGAGCGCTTGAGCTGATTTTCTTTGTTTTATGCTTAATTACTGGATATTTGTGAACATTATTCTGAGGGATTCGTGAGTATAAGCGGTATAAAAAATATGCTGATGGTTGTTTGTTTTTCCAAGCCAAACACGAGGCCTTTATTTATGCCGTTGTTCTTCATTTCAAATGCTTTAATTCCACATCAGCGTCACAGCTGCTATACTGTACAATAAAGAGCAATCTTCTGTTTTCACAAATGTTGTCCAATTTTATATTTAAATGTAATTATTACATCTGACAGCCAAGCATGGAATTGCAAAATGTCATATGTTTTAATGGAACAAGATTGCATGAAGTATCCTGAGAGCTATTCATTTTTTTTTTCAGCCCAAATATTCATCATTATGGTTCCCGCTTCACAATGTCCCAGCTGAGGGAAGTAGAATGTCAACAAAAGGCATGTCTGTGGTGCATGATAATCCAATATTTGCTTTGTTTGTGAACAGACAATGTGAGTCTTCTAAGCAGTTGAGGAAACAAGCTTAATCTTTTTGTGCCAGGCTTAGACAGTTTACCAAATAACTCTCATTCGCAGTGGATTCAGTCCAGTGCTCGACCTACATACTAATTTTGCTCTATAAAGTTTCTTCTGGCAATATCTTGCACGTTCCAGGAGATGTTTATGCAAAGAGCTGAATTCAACACATGTAATGAAAACCTGAGCTGGTGGCAGCTCTGTCTTTATAAACAGCACCTGAGAGAAAGGTGCAAACTGGCCCGCTCAGATGGTCTTGTGTAGCACAGACAAAAGGAGAGGCACGGGGAGAACTTGGCTTTTATGGCAGATTTGATTTGTATTTTCCTGATACAAAACATCATGCCCCTGTTCATTCAGAGCTTCTTTTAAACCCACGAAATTTGAAATTTTCAGTGAGCCCCATGGTAAATGTAATGAAGTCTTTGCATTTTTTAAATCAAAGTATCCAGATTGGGATTTAGATCTACTCTCAAGCACACATCGTCATCAAGACAAAAACTGGACATAATGCTGACACTGCACCCTCCAATTTGAAAGTGATAGACCCATGGAAAAATACAGTCAAGGTGCCATTCGATAGAGATTCTGGACCTTATTCCAGCGGTGCATGTGTTTTTTTTCTGCAACACCAGCAGTATTTAAGCTTACATGTTTTTATACATTTTATAGGTGAACTTTATGCTGTATACTAGTTGTCTGAATAGCACAACAGTATTTTCTTGCCATAGGAGTTTGGGGACAGCATTCCTCAGAGGACTAGAAACAAATAGTCGATGAATCCCGGTAAATCTTCCTCTCTTTCCCGTGTTTACTGTCAGACGTTTTAGAGCACAGCAGATCTTCCTCTGGTCTCTCTGCTCACTATCTGTCTTAATTACTGACACTAACTTGTTTTGCTGGTGCACAGCCAAAATAGCAGTGGTCCAAAGGTCCACCAAGCTGTCGCTGTCAGAGGCATAGTCTGTAGATGGTGGAGGTAAAGTGGGGCCATATGCCAGCTGTCACAGGCTGACAGAGGTCACACAGGCACACAGAGGCTGACATACAAGCCACATGCACACTTGCATATATACATAGCTATTACCAAATAAGGCATTCGTGCACATATGCTGACATTACTGTAATGACACACGTGCATAGATTCTGTTTTAAAAAGCATATTGATGACCTCTGATGTGGGACTTGATGTCCACAAGTGGTGAACTCATCCATTGGAGTTGAATGTCAAAGCCACAGGCATGCCAAGGACTCCAACTAAGGAATCGGACTCTCGAGCATGGAGGGGCAACTGTGGGCCGGTGGACCACGTGCGGGTCGGCCCACACAGAGTAAAAAATGACTAGCTAAATAAATCTATTTATGCAGGACAATAGTATTGAATAAAATTAAAACTTTGGAGTGCACAAAATGAGTTCTAGTCGCTAATGTTGGTTTCTTGTTCAGCCATTTTTTCTCATTTTGATATTTATATTTGTATTTTTTAACGAGTTAAGAATAAACCATCAGACTAAATGCCGTGTAACTATTGAATAATGACGATCACGTATTAGCACTTGTTCTCAATCCCAGTGCGGTCTCATTTGGCATCCAAAGATTAGATGGAAGAAGCCATTTTGCTGTTCATCAAGCACACTCATGTTTTTATGGATGTAATAACACTGCATAAAGCTGCAAAGCACGAGGTGCTACTCAACAGGCAATTGTGACTAAAGCAGAAAACTCGAGGCTGCAATGACAATAGTTTTTGTATTCCTCTACTTGTCTGTCTCGCGTCTTTCCAAAAACTTGAAGAAAAAAAACACCTGATTTAAAGGAGAATTCTGTTCACTGTGCAGTGGGTCCATTTATAGATGGAGGAATGTCATCTTCATCTTCTTCAAGTCAAAAATCCTTGTCAAAATAGACATAATCACTGAGCAGATGGCATCTTATTAAAAATCCCATTTCAGAAGTTCATGAGGTTGCGATGTAAATCATTTGATCACTGTCTGCTATGTCTGATTCTTCTTTCATTGTTAAACAGTCCAAAATAGTTTGTGCTTCTTTCCTGCCATACATTTTACTGCCCCTCCTAATTGTCCAACTGTCATTATCTTCATTGATCTTTCACTGTAAAAGAAAGACAGGCGTCAGTGGTAAGGGTCAAATCTGAGCATTTACAAAACAGCCCCAGCATGATCGCAGAGGGAATCACACAATTTGATCATTCAAATTTCAACAAACTCTATAAAACTGCAGCACATGATACAACGCGCCCGCCTGTGGGCTTTGCGCTGAGTGCTATTGTTTTTATCCTGATGTACCTTTTTGCCAGGAACATCATGTCTCGCTTCCTTTATCCAAATGGGATTCAGAGTGTCAGCTGGCGCGAGTCCTCGTCAGTGGGTGCGCTGAAGGACCATTTGTCAGTGTTTGCTGCCAGTGTGAATGCAGCAAGCTACACCAGGCTCGGAGGAGAGCAAATGTCTGATTTGTGTGATTTGTGCTATTACAGCCAGATGGGTGGGAGAGAGTGGAGATTTTGCGCAGCAGCTCACAGGGAGATACGCCAAGACAAATGAAGGAGGACACTATTTTATTTCAAACACTATCGTGCAATCGTTCCTGTGCTTGATCATTGTGCTTGTTTGTGGTTTCATGCCATTTATTCAACAAATGGGATTAACTGCCAGCCTCCGCTCCTATCTCACTTAATGTCAGTCATAGCTACAATGTGTTGTCATATAAGACAAGCAATGATAAGAAATATTGATGTTTGACATTTTAGTTTCAGTGCATTTTCCGTACTTTGGTTGTGAATAAAGAAACTAATATACAATATGGCCATACTTTTTCTCATAACTTACAATGTTGAAATTTGTAGTGGTTAATTGAGTGTTTATGTAACATGCCTGAGGGAAAACAATGTAAAATATTTAGGTTAAATGCTAGATTCCTTTCAAATGTATATATGTCTCAAGAAAGACATTTTGGTACAGCTTGCATTATATTTCAAAGTGGAATATTGGGATTCTGTCTGATTCGATACGCTCATGTCTTTCAAATCAAAATTGATTTTCCAATTGAGATACATCATTTTTTTGTTTACACCCCTAATAGTTTTCTAGTTGTTGGAATTGAACATGTATCCTGTTCACCAATTAGCCATCACCCCCTCCAAGAAAGTTTACAACCCATGGCCTCTCCACACTGTGCATGTAATCATTGACTTTTAATGGTGCCTGTTGAACAAAAAGAGTTGTAAGCAGGGGGTTAAGCCTCGAAACCCTCTAAAAATCTGCTAACAAGGCTCATTTACCCAGGGCCGCATTCCGTCTGCTGAATTCCGCTAACCTCTGTCTGACTTCTACTCACTGCAATGGACTCCTACTCAAACATGAGACCTTTCTGACGCCTCACTTTCATATCCATTGACCCTTTATGGTCTCCTAATTTTAGAATATTGACAGACACAAAGTTTGAGACACAATATTAAGAACAATTGTGTCTGAATTGAACATACATATTTGTTCCTCAAAGTATCTTGTGGTTAATGCATGAGCAGTAATTGCTGCCCTGCTGTGTAAATGCTCAGATCTTCATAGACCGTACGGAGCGGTTGGAAAAATGCGAGGCTTCCCTTCACGTGAGGCCATCTGTTGAAATGTCTGTGTGATAATGTAGGATCATGACACTTCCCATCAACATCTTTCTGCTTGAAATTGAAAAATAGTCTGAGTAAAAAATAAAAAGGAGCCTTTATCTGACCTGATAACCAACGCTTAATGAGCTCAGCTCTTGGGATGGAAGCACAGCATGTCTTTCTTTCTTTCTTTCTTTCTTTCTTTCTTTCTTTCTTTCTTTCTTTCTTTCTTTCTTTCTTTCTTTCTTTCTTTCTTTCTTTCTTTCTTTCTTTCTTTCTTTCTTGATTGCTTGCTTGCTTGCTTGCTTGCTTGCTTGCTTGCTTGCTTGCTTGCTTGCTTGCTTGCTTGCTTGCTTGCTTGCTTGCTTGCTTGCTTGTTTGCTTGCTTGCTTGCTTGCTTGCTTGCTTGCTTGCTTGCTTGCTTGCTTGCTTGCTTGCTTGCTTTCTTTCTTTCTTGCTTGCTTATTGTCATTCAGGTCACTTTGACTTCATGGATGGGTGGATCAGATTTGGCAGCTAACATCTAACAAGAGGTTAAACATAGCACTTAGTAGAGTGCAGACCGCTGCCAAGGCCAAATAAAAGTCAAAGCAAAGTTGTTGACCACCTATTCACAGATCCCATTTTGACTTGAAAAGGGATGTGTATGTTTTATCTGCATGCAGGCCTGGAGGACTATTGTTTCTTGCAGAATAAATGTGAAAGCAAGTTTACATTGTGGAATATAGCTTGCTGTGATTTTCAAAACCATGGCCAAGTTGTGCAAACGTTACCTAGCCGTTCCAGTAGTAAGCGCATCAAGAAAGTGGATTCTATTTATTCTGACTCGGAAATCATCCCTTCACAGCGAGTGAATCATTTTTATACACTCGTTTCCTAACATATGCTCTGTGTAGGTTTGTCAGAAAATATAGTAGATTATTGCAAAGTATTTCCTCCTCCTGTGTTTTATCATTTTATACGCCACAAAAAAATATCAATGTTGGCATTAAGGACTAGTTCTGTTCGACAAGACTTAAATCACATTTATCTCAAATCAAATTTAAAGGTATTCAACCAGTACAACACAATCTTTTTGTGATTTGTTAGCTGTACATGTAGAACGTGTGTGTGTGTGTGTGTGCGTGTGTGCATGCGTGTGTGTGTAAACTAATCCATCGGAGACCATAAAAATGAATTATGTCATTTGTCCTCATTGTGTCCTGTGTGCTCCCTGTTTATTGCAGACAAATGTCACAGTATGGTCAGGGGATGGGCTTTGACTAATTGCTGGATATTCTCAGTTCATGCTATCCCATGACGCTGCAGATATGCAACATTCTCTCATTTGAATCATATGAGCAATATGCTTGGCTATTCATGTCTGTGGTGGAGAGACACAGAGATCCAATAGATCAACACACAGCATCAGCAAAAATATTGGGATGCACCGTCTAATCAATCTGTTGTTGAAGTAGATCCCTGAGTTACACCTGACTATTGTGGACAGTGTGTGGGTAGTTTGAGGAAAGTCCTTTTGTGTTCACAGTGTCAAAAGCTCCAGAGAGGCCTGCTTGGATAAGTTTGGGTAAACAAGGAATGTTGAGAGTTTGACTGCAACTCCATGAAACACTTTTTGGATAAAAAAGATCAAGATCTCATAAACTAGGCCAAATTCTTGCAAAGAAATCTAAATCTGAGACAGAGACAATATTTTGGTCATGTTCCATGGCTGTTATAGCACATTCCTCAGATTTTTATCCCAGTTAGAATCAATGGGGTAGATTTTATGTACCGTATTTTCCGGACTATAAGGTGCACCGGACTGTAAGGCGCACCTTCAATAAATGGCCCATTTTAAAAGTGTGTCCGGACTATAAGGCACATCATCAATGCATCATGTCAGATTTTTAATTAAATCATTCTCCATTTTATCTTTTTTATTTCAACTTCAGATGCAACAAATTACATTATAATCACAAAATAATGATCCATAGTCTATTTGATTCATGATTCATAGTCTTCAGCGGGCCACTTATGATTGATTTCATGACACAATGCTTCGGGCCAGTCTGAATTTAGGAATTTG
Organism: Syngnathus leptorhynchus; assembly: GCF_054491065.1. Classification (NCBI taxonomy): domain Eukaryota; kingdom Metazoa; phylum Chordata; class Actinopteri; order Syngnathiformes; family Syngnathidae; genus Syngnathus; species Syngnathus leptorhynchus. Next base: position 10,659,037 of record NC_141200.1, read on the forward strand.
GTCCATATATAAGGCGCACCGGACTATAAGGCGCACTGTCGGCTTTTGAGAAAATGTTAGGTTTTTAGGTGCACCTTGTAGTCCGGGAAATACGGTACCTTTAATTTTACCAATTTATCGAACATTCACGTTGTCTCGTCACTGTCAACAGTAACAGTTCTTTCTGTGTGATGTTTTGTTGCAGTATAAGGGCCAAGCCAACCTCCATGTGTTTGAGGACTGGTGTGGCTCCTCCGTAGCCCAACTCAGAAAGAACCTGCACTTCCCCCTCTACCCTCATGTAAGTAGAAGTATACCCTCAAGTCAGTAGAAGTATACTTCAAGCTGTGAGTGAAGGGATTTCATTTTATGGCCTTGGGATTCCCATTAGCCTAAGACTAAAACTCGTGGCATTTGCTGCAGGCTGCCAGCAGCAGATTCCATCACTTATCAGTGTAGGATGTGCAACATAGCTAGATAGGTATAATTTTGCTATGTTACTACTCTATCCTACCCTGCAATGTTAAATAAGACATTTTCACTTATTGGTGGGCAGGCATTTTTCTTCACTATGCATATTGTTTAAACACTCTTGTAAGATGGTGTTGACGCTTAAACTGGATTGAACAACAAATACTGGATGCCTGAATGACAAAAAAAAAGAAAGTTCTGATGAACCTACAGTTTGTTAAAATAACGAGAAACACAATCTCTGGATTTATTATATTAGAATCAGAATTTGGTCTTTGGCCCTGAGTGCTCCACTTCGTCCTATCACTTCACTACTTACGGTTGCTTAGCTCATACTGGACACTTCCTGCTGATGGAAGGAGTTTAGCACCAAAACATCTCGATTTCACGCACAGCACTGTTCATGCTTTCGTTTCAATTTTTGCTTCATGCTGCAGACAAGAACGACTTTGAAGAAACTGGCCGTGGCTCCAAAGTGGAAGAATTATGGCCTGAGAATTTTTGGATTTCTTCACCCTTATCGTGATGGTAACCAGTTCATCTTATTAGCGAGTGTCCTTCAAAATAATATAGAACACCTCCACATCGCGCAAACGTCATATGATTCGGAATCACCACTGTAGAGCCCTCTGAATGGAATCTCTTTGCAGTGTCCTGTTGTTACTAAGGCAACAGAGAAGCCTCAGAACCCTAGTAGATGAGTTGCTAAATAGCAAACTATGAATTAGATCCTTTTTGGTCTTGTGTGGTCAAAGCTTTCCACCTTAGGACTGTAGACCAAGTGCCTCGGTGAGGCAGCGTGGACAAAGGTAAATTTTTTATATGTTGTATGTAGTATGTTTATAATGTTGCATAACTATATAAAAAGCCTATATTGCTCTTCTTTAAAATAGAAAGAGAGGTACTAATCTGACATTGAGTGTGATGTCGTTTTTATGGATTACTGTGATGTATACTAACCATTATATTAAGACAAGATTCTTTCAACTCATGCTAAAAGAAATAAAATCCTAATGTAAGTGTTAAAAATTAGGTTTGGTAGTGCTTTATGTACTGGCATAATAAAACACTCTGCAGTGCTCTATAAAAGCCGTATCTCAATAAATGGCGGAGGTATGTGCACACATAGCAAATGTTGCTTTTTCATCAGGGTTCATACAAATAGTAAAGATTGGCTTATTATCTGAGATTCTCGCTGGAATACAGTTTTTTTTAGCCGGAATATTTATTTGAAAGCTCTCACACGCACGTTAGCTATGGTCATAATTCAAGCTTCTGCCCATTTTTACAGCATTTACCTCTTCAATGCAACTGGCAAAGTTCTGATCAGTACACTTAATGTTTTGACGCTATAGTCATTTTTTCAAAGCATGTCTTCGAACATTTTCCCTCAGATTGCCGAAAAGGGAACCCATTCACGTCAACGGATATCATACACAAAGGGGGCTAGTTTGTTGGATGCATGATTGTGAGCTTTATAGTTCGAAAGAGCCACACAAATGTCGCCATTTTAAAATGGGTAGCACTTTTTGTTCGGAAATCCCTGTCACAATCCAATGTTCTATTATGATATTACAATTTCTTCAATATGTTGATAGTCTCCTGCTAGCTGAAGAATTGCCCTTCAAGATAAACATTCCTCCACCATGCTTGTATCACCTTTTTTTTCCCCTTTCAGCGGATTTCCAGTTTTCGGTCTCATCTGATGATAATTCTGAGTTCTGGCTGAGTCCGGATGAAAGTCCCCTGAACTCCAGGCTACTGGTCTATGTAGGACAGGTAAGCAATCACATGTCACACCATCTTCAGATCAACATCAGTTAACAAAACATGAGTTGTTGAGGGCCGACTTGGAACAACTGGTTGAGTAGTTGCCTACCTACCTGAAAAACTGTGTTTGATCCCCACTCATCCTGCAACAATGTCAATACTTAACTCCACTTTCCTATGCTGTGTCATCAGCAGATGAATGCGATAACCATGTTTAAGCGTCCATTCATCATTTGTATCCGTTATTTTCTCTTAAGCGAATCCTCTGACTCCAAATTGTCTTTTGTTTGAATGGCAGCAATATTTTTCTAGAGCAAGGAATTGGAACAAACTCTTGAATTTCACTCGTACTGTGCGAAAGCCGATGTACACAGACAAACGTGATCATCTGACTCTTTTGAGGCTTGATGGTTTGTTTTAATATTTGAATACATGGTTGTAAATGGCATCCAATGCATTTAATTCTAAGGAAAATACAGCACTCCTAGAGATTTCTGAATTAATGGAGCTCCAGCAGCTGCAGTTTGATTGAAAATGGGCCATGCATATGGAATATCATCTGTTCTTTTGTCAGTGCTCGAGCATACACAATAAACAGGGAGGAAACAGAGCATTTTAACCTTGTTCGTCCTAACTCATCTAATAGTCACCTCATGTCAAATGACTAACCTCCAAGGCAAGTTCCCTCCTGACGAATTGTTTTTCGTCCCACAATTTGCATCCAGCAACCTCTGAATGTTTGCCTACCTTGACCAAATTGTCACATGTTGTAAATGCAGTCACAATAGGAGTGATGAGCAGGAGAGCAAAGGTCCAGCTATGGAATCATCTGCATTCCAATAAGATGTGACATGTCACTAGGTTACTCAGAAGATGAGATTAATTAGCCAGTTCTGAATATTGATGTGACATTTAACAGTGGAGAAATATGATGGAGCTAGTGCTAGGGGAGCTGTAGCTACGAATCATTCATTTTGATAGAGTCTGTCACACCCATTGTCTCTCGAGACGTCACCTTCCACAAAGGTATCTAACTCCTGTCCTCATTTTGTAACACATCTTCCTTTCTTGTACAGAAGAGCAGGTAGAGGTCTTGCAAGAAGTTTTTTTTTATGCTTTGATTGATTTGAGGCATTTTCTCCAAGTCTGCAATCTCAAATTATTTTCTGTCATTTATTTAGAGGAAAATGTATCCTCTTTACTTCACCTCCAATATTACTTTAAATTGTTATACCCTTGACCTTAAATGGCAATCTATCAAATGGCAATCTACCCTCATCAAATCATTTGATTTCAAATATATATTCAATTCAAATTCTACATGCTGTACACATAAATACGACAGCCTCCATCTTTTACCTAAAGATGATTGCCAAGTTATCAATTTAACAAGATACTAATATAATAACAATAACAATAGTTCAACATGGCTGGCAACCTCTTCAGGGTGTCCCCCGCCTACTACCCGATGACAAATGGGATAGGCTCCAGCACGCCCGCGACCCCTGTGGGGACAAGTGGTACAGATAATGGATGGATGGATGGATTGTGAGAATCATATCTCTTTGGGCTGCATGGTGACTGACTGGCTAGCACATAAGCCTCACAGTTCACAGCTTGTGGTTTCAAATCCATAGTGAAGCCTTCCTTGGTGGAATTTGCATGTTTTGCATGTGCCTGAGTTGGTTCTCTCTGGCTATTCTGGATTCCGCCTACGTTTCCAAAACCTACAAGCTTGGTTAATTAAAGACTCTACACTGCATCAAGGTTATTTTTGGTTAACGTGCCTGGAGTTGGCTGTCGACCAGTTGAGGGCACGGAGAGACAACACAGTCACACTTCAAACCATACCTTTGTCTTCTGTTTTATTGAAATGACATATGGCAGAATGTTTAATGGCACTAAATGGACATTCATTGTCCAACAAAGATATAACCATCTTTTAGTTCCATACCAGTCCTGTATATCTTCTCAGAGAGGCCAGTCAGTCTAAGTATGTGATACATTTGTACCAGACTGCAGAGTATGTCATTCCGCAGATTATGTTTTTTGTCCAACAAGAGTAATTGCATTTTTGTGCGCAGTAAAGAAGAAAGGGTCTCAGACTTTCAGCAGGCATTGTTCCTACCCACTCTAAAAATGACTGCTTTAATGAAAATGTTCTCATCAACTGGTTACACAGAATTTTGTTTTTGTCCATTCAATGAAAAAGGATGCATATCTAATATGGACTGAAAAGGGAAATAGACATTTTTGTAGTTTGTGTGCATGCATGAATGCATACATTTGAGGACTATAGTTTGTACTGTGGTGGTTTGGAGGGCATGTTCAACACGGAGGTGAAAGAATGGTGAAATCAATAGGACAATTGACAGCAATAGCAGATCCACCATCTCAGGTCAGCACTCAATACTCTACATTTATCATGCAGAAATGTCTCAAGCTATTTTGAATTTATAACCTCCCACAATACAAGATTTTTGTCTTTTTCTCTCCAAAAGCCCATTCTTGAGTTAAGCTCAATTGCATTGAGATTAGTATTTTAGGAATGGGGGCTCTTTGGGTTGTGGTCGAAGGTTAAGGTGCGCTGTTAAATGATTTACGACCCATTGAAGGGGTTCTTGTTTGAAGGGAGGTTTTTTTTCCTGTGACGTCCATGAGAGATGAGTTGCATTGCTATTTAATGTGTAGCGTTCACTTGCTACCAAATGGATGCACACTAAAGGTAGTATTAGCTGGCACTAAATTGGCCAAGCGCATAATGTCATTCATGCCTGTTTATTTTCACTGCGTGTAATAATTATTTGTGTATTTAGCTGCTGGGAACTGAATTTCTCCCCGGGAATCACTAAAGTATCAATCCATCGATATCTGTTTGGTCTATTTGATAATGTCATTAGCGTCCATGTTTGTGAATGGCTTCGGCAACGGTCTTGTAAGGATTTGTAAAGTACTTCATGATATTATTCCGTAATTGGAAAAATAACCCACCGTTATTAACACCATTATGCTCAAATGTCATTATTTCCGACGCTGATCACAACAAAGCTGCTATGTCAGCAAGAAGGTGTTGAATAGATGTTTTGGACTGGAATAATGGGAAGTGAGATGGCACAGTGACTGTTAATTATGTCACCAGGCTTTCTTGAGTGATAATTTTGTGTCATTGTATAAGAAGAACCTTTGGCATTGTAACATTAAAAGAGCAGCAGCTGAAAAACTCAGCGTGGCCACCCTTGATCTCAACCTAATTTAGCGCCTGTGGTGTATCCTTAAAAAGGAGCATCTATGAACCTGGATAGCATTACACTTCCAAACTCTTGTCAAAAAAAATCTTACATCGTCAATTGAAATAGAGGCAGAAATTGTTGATGCTCTCACAATTTGGCTGAGAGAGTTCTTACGATGATATTGCAGAGGGGCTCTGATGTTAACGTGTCACTTCATTGTAAATATATATTTTTGGGGCGAAATAACATTTAATAATGCCCTGATGATGTTTGGATTTGAAGAAATAATAAGTTGGAGTTGTCGACAATACAGCACATGCATGGTGCTTTTTATTCACAGCTGTAATTACTGTTAATATTTAAAAAAAGGTACAAGCAACAAGTGTGATGACTGCAAATTATGCAAAGTAAGGATTACAGTTTGTATGGGTATTATACATGAAAATATTGGTCAAATCTAAAAAAAAATACTTGTATGGGTGTTCATCTCTATAAATTATGTGAATATGTGTGTCGGTGTGTCTGTTGCTCTCGCTATTCCTGGCTGCTTACCTTTGAATTCAGCTCCTGCCAACTCTAGTGTAAGCAGGCTGCTCTCTGTAAGTAGTGACTCATTACACTGAGGGAAAGATCATGCATTCTTGCATGTAAATATGCACAAAGCTTTGAATCTTGTACTCAACTAATGAGCTGTGTGTCTTTGAGTACCACCTTGATTACTTCCAGCTCATAAATCTTCAGCCAAGGAACATAAAATGTACATGACATCAACTGCATAACAATCAGATAAAACAGAAAAAAGTTGGTCGTAAACACAAGAAAGCTACTTTGTTGTTGTTATCTCTAATTAACGTTGTTGTTTTACCTCGACTTTGATACCAGATTTATGTTTAGTGTTAAGGCTTAATGTTAAAACGTGATCATGCTTTTTAGGTTAGCATTGCACTTATCAAATAATAGGAATCAGAAGTGCAATCGTGGTTTTTTTTTCACACAAATTTGAATAATCCCATTCAGCGTCTACCTCCGGCACGCTGATATTTTTCATTGATGTACAGATAAAAATAAGATACTGTGTTGTATATTTTTTATTCCCATGGACTGTTTGATGAGTGAAAGCTTAAGGTTTCTCCTCACGTAACTTCTGCTGAGGCTCTGGTTTTATTCAGTTCTGATTTGTCAAAGTTATTGAACGTGCGCGTATGGTGTGCCGTGTTTCTTTTTTTGAAACCATCAGCATGTTCTTTTTTTCAGGATTATTCCTGCAAAGCCAAAAACCTGAGAAGAAATCCTGATGCTCTACTTTCTTCGGTTGTCACTGCCACTTGTGAGCTGATCAAAACCTTATGAAAACTTTAAAGTTGCCTTAGAGGGTTGAAATTTTGCAGTGACTACTCAAATCAGCTTTGGTTATACGTATTTAAATAACATGTCTGCGACATGCTTTTCATAAAAATGTCTTGAGGATGGAGAATGAAATTATACTTTACAAGTTTACACACTTCTTTTGCGCAAAATGGGCTGTTTTAAGTTCCCTGTCTCATGCAAGCCATTGTACTGGTATACTCGGCCCTACCTATGATTGGGCTACGGTGAAAAAAAATTAATAGTCAAAAAAACTGAGTTCTTTTTTTTAAAGGCATAAAAGCAGCACGCTACACCCAAATATTTGTGTGTGGCTGATGCACACTACACTAAACATAAATACTTCACCACCATCGCTATGTGGGGGAACAAACAGCAACAAATCCCTCAAATGCAACTCTGTTCACCTTTCTGCTTTGACAGCATAGTAGTACGTCAATTTTTTTTGAAAGTGGCTTCACAACTTAGCAAAGTAAAATTTTCATAATATATTATAAGCAAAAGTATTTTTTTGTCGAATGAAATAAAAATATGCCAAGGGCACGCAACATTTATCAAACATCAAGAATGGCTTAAAATCTTAATTGTGCATATTTTTTATGCAATTTTCAATATCTTACGTTTATAGACCATACCAACTGTCAGCATGCATTGGTGCCAAATGAACGGGCGTGCACACTGGCCAAGCATCACTACCTTGCTCATGGATTTCCCAGGAGGCATAGCCTACTGTCCTGGCCCCCTTTAAATTATTTTGCTTCATAGTGGAGTTCAGACTTTTGCTCCTTAACTATTAATTCACCTACCACCTTCACTGACCACTATCACTGCAAATATCAGATTCATGTGTGACTTACAGTCACATGACTGATTCTGGCCTTTGAGGACAGGTGCCATGTCTTTTTAGTGGATATGCACATGAACATTTTTATATCAATCTCCCACAGTGTCTCCCTTAACCACTGAGATGCTGAAAGAGCACAATTCTAAAGCTGCATCATTGATGGTTACCATACTGTTACTGTATTCCCTGCTCGCCACTGAGTTGTACTCTGCCCCTCCATATTTCCTCCATTTGTCGTATTCCCTTCTTTGTTATTGACGACCAGCTCAGATTCTTATGTCTCGGCTTGTCTCTTGCAGTTGGGAACAGAGTGGACCGCTCCAGGCGAGTTCAACAAGTTCAGGTCCCAGTCCTCAAAGTCTGTGCAGTAAGTACCTGTGACATGCTCACTTTTTTCCCAAGCAGTCAATTTCCTCTCTCTAACAACCAGAAAGCAACAAAATGTTAACGTTTGCTTTGTATTAACATCACCTCTGTTGTCAAATTTCTGAATATACTGTAAATTGACACAGGTAGATTTTGTCAAAGGCATATTTCACAGCGATGTCACGGTAAAAGTATTTCTGTTCATTTAAGTTTGCACAAATCAGCTTAAACAATTGAGAAGATCATTATTCAATATAATTACTTCAACTGGACAAATAACTTTACTGTATTCTCTCCTCGAGTGTGTGGGCACAATTCCTTAATTGTACCTTCTCACTAAATCCAGCAGAAGCCTCTGACTGATTTTGAGGAGTTCAATAAAATAGCCTCACTTTGCCTTCCAGCTTCAAAAGATACCGTGAAAGCCGAAATGAACATCAACATGTTATTTGACGTTCTTCTATGTGGGTGTGTGTTCCAAAACATATATTCATGCTTTTCCACACAAGCAAATGTGTGCTTGTTAACAAATACCTTCTTCTGAACTGATTCTTATCACAAATGCATCAGTGTTGGAAATAGAGATGTCTGAGGATTGAGTTTGCTGCCTCCCCCTGTCTGCCACTGTTCATATTAAAAGGAACGGGAGAACAACTTTAATTGATAAGGTTATGGATGATTTTGTTTCACTGTGACACAAAGGGCAGTGACAATACCAGTATCTACCATGCTCATGTTTCATTTGCATTTGTTTACCCATTTTAGGGGCTTTGTTTCAGCATCCATGACCTTGATGCTGACAATTGGTTAACAGTACATAGTCACATTTTTTTTTTTTTTTTTTATAAAGTACTACTTTTTCAGAATCACCTCCATTTCCTCACAGTGGCATCATTATCATATTAGATTTTATTATTTGACCATTGGGAGACATTTGGATACCATTCATCTATGTTCATCATAAATGAATACACCCCCATTGAAAAGTATGTAGTTAGACTTACCTGTGGTTTTATGTTCAAAACAATTGCCATTCTTGTGCTAATTTGTGCAACATAGCAATATTACATCAGATGAATTAGTTGATTTGGTTTTTGTGTGCACATAAATCTCATTTGCAATCAGTCGGCCATATGGTATGCCATTAAAAAATAATCAGAATGAAGAATAAAGGTTTTATATCAATTCTGTTAAAGTTAGTGCTGCATCAGTTGTACACATTTAGTGAGGATCTGAGTTATGTACTCATGATAAGTCTTTGTGAATGAGAAATGCATTAGCATTACCCATGCAAACTCCTGGAAAGTAGCCTACTGTAGCTTCAAGATCATTAGAGGCTATTTGCACTCTCCATTCCATTCACGCACTGTCTTTATCGAGCCTCAGTTTATTCCCTCTACTTCTAGATCAAATTTCATTGTTGGATTGAATTAACATGAAAGAAACCTGCTTGTGTGGTTCACACAAGAACACAGATAAGCAGTGAGCGCATTTCAGTGATGTAGTTACGAAAAAACAAAACGCTTTTTGTCAGGTTTTCTGTTTCTTTTTTCATGCTTTGCAACATGGTTATTTATGTTATGGATCATTGGGGCAGCACAGCAGCAGCAGTTAAGCGAACAGTGACTAATGGCTCCTGTAGGCCTGAATCAGACTGTCAGGGAATGAAGCATTGTGCGGTTGAGGGCTTCACTACAAACAATTCACTCGCCTGTCAGAAGGCTCATAGATGCAGTCCAGAGGTATTGAACCCTTGCCACCCGCTGTATTGGGATACAGATGTTGTGTATCACACACACACACACACACACACACACACACACACACACACACACACACACACACAGGTTATGCCGTGTGTTGAACAGCTGGCCTCTTTACTGATTTCCTAAATCTAGAGAAATGACTTAGTGATTTCATCACTTTGTCAATTATTGTGTTATTGCCTTTTGTTGTGCCTAGTTACGAATGATGATTACAACACACCTTGATTGTTTTATCTTTGTGGGAACAGTTTTGGTAAGACCCTTTTCTGTTCCACATGACTATGTGCTATCCTCCACACAGCACGGCCCATGAAGGAATGCCTGGATGAATAGACAAACTATCTACAGGGATTTCAAATAATGTACCTACATGTCATGTATTTGCTATACTCTCCATATGTTGTTCCAACATTCATTGACTTTTTTCCTTTCATTTGGCTTTTCCTTCTCTAGCTTACAGATACAAAACAATGGCAATTGCATGTTGGGTAGTGAATTTAAATTGGGTTTACCACTGCCAATGGGCTGTGACCTTTTTCCCGCCTTGGGGTAGGATTTACGAGTCCAATGTAGCACAGATGGAGAAGTGCAGTCAAATAAAAGAATGTGGTCGTACAGGCCACCTGGCTGGAATGGAACCTCCTGGAAGTGTAGAAGGCATAACATTTTATACTCATTTGCCTAAATGTAGATTGGATCAACCAGGATTGGATTAGTTTGATTGGATTGGATTAACCAGTGTATTTATTTATTTATTTATTTATTTATTACTATCTGAGTGGGGGGTATTCAACCTCCCATGTAGATGTTGGTGATTATTTGCAAACACAGCTAGTCAAACCTCCCTCTGCGGTGGTCTCCATTTGGCCAAGTTGTGCAAATGTTATCGGGCTGCCTCAGCCGCAAATATGCTGAGCAAAAGCATACAAATGCCTAAGAGTTTTCTTGCAAGCAAACCAAGACCTCCTTTTCATGTGTTCGGACAGTGTAGGATAGTGTCATACTTGACCAAACAAACTGCACCATCAGTGCAATTGTACAAGTATTCATAAATCAAACCTGACAAGGGTGAAAAAGGCATAAATTTCTGTTTCCTCTCCTTGAACCGTATCTGGACGAAAAGACTATCTTCTTAAAGGCAGGATGCCTTTGAACTAAAAACGTGTGTTTTATCTGAAAGTAGGAGTTTTAAAATGATTTTACTGACTTTTTTGAGTTTCAAAGTCAGTGACTGAGAAGGGAAGTGACAGTTTGGTAGCGTCTGCTTGGGGTCACAGGCGACACTTTAGCAGTCAGATGAGGAACCCAGATAAGTCAGACAACACCATCTCTGTTCTCTGGTACTGCAGTCAGAGCCTCAGGCAGTGGAGACAGGGTTGACAGTTAGCTGAAAGTTCTATATGTAGAAGTACTGTTTTGAATACTAACTTTGCATCTGCTTCTTCATTTATGCAACACGGTGGGATAGGATTGACAATTAGCTGAAGATCAAAGGGAATTTTTGTAAAACATACCGGAAAAGGAATAGCGCTTGGTGAATCCTGAGCCAGTGTTAAGAGGCAAGGAGTGGATGTGATTATTTTAAATTTGACAGGCATTTGCAAGCTTGGTGGATTCAGCACATTCATGTACAAGAAGTGAAACTGACAAACGGGTTGACCTTTGACTATGGCGTGCAGAACAGCATCCCATGGTTGTCTATGATGCTGCAGATAGCATTTTGAAGGAGTTCAAAAACTGGAGGAAATGCCATTTACACCTGACCCTTATCTGACGTGTGGGCGATGATGTAACTTCCTCCCTTCTTGCACATACTCTTGAATCCCTCTGCCTTATTTTCTCCTCATCTTACCTCTTTACCTCTTACAAACATTTTGTATCCTGGAAATTTGGTATTTCTTTCTCAGTCGTGACTATGCATACATTTAATCTGTGTTGGTTGACATCAGAACGTGTACACATGAATGGCAAAAAAAAGTATGTCCTATTTTTGAGTCAATCACTTGGGGACACTGTGCAATAAAAGTATACTGTCAGTTCAAGAGTAACATTCATTTTCTAAAATAGTCCACATTTTATTTCACAAAGCAACAATAGTGCACATACATCTAAGATAGCAGCCCAGAAAATGTAGAAAAGTTTATTTTTATTCATTTTAATAACTATAACACAGCTAACAAAAAGCTCAACTTCTCAAGAAATTCAAATACCGTATTTTCTTAAAAAGATGAATAAAATATTCTCAATACAGTGTAGAAATTGGGTAAAGATTGCCCGTCTGAAACTTATTTTCTATAAATTCAAGTGTTCAATTTTTTTTTTAATTGAGCAACTAAAATGAATGAACCTTTCTACAATATTCTATACTATTGCGATACACCTGCATATATTACTTCCTTCACTTGTGTGTTTCTAACATTGTTCCATTCAAAGTTATCTGTTGAATAGACCGTAAGTGTCATTTGACGTCTATACAAGTCTCTTCTGTTTGGCCTTCATTCATTGCCTGCCTGCCTGTAATGACACATGATGGGAGTCTGATGACACAACTCACAGTGTGTGACAGTTTGTGTCGATATGCACGGTAGCTGGTGTGCAATCAGAATGTCTCGTGGCTGTTGATGCGCATCTTTTTAGCTGTGAAAGACTGCGTGATGTTTGGCTGGCAGTTATGCATAAACGCCACCTCACATTAACCTGTGTTCTTCTAAACCAGACAGTACTTTTCTTTAATCAAATGTCCCGAGGGGGCATATGGATGTGATACAAACAAATATGTTTGCGCATATTAGTTTAGTTTGGTATAGGTAGATTATTTTAATTGTCCAAGAACAGGAAGAAAAAACAAGTAAAAACCAAATCATTTGAAAATGACGGCATACAAAAAACATTCCAGTCGACAGGTATGCAAAGCCAGTTCCTAATGCATACCTAAACACATACCTGTAGATTTGCCATACAGAAATTGTAGGACAGTTACAAATGATTCATATGTTTGAAGAACAGTAGCGCTACTCGACTACTATATTATTCATTTCTCATTTCCATTAAGTGTCGGCAAAGGTATAGTAGCATAATAATGGGTGCTATTGATGAATTCTTCTTTCTATTGACTTTGATGCATTGCCATTGCTGTAGTTGCACTTGAAAATATAGCTTCTCACAAATGCAAGACCACCTGGTGGTAAATACAGTCATACCAATGCTCATCTTGGTCAGGAATTCCAAACCCATGTGAGAAAAGCTGAAAAAAAGGCGTGTTGAAAACCATTTTTGTAATGCTCTGTTTGGATGATAATGTGCTGGCAAATTGGATGGAGAGTGGCGCATATAAGCAGACGGGAATGCGCAGAGGTCGTATTGAGAAAAGCCAACGACAAGATGCGGGTGAGAATGAAGTGAAGGGAGGGGATGGAGCAACTAAGATATATGGTGGCTGCAGGGGAGCGCAGCATGAGCAGTACTCTGGATTAAAGGAATGCGTGAGAAATGGATTGAAGAGAACGAGGAGAAGAAAAGTAAAGTTTGTGCATCTCCTTGGGGCAGCTCCAAACACTGCAATCATCGCTGTCGCCAAGACGAGGAGGCAAAATCAAGGGATAGGGTGGCAAGTCAGATAGCATTAATTAGAAACGGAGCTGCAAAAGCAAAATGAGGAAATTGCTGAGGCTGGAGGACACAGTGGAGATGTGTGGTGACAGGGAGAGCAACCGAATGACAGCAAGTGGGTTTTATGTTGCCAGGGCAGAATGTATATTGCTTCACGCAGGACTGGAGTGCTCGGTCTTCTTTACTGCTCTCATTTAGCGATGCATAATGTGTCTATGTTATGTTGTGTGTATGCATACATGTGTTAGACGGTTAGTAAATGCAAATATCCCCATGACCTTGTGCTCTGGTTTTTCTACCTTTAGCAGAAGCAATCCAACAGCTTTCTCTCAGCTAAAAAACAACCCCCTACGCACACATTTTGGAAAAATACCGTATTTTCCCGATTATAAGGTGCACCTAAAAACCCCAAATTTTCTCAAAAGCCGAGAGAGCGCCTTGTAGTCCGGTGCGCCTTATATATGGACCAAATTCCTAAATGTAAACTGGCCCAAAGCATTGTGTCATGAAATCAATCACAAGTGGCCCGCTGAAGACAATGAATCATGAATCAAATCGACTATAGATCATTATTTTGTGATTATAATGTAATTTGTTGTGTCTGAAGTTGAAATAAAAAAGATAAAATGGAGAATGATTTGAGTTGGATTAAAAATCTGTCATGATGCATTAATGGTGCACCTTATAGTCCAGTGCACCTTATAGTCCGGTAAATACGGTACCTTTGACTTCAATTGTGGGTCAGTTTATGCCCACAGTTTTTTCCTCCATTTTATACTGTGTTTGAGAATTCAGGAGAATGAGAAAGCTTACACGATCCAAGTAAAACAGAAAGCAAGTGTGACGACTCTTTTTCACCAGTGGGACTTTGCAAAAGTTTTTTTGTCAATAGCTTGGCAAACTACTACTACTACTACTAATTCATTTGCATAATAACAAATGCTACACTAACAATTTTAACTTTTACGTTTTGTTTTTAAAACCCTGTTATTACTCTGGACAAAATTTTGATAGATTTGCTTCAATACTGTGAGTTGAAACACTTGTAGGTAGCTCATGACACTTTTGTGCCTAGTATCACAGTACACATAGTTCTGGAATTCCCATTTTCTACTTTTCTGGAGAACAGCATGCGTGAATGAAGAAACACTCCAAATTAAGCTAATTACTCATGAAATTAGGCTTCTGTTCTGTGTCCTCTTCTGATCTATGGTCACATGAGAATAGTTATTCTTTTCTCTTGTCTTTCTCTTGCCCTTCACTTATTCTTTTGTGTCTCACCTCTCTGGCACAAAGCTGTGAATCAAATCATGTCTCAGTGAGATTGATTCATTTTAAGTTCTTTCTTTGTTCCTGCCGTTCATCTGCTTTTCATTGCGACTCGATCTTTCTTCACACTCGTTTGTGTGTCTGCATTATATTTAACTCAGGCTATCTGTGTTATCCGTCACTGGAAAACTGGTGAAACTGATCTTCTCACGCACACACTCACACACACACACAGTTATAAATTTCCACACAATGAATTTGTACAGGACCACTACTACTACTACTACTACTACTACTGCTACTACTGCTGCTACTGCTTCTACTACCACTACTACTACTACTACTACTACTACTACTACTACTACTACTAATACTAATACTACTAATGATAATACTACTACTAATAATAATATGATTACATGATTACAATAGTATTAATAAACAATGATAATAATAGTAATAATATAATCACAGCAGAATAAACAAAACAAAAAAGACATTGGAATCCAAGTTTATCAATGTTGGGGTTACATCTACGTACCTCTGCCCACCTTCATCGGTGCGTGCATCTCAGTCATGTTAATTCTTGTCAATGTTTGTATTCATTATTGTCAAAGTATTCTCCAATTTGTAAATTAGGAGCTCGAAAAGTGTTAAGGTGGCATCATTTAGAAACAGTCAATCAGATTGGAAAGTCTTGAAAATGGTACTTGTGCAGGCCTCTCAGCGGCGACTCTGAAGGATGAGTACAATTCATGAGGCTTAACCTCTTGTGCACTGTCTGTGATTTATCACACACGGAACGATGACAGCATGTGCACGTGGCAGAACTTGTTCTGCACACCTTCTCCAGCAGCCTTTGCCCTTTTCATTTCACTTTGTCTCTCACACCAAGTATTTTTATTATCTGTATGAGTCTTCCTGTCCTGTATGTGAAAATCACGTGTGTAAAAAATGTGCTGGGAAAAAAAAAAGCTTCTTTTGACACCTTTTTCATCAGTATTGATAATTACCACAATCAATCATTAACAACATAGCAAGAATGACAAAATATGCCATTTTTTCATTATATGACAGCTACATCTGTGGTAATTTGCTGTTTGAGGTAGAGAAAGGTTTCAGAGCTGGTGTCTCAAAAGGTATCTTCCAAACCCCAAACTCCAAATTGCAATTTTTTTCCCATTTGAAAGTAATCCCCCTGGAGTCTAAGGCACTATACAAGCCACCTGCTTTCATATTAAGGGGGAAAACTTGTAATACCAGTTTGAAATCAATCTTTTGTGACAGCATTTGGGGAGCTTTTCTGACACATCTTATCCCTGGATTCTGTCCAATCCAACTGCCTCGTAAATAACGCATGTTCTAACATTGCGTGGTGACGTGTAGCTGCATTTAGGCCCACTCATTAAATGCAAACTGTCTCATACAGGTGTTCAATATGAGTCGGATAGAAGTCGTACAAGACCACGTTGGAAAAGTCTGCTTTGTTCTCAGCCATTTTGGGGTGTTTTTTAGGCTTTTATTCTTTTGGCTGGCCCTTGATCTGTTGTTGAGACAAAGCTCACTGCCACTTCTGACATTCTAGAGTGTCTTGAGATTCAAACAGACACCCATATATAGCAAAGCAGATCGATAACAAGTAGAAAGGACTTACTATGTACACACAATGCAGGCAGAATTGCTGGTGCCCTTCCATTAAAGCAAGTGACAACCGATAATGGCGACAGAAACGAGACTAGAATTTGCCAAGATGCAGATTGATAAATGACACGATACAAAGCTTCTTGGAGACAGATGAGACAAAACTGGAACTTTTGGGCAAGTCGCCTCAGCTGTATGTATGTAGATCCAAAAACGAACCATACAACATTGTTTCTGCATAAATATGGAGGAGGCAGCTGGAGCAATTCACACAAAATTATTGGTCAAAAATTCCCATTGAGCGGCGCACAAGTCTAATTGAGAGCTAGAAAAATTATTTGATTGCATTGATTGCTTTCAGATCTTATGCAATCATGCATCACAACGCTTGTGAGGTAAAGCAGTTCAGAAAATGGACGGACAGACGAATGGATGGATGATGGAAGATAGATGGATGATGGATGATCATCAGGGTTAAGCTTTAGGGTTTCAAAAGCAATGCCAAAATGTCTTTAATTAGTCAAGCTATTTTTAATTGGTTTGCTTTTTGCTGATTTTACAGTCGTATGCAAAAGTTTGGGCACCCCTGATCATTTTCAAGATTTTCCATTATGAATCATTGGTTGTTCGGATCAGCAATTTCAGTTCAATATATGATGTAGCAGACAAAACCAGTGATATTTGAGAAGTGAAAGGAAGTTTATATGATTTACAGAAAGTGTGCAATCATTAAAGTAGGCAGGTGCATAAATTTGGGCACCCCAACAGAAAAATGACTATTATATAAATGATTATTATTTCAGTGACCAATGCAAGTTTCTCTTCTTATAACATAGGAGCAGCAATATTTTAGCCTCTGTTTGTAATCTCACAAATCTGTTACCAGACTTCAAGCAGGTGGTGGATAAGACTGTTAGACTGTCGACTGTCGGTGTCTGTTGAAGGGATTCAAGGGACAACTGCATGCATACTAAGTGATGGAAGTGAGACGGATATTGCAATCTTGTAAGAATCAATAAGACTTGCTTCTCTGGATGAAAGGATATTTTGTTTCACTCCTGGCTGGCTTCACAGTATGACATTGATTATAATGCACATTTGATAATGTTTAGGAGTTTCTTGGTCCCCTCCTGTTCAATGTCTGCCTTACCCAAGGGAAACTGATTTTGTCTTTGGAATAGAATTTATTAGTCCCTCCCCAATCCCCCCAAAAAACACTGTAAATTATTCTATAATAATGCATTAATCAAGCTATAAAAAAGGAATTGTTTGGAATAACTTTCCTTTCTGTCTAGAATATGATTGTGATTTTCCAAGCATTTCTTCCTGCCTCCAAATTCAAACACAGTTAATCAAAGAAGACGTGGTGATTATTTTAGATGGGCTACAGAGGAGAGGAGGGGAACAGCATCACATAACACCTGAACAAAGAAAGGAAAAAACAGTGAAGTAGCAAATAAGCAAAAATGTTCTTTGAAATGTGAGGAAAATGTTTTCTTGTGACCAGCGATGCCAGTAACTAACGCATTACTTTAATCCAATAAAAAAAAAAACCTAATCCTTGACAAAGACACACAGTGAACATTGTATAACACATTAAAAAAACATGTTATATTTTGCATTCCACTGTGTCACAGCAGTGTTTTTGTTGAACTGATGTTTTCAAAGGTGACATTTCATTTTCTGTGTGAAAGTAAGAAACACCTTCTCTTTCCCGCTCAGCCTGATGTCGTCTCGACGCTACTACTTTGAGATTCTGCACAAGCAGGATGACAAGGGCTCGGATCACGTGGAGGTTGGGGTGAGTGAAAATGTGATGACATTCATTTATCATTTTCTTCACCTCTGCATATGTGATAGCCTGTTGCTTGTTTTGCATTTGCTTTCAAAATGTGCCATGATAAGCGTGTAGAATGACGTGTTGGTCATATAAAGAATCCCTATCCATCCCTCAATCTTCATTTGGCTCTATTTGTCAACCCTGACTGTTTTTTCATTGTGTGATAAGCATGAACTTAAAGAGAAGGTGGAGTTTCATTGTCCACCTCTAATGTTCATTTTTCTATTTTCTCTGACTCTGCTCTGCATCATTTCTTTCGCCGAAGTGGTGTTCAAGCACCTGAGGCAAAGCTTAGACCTGAGTGGCACTTTGTTTCAAGCTGAAGTTTCAAATACCTCCTGTGTGCTCTGACCTGGAGTGGGGGGGCACATGATGATGATGAAAAGAGATCATCGCTGTGTGTATATGGATTTTTTTTTTAATTATTATTATTATAAGCCCGGGGTTATCATCGTCATGGTGACCGATATTACTGGTTATACTTTCTCCTTTCACAGAGCCATTTTTATACTTCCTTGCTTTGTCAGGTTGTCTCCAATCACCTCCCTCACTCTAACTGGCTAAGGCTTTCTCTTTTTTGGGCCTTCCATTAAATCTTAAATTTCCCTGCGCCTTATCTGTTTTGCCGTATTTGTTGTACCTCAATCCACAAATATTTAAAACCCTGCTCCCTGCAGCTTTACTGCTTCTGTGTGTAATTTCAATTTATTGATTGATGTTAAGACATCAAGACAGTATGCTTGAGGATGTTTTTTGAGAGGTGTTGACGAGATGCTGTGACTTGCCTGAAGGATGCCACATAGTCAGAAAGAGTTTGCAAGAGGATTACTGTGTGTGGGTGAGAAGTAATAAATGAGTGTTCATACTCAGCTGTGTTGATATTGAGCAAAGTTGGAACTCTTTTCATAGAACCAAAACCGATTAATTCCAACATGATTTAAATTACATGCAATTTCATGCCCACTGGTAATGAGCCATGAAAATCATTTCATACAAAAGAACTTTTCATGTCGGAAAAATTTATCTTGGCAGTCTTTGACCATTTGACAAAAAATGTTCCTTTACCACCAACAAACCTTGAGTCTATTGTGAGTCCATTCATGTGAACATGCATCAAAAGTACCCAAAACATTGTATGGTGCTATTTTACATATATCTCTTTTCAAGTCCCATGGTTTTATCACATTAACACAATTTATTGACGTGATGGTGTAAATAGCTTACTAATATGAATCCATCCCTTCCATCTCTGAGGCCATCAAAGTGTTTTATACTTCCAGGAACAATTTAATGAAAGTTCTAAAAGTCATGTAGCAAATCACTATAGTGTGTGTGCGTGGGTGCGTGCATGCATGTGTGTTCGTGTGATGCACCTTTCGATCCGCTATTATGGCCCCCTTTTGAGATTTAACAGTAAATATTTTTTACACCTCTACAAAAATATCAGATTTATTGGAAGTGGCGGAAAACAGCATAAGTACAGTACTCACATAAATCCACATAAAAGCAGATGCTCATTTGTTGTGGCGCGTCGCCCGGATTCACGGCTTTTTCCCTCTATCTTGCATACCGAGCTGTGATTGGGTGGTCAAAGGTGAGCCGTTGCTGTGGGAAAGCATTTGTTTAGCAGCGCTTGATGCAAAGAATAAAGAATACAAAGATGCATGCTTATCTTGGAGCAAGAAATAAAACCTTGCTCATTCATGACTGGCCCATGTCATTGTGTGAAAAAAAGGTGGGATAGACACCGAAAGAAACAGGTTAGGAAAATACTGCATCCCCAAAGGAACAGAAAGTAGTTCGTGTTGTAGGGAGCACCAAGGCCATGAATGACGAGCTTGTTGCTTTTTAGCTTGAGTAAGCAAGTTAGCAGAGTCGCGCAGTGACATAACTATATTATTACGCCGAGCGCGGACTGGAAATGTCATGTCATATCCCAACAGCGCTCGGCTGGGAACGAACAGTTCCCTTGCAGTTGTTTATTAAGTGCCATGAAGCAGCGCCATACTCCATTAGAGCAGAGGTCAGGGTGGCAAACACCATCAAATGAGGCGCTTTTACTTTTTTTTCTAGTATTTTCAATTTAATAGAGGATAGTTATAACTTGGCTAAAGATTAAAATAAACAATCATCTTAATGCTGTCGGCACCTTGTCCATGAGGCACAATACCTCGTCGCCTGTTTTTAATGTCTGTGACAGGCTATTCTTGTTATGACAAATTTTAAAATGATTGTTAAAAATAAAATTTGAAGCACAAGATGAAACTAGAGAGGTACATTTGAACTGGCCTTTTCTGTGTCACATTATCTGCACTGTTTTAACACATAACAAAATGATTATTGTTGTTGATCTGCAAACTTACGCTTTCTGCATCTAACTTCATTTAGTAGTTTTGTATCCCAATTATAACAGTAATCAAGAAACATCTTGTTGAAGCAATACAATTGAATGCTTTTACACTGTAGAATACAATTCAGCTTAGCTTGCTGGTGTGGCACTTGACAACCATTCCATTCACACATGGCCCCTTTGCACAATTAATTGCCTACCCCTGCCGTAGAGGGATAAAAGCTGAGGTGGCATCGCATCTGCATGGAAGCCCCGGTGTTACCTAATTGGATGTAAGGCATCTGTATAATCATTTGTAGTGTTCAACCTCTAGATGAAGTTATTTACTTGTTTTGTTGCTGTAGATAGGTCTTAAATTTGTTGAATTGCTTTCTCGTTGTCTAAGAAGCACACTGACCTAATGGAAAGTGTCAGCTGTTATCAGCATAAAGCAAAGCAATGGTCATTAAATGGTGCCACTGAGAGAACGACACGTAAAAGAAGAAAGTTGCGGCTTAATTAGCGATGGCAGCAAAGGTGTAGGATTTAAATTCGTGCCTTTAATGTTCCTGTTTTATCACTCCTGCCAGGACAAGTCTCTGTCCGTCGACCAATTAATACCAATGCCGTTCTGTGTGCACACTCACCTTCTCCTTGGAAACTCGCACGCGAGGAAAGGCAGATTCTCGCACGCAAGCATACACAGAGAGGTCTCTCAATATCCGCCTCACATGTTCCCATCTCACCATAAATCTGCAAGTGGTCTGTGCCACCTGGAGGGAGCCATTAAAGTAGATTGTCTCTTTTCATTGTACAAGTAAATTTGATACTACTTGCTTTTTAATCACTATAATTCTCTTAAGGTTCAATTCAAGTTCAGTAGCTGTCAAACACATGCATTTGTAATTCTGGTGCGTTCTATGCTGCTTTTCAAAATGTATCTGCATCACATTCAATAGTCAAATAGGAAACTGACAAGTCAAAGGTTGTAATCAGTAAATTAAAAAGAAAAATGGACAGAATGTTAAATTATAATAGATGGAGAAGGAGAACAATAAATACCAATAATAGATACAAGAATAAAAGTACCTTTTTCAATCATGCAACAATTATTTCAGGAGTTAATAAACTTTTTTCGATTAATTGATGAATCAATTATTTCAAAGTGACAGGGTAGAGAAATGCACTAACATGGCTGCTGCGTGAGCATCCCAGAGAGCTGACATGTTTTTATTCAAAATGAAATGTTGATCTAAAACATATTTTCAATAGGTAATGGCCCACCACAAACAAACTATAAAATGTACACCGTACAGTATGCTCCAAATAGGCGTAATTACAGAACAGTATCGCTTGAATCTTTATCGCTTGAATTAATTTAATTACAGTGTTTGTAGTAAGTGCAAGTTAATTTATATTCAACATTTTAACACAGCTTCGGCTGACCAAGCAGGCAAGCACTCTTAGTGTTTTTATTTGTCGTTCAAGTCCAAGTGTGCCGCCTGTCCTACATGACCTTGCTAGACTGTCTACTTTAGTAAAACAATGGCATTACAGCAGGGGTGTCAAACTCATTTTTTTCGCGGTCCGCAGTGTAGTCATAGCGGAGGGCCATTATGACTGTCAACCCAAATAAATGTATGAGCACCTCATTTTATATACAGTACAGTAAAAGCTACAAAACAAACTGACAAATAACTCGTTTTCAATTCAGACGAGTAAAAACTGGTCAAATATTCTAAAAAAAAAAGATATGATTAAAAGTGAAGACAATTTGCATTTCTAGTAATGACACAAATTTGATGCACAATTTGTCTTCGCGGGCCACATAAAATGATGTGGCGGGCTGTATCTGGCCCCCGGGCCTTGAGTTTGACACCTGTGCATTACAGTATATTAAAACCTTGCTGGGCCAGTCGGTCCCATCCTGCCACATCACAGCATGATGTCGCTTAAACCCCTTTTGTCAGTCTAACACCTGTGCTGTTTGCTCAGTTGTAGTTAGCATGTATTTAAATATGAAGTCGTCACATAATAACACCTACAATTTGATTAGTTTTAGTGTGTGTGTGTGTGTGTGTGTGTGTGTGTGTGTGTGTGTGTGTGTGTGTGTGTGTGTGTGTGTGTGTGTGTGTGTGTGTGTGCGTGCGTGCGTGCGTGCGTGCGGGTGGGTGGGCGTGCGTGCGTGCGTGTGCGTCTGCGTGCATACGTTTGTGTGTGCAGCTGTGTGTGTGTAGGCATTTGCATGATTTAGAGTGTGATTTTATTTATGTCCTCAAGAAGGCACAGCAAAAATGAGCTGTCACCTGTAATTACAGCCAGGCTAACAAGAAGTGACTTGTTAATTGTTAAATCTATTTAAAAGAATTGTAGCTTGTCGTTCCCTTTCTTGTATTGGCTTCACTCTCTGCGTTTCTCTAATGTCACGTTATTGTGTTGATTTAAATCACTGATTGTCACTGTTTATTGCTTGCTTCCATACCTATTTCATTTATTATGTTACTTTTCACTTGCTAACGCCCTAAGTCGTTGAGTTTTTGTTTTCCTTCTTTTCTCCGTGTTGGTACAAAACTCCAGCAGCACATTGATGTCATGAAATTGCACAAATCAATAACTCTGACTGTCAGCATGGAATATAAACTGTAATATAAGATTGATGTCTCTCGACTCGCTTACGTTTGCTCTCCTCACTTCATTCTTTGTTTTTGTCTCTCTTCTTTTCACACACAGTGGCGTCCATTCCTACCTGGTCTGAAATACGAAGTGATAGACTCAGCCTTCATCTCATTGTATACAGGTAAAAGTTTGATTTTGTTGATTTAATTAAGTTTAATTTTAATTAAGTTTAAAATGTGAACTTATCTGGTAGTACTTTTTCAGAAAACTTTATCCCCACAGGGAAGTTAAGCGAGCGTACATCCATACTTCATATACATACGTACGTACGTACGTGCGTACATACATACATACATACGTACGTACGTACGTGCGTACATACATACATACGTACGTACGTACGTGCGTACATACATACATACGTACGTACGTACGTACGTACGTACGTACGTACGTACGTACGTACATACATACGTACATACATACATACATACATACATACATACATACATACATACATACATACATACATACATACATACCAGTTGTTTTATTGTGTCATTAAATTGTGCTTGTGTGTTGTACCAAATTGGTTTCAAATTACAAGAGTTCGATCTTAACTTTAACAGAGGTTTCATGATTTTGATTTCTTTTTTTGAGAGGGGTGGTAACACTTGTTAGGTTGTGTATAAGAAGTATAGTTGAGTTCTTCCTCTACTGGATTTCTTTCCTCTGTCCTTTGTGGCAAACTTGGGTACTCTTTTTGAAGACAAGAAACACGAGGAAGAGTGTGAAAATGAGTTTAGGAGTGATTCAAGGGACTTTGTATCAAACAAGGAAACTGACACACATATGAACAGAGAATGATCTTCTTTGAGGTAACTGTTATTATTTTTTTATTCTGCTCAGTTGAGGAAATATCAGCACTAAGAATATGAAAATGAGTTTAGGAGTGGTTCACGGGACTTTGTATCAGACAAGGAAACTGACACACATTTGAATTTAGAATCACTTTAATGTGAGGTCACAGTGTTATTATTTTTTTATTCTGCTCACTTGAGGAAATGTCAGCACTAGGTTCAAGTCCTTGTGAACTGGCTATCGATTTTCCGTGAGATGACACTTGTGAGCACATCTCAGCTCTGTATCAGGACTGAGATGCTACGAACAGACAGGCCGGATGCTAAAAGGCCCCATAGGTACAATTGGGGTCATGTACACTGGCGACACAAGTGGCAGCATAATCTGTGCTTTTGTGTTGCTAGTTGATTTTCAATGTCCCTGAATATAAATTACTTATTATTTGACCTTCACCATCTTGAATTGGATATACCGGTAGTTCTTGACCTCCTTGGAGCAATGATCTGTGAAATATTGACAAGCTGGAACCTTCAGAGACCTGACATAGCAAACCAAGGCCATATCCTGAATTTTGTGAGAATAGAACATATTCCTTCATGGCAGATATTTAAATATGTTTGACTAAGTGTTGTCGTTGTGGAAAGCAGGCATGTAAACAACAGGTGTCTTGAAAATCATTTGGAAAAAATAGGTGCAATTTGTTTTGCTTGTGTGAACTGTATGAATGTGCATCACCAATCTCAATCCCTAGAGGATGAAAATGTTGCTGACCACCCTGTTAATTACATGGCATCCCTCCCATCAGGCAATGCACCTGACGCGCCATTAATCACACATGCCTGCCTTCTGCCTCTACTCGATCGATTGGTGTAATTATGATTCTCCTCTGCACTATTTTTTTGTCTTCCAACTTTCTTTCCTCGTCTTTGTTTTTCCACTTCTCATCTTACTCCTTTTTCTCTCTGTTTCGGCTTTTACTCTCAAAACGCAACAATCTGTACACCGGCACAGTTTGTGATTGCTCGATTGAATGGGTAATGCTACCTACCTGTAGGTTGACTAACTACCACTATTTTCAAGATGGAGTGTTTCAGTGTAATGACAAGTACATGTCATGCAACACTGAGCAAATAATGGCCACTAGGATGACAGAATCTTCATTGCTTGCTTGTTCTGTCGGAAGGCTGGTCATCAGGGGTTTCTCTGAAAATGTATCCAACTTCACTTGAGTCGTTATTTGAATGGTAAAATACTTTAAATAATACTTCCAGTGCAGTTACTGTAGTAAAGGTTTTATGGTGACAGTGTGACACAATTATCAATATGCTTGACCTTTGATGTCCCATTGTAATTTAAATGATGCGTGAATGAGCAAGTCTCGAAGGGTGTCATGGCCCTATCGCTCTAATGCAGCTAGAATTTTGGTTCCCAGTTAGTGTGAGAGTAAATGATTTTTTTTTTTTTCAATATGTGCATTGTGATTGACATCCCTGAACAGAAACAGAAGACTTTTATGGTCTAGTCAATCAAAAGTGAACATTATTATCTTTGTAATATCTGTAAATTGTTTTGTAGCTCTGGATTTATTTTATACAATTTTTGATATTGTATCTCAATAGTACTCTAGTGATTGTGCTTCACCTTCTAATGCCTAAGTGATCTGTGGTGGTCACATAAGAAACAATTTGCACTCCTTTGTCCTTCAAAAACCTGTCATTTACTGTCCCAACTCCTTCTCAGTCATGTTTTTCCTCTGAATCTTTCAGACGAGTCCAGCCTCAAGATGAACAGCGTCGATCACATCCCTCAGACCTTCGCCAGTCATGTTCGGCTCCCAGAGGAGTCTCTGCCCCAAAAATTGGAAGAAGATGGCAAGCCACTGCACGGAGCAGATATGCTGAAGCCAGACCCGAGGGACACCTTCTATAGCAGTAAGTCTGTCCATCATTTCAGATTGTCTGTAAAATATTTTTGAATAAATAACCTCATGCAAAATGTTTTCTCCCCTTTCAGCTCCCATGATCCACCCCTCCCGACTAGAAAATGTTCTGCCTGCTTGTCTTTACTCTCCCACCTATGTCGTCAAAGATTTTCCCATTGCAAGATATCAGGGCCTGCAGTTTGTAAGTAACCTCTCGATCGTCTTCCCTTTGGACCACTACGCTTGCGATTCACCAATGCTGTTTTAATTGGATGAAAGGGTTTCTAAAATCATCTTTGTGGGTCATCAGCAGTGCATCTAATTATAGCAGCCATATGTAGATGACTTAACCTGTTAAATAATAATAAATAAATAAAGTGTTTACCATTAACTCATCTGCTTCTCTCATAACTCAACTGTAGTAAGTTGCGGCCAATACGGAGCGCTGCTGCCCCCTGTCATAAACTATGACTTACTACATTCATATAAAACAAGTTACAATTCATTTGATTAGCATGATGGTTTAACTATCTGCAATTTATGTTTGACACTATACTGTTTTCCAGGTTTATCTGTCATTTGTTTACCCAAATGATTTCACCCGTCTCACACATATGGAACGAGAAAACAAGTGCTTCTACAGAGAGTCCCCCATCTACTTAGAGAAGTATGTCGATCAAAAGGGAATCTTCAGTTCATCTGAACACATCCAGATATGTAAAATGCAACAATAATTACACCATCGTGACCCAGTGCAACCTGTTACTTTTTTCAACAAAGAGGAGGAACATGACAGTAAAAGAAAGATCCCACTTGGTTGAATCAGGTCTTAAGATTCAGTGATAACAATGTGCACACCAACGCATGAGCTACAGTGTATTACTCTTTATAGCCCTTTGGGATTATGCGTGTTTATGATTAACGTGTTTATGATAAGTTTGCACTCAAAACGTACATCTCTTCATTCAATCACATGGCCCCCCATTTGTTCAAACAGGAGTTAAAATATCACATTTTCAAGAAAGTTATTTTAAAAAGGGTATTGTTTGTCTTCAAGGTTCGGCTTTTATAAGTACATGAAGATGGATGAAGAGGAAGATGACAGGCCATTCTTCTTTCCCAACCCCGATGGTAACGTATGGCTAACACTTACTCTAAGGCCCACACCTTTAGTTCTCACCGTATGCCTCGTTTATTTGTCTCCAGTTTTCCTGGAGGAAGACGAAGTGGTGGATATGGAAGACGAGGTAGAGATTGTTGGCACACAGTCACCCAAGAAGCCTCTTCACCTCAGTCAGACAAGCCATGCTTCCAAGCCCTCCCATCATCACCTTCAACCACGACCTACATTTGCAAGTAAAGAAGTAGAGGATGGCGAGGAGGATCCTGGTGAGAGGGAAGATGGCGCAATCAATAGTATAGTAAACCGCAGAGAAAGGAGACACTTTGCCTACAGAGATGAGATAGAAAGGGAGAGAAATTGGAGAGGAGCTCAACCAAGGGCTAACAGGAGCCATGATGCGAAAGACGGTCTGTCAGAACTCCAAACTAAGATGCATCGCTCGGACACAGAAAGCGTGGTCCGAGGCCGCTCTCTGTCGTGGAGCCGCAACAGTCCTGCAGCACTCAGCCCGGCCGATAAAGGTGGTGGAGAGGAGGAGGTCGATGCTACTCCTAAATTAGTAACTCGACCTCTCCTTTTTCCGAAAAAGTCCTCCATAACTAGTCATGCCAAACACATCCTCACCAACTCTGCCCACACCAACAATGTCCGTGATAGTAAAAATAAGATTGCTGGAAACAAGAAAGAGAAGACGCAAGAGAACAAGATCTACATCACCAGGCCTCGGCCCAACAGGGAGCGAGAGAAGGAAAGGGAGAAGCGTCGAGAGAGAAGGGAGGAGAGGGCATCTGACCACCCGAGAGAGGTTTTCCCTGGGGTCTTTCTGTATCAAACTGGGAGGACCACGAGACTGGTCAAACTTGGGGACAGAGGGCATGTTGGATGGGTTAAAAGCAGAGGCAGGAGTCCAGTTAGCTCCCCTCAGCTCTGGCCCAATCCACCCACAAAATGGGGTAAATCATCCCTTCACAATAAAAGCATCAACATTCCAAATGATAATGTACTAAAGTCTACCGACAAATTGACAGCTCTAAAACGGTCAGATGAGCGCCTCAGCAAAGGGGAGAACCTTGCTTTAAAGATGACAGCCACAACAGGTCCTACCAGCAAATCACACCCTCTAACCCCACGATCTCGACACCAAGACCCCACCCAGCATGCTCCTCACTGGTTGAACTCCACCGAAAGCCCCCAAGGTCAAGTCCGAGTTACCTCCTACCTCAAGACCACCGAGATCACAGAGTCGCAGCCGGACGTCAACCTGGCAGAGATGGAGCAGGACACAAACCGCTCTAATCCTGACTTGGAACCAGAACCCGAGGAGGGCGAAATGTCGGACTACAGCTACGAGGAGGTGGAGGCGCGGCCAGGTTGGGCAGAGGAGAGCATCAACTGGCAGAGGACTTTCTCGGTGAACCCAATGGATTTTGAGCTTCTGCGCTCCGACTGGAATGACCTTCGCTGCAATGTGTCAGGTAACCTCCAGCTGGCAGAGAGCGAGGTGGTGGACGTGCTGGCTCAGTACATGGAGAAGCTCAACGAACGCAACGGCGGGTAAGAAAAACACTTATCGACTTCACATTAATACATTTGTTTTAATCCAATCTAAAATGAAGGCATCATTTTTTATTTGGCAAATTAAACAATGTGATTCTTCTGTTTTGAAATTCTGTACTTTATCGATTGTCCGTATCCGGAATCCAGGATTTATACTCTGCTGCGAATCATCAATGTGGAGAAGCGGCGAGACTCTGCCAGAGGGAACCGCTACCTGGTGGAGTTGGAGCTGATGGAGAGAGGTCGCAGTGTTGTGCGTCTGTCCGAATACATCTATTTGCTGCTTCACCGGGGCAGGCAAGTCGACGAAAGCCCTGAGAACACAGAGAACACTGCTCCGGCTTCCATCCCGGCCTCGGGCCCCTCCGCTGCCACCTCCAACCTCAGCACCGCTCCACACCTTCCCCCCACCAAATCTCCCTCACGGCCTGGAGCCACAGCCTGGAGCACAGCCTTTGCCAAACCTCTGCTGTGCCAGCCGGTCATGCTACAATGGAGGAAAGATGTCATGGTGCACTTTGTGGTACCAGGTTAGTCAGAAACGCTATTGTTGGAATAGTCTGTCATGAATTCATTGTTCATGTTCTCTCATCTAGAAATAAGGATCTTGGAGATATTTAATCAGTTCACACTTTACACAAATGGGCTTGCACTTCATCTGAGTTCTCTTGTTCCTCCTGCCTTTCAGTAAAGAACCAAGCTCGCTGGGTCCAGCAGTTCATTTCTGACATGGAAAATCTTCATCATCGAACCAAGGATGACAACTTCAACATCATCATTGTTGACTTTGAGAGTGAAGACATGGATGTGGAGCAAGCGCTTAGAGAGAGCACTGTTCCTAGGTGCGTCATACATCTCACCATGTCCGTTTAATAGTTGACTTAGCAATGATTTGCTTTGTTTTATTAAGATATGAGTACTTGAGGAGAGAAGGGAACTTTGAGCGCTCAGCTGGACTGCAGATTGGAGTGGATACCATTGAGGTGAGATAGACAAACACAATGGAAGAGCAGTGCTTCAACAGTTAGCTGCATTTCTGTCATGTGTATGCCATGGCTGTCCGTTATTTGACTCGCTGAATATGTCTCAATCCCACGTGCCTTTGTGCACCCTTTCCCCCCACCTGGTGATGAGAGGCTGCTCGTTTCTAGCTCGACGTTGATCCGTCAGTTGAGTGTCAGTGCCGTTACAATGCAATGACAGGCCTGTCAATCACTACGGAATCATTTAAGACAGGTCGCAGATTCTGAGGCCAGATGCTAGGAATGCTTGCTGTTAGTTGCTATTATTATTATTATTATTATTATTATTATTATTATTATTATTGTTATTGTTATTATTCAATTTAAATTTAATATTTAATCATATATTTAATAAAAAGAAACATACTCAAAAAGTGCTGACAAAGCTTCTTAATAAATGGATTGATTAGTCTTAAATTAGACTTGTACCGGTTTGAGGATTTTGATGCTTCTGACAATAAGTTAATGATTTGAAGCATGACTGTAACCCAGCGCACAAATAACAATGTAAAAATATATATATTAAAAAAATATGTAAAAATAACTTTACAGCACTGACCTCTTGTGAGTTTTGCCTTTTCACCCAACATCTTTCAGACAACAAATGAATCTCCTAAACTGCGCTACCTTGTACTCACCACATAAACAATACTGCAGTTATAATTACTGTGCGTTTTCCTTCCGGCAGGATAGCCACAGCATTGTGTTCCTGTGTGACCTCCACATTCATTTCCCTCTAAACATCTTGGAGAGCATCAGGAAGCACTGTGTTGAAGGGCGCCTTGCTTTCGCTCCCATTGTTATGAGACTTGGCTGCGGGAGTTCGCCACAGGAGCCTGATGGTAACACGCACAAATAAAAATGAAAATGTCAGACATGATTGCTTTCACATTCACTTGGGACTCACTTTTCTTCTTCAGTTTACTGGTAGGTAGTTCTTCATTTTTGATGCGAGTTTTTACTTTTCACAGGTTATTGGGAGGTAAATGGCTTCGGTTTGTTTGGGATCTACAAGTCTGATTTTGACAAAATTGGCGGGATGAACACCGAAGAATTTAAAGACCGCTGGGGCGGAGAAGACTGGGAGCTTTTGGACAGGTAATTCAGCATAAAAGCAATGACAGAATTTTGAATATTTGATTTTGTTTCCCACATTCATGTTCGTCTCCATAGATAGTATAACAGATGACACATTGTGCTTTCATCAATGTAATTTCTGTTTATCTCACAATACCATGTAAAAATAAATGAAGACATAAAGATGTACCTGGAATTGAACGCCAATTTTTCTGAAACAATAGTTTCAATAGAAAGCAGCTTACATTAGAATTTGAGTTCATAGGCCATGTTTGATGAAAGCCTCCATACCTCATAAAAATACACAAGGATCTCATTTGAAAAATGCTCACATTCAGAGTGTATTTCATTTCTTTCTCTTTCCGGATATCTACAGGGTATTGCAGAATGGTTTGGAAGTAGAGAGACTACGCTTAAGAAACTTCTTTCACTACTACCACTCCAAACGTGGAATGTGGAATGCCCAAAACAAGAAAACTGCAAAGGGATAATACAGCACCTGAATAATAAACTACCTGCAGATCCAGTGTGTGCAAGTGTGTGTGCCTGCGTGCAAGTGTGTGTGCGTGCGAGTGTGTTTGTGTGTATGTGCATGCATGTGTGTGTGTGTGTGTGGGTGGGTATGAGAGACTGAAGAAAGCTCGCTCACTGATGCCCAAGGTTCCAGCATCCTTTCGAGGATTGTTTGTTTGACCCGAAAAAGTCCAGATGTGAACTTTGGAAGTGAGCTGTTTACAAAGATCATCCTGAGTAACTTTGAATCATCAACTGGAGTACTTGAGGGAGAGACTTTTTTTTTCTCCTTCTCATAGCTCAAGTTTAGTGCAATGTTTTTAGAAGAACTGGAAAGCAGCTGTTTTTCCATATGTATGAATGTGCACATGTATATATGTATATAAAAATGTGTGAAGAAAACACCTTTTTTTCCTCATAAGGTGATGCTAACCTAAGATTATTTTTTTCTAGGATGTGCACACATGACAGACTAACATGAATGTGTGTCATCACGCCCCAATAGTGATAATGCTTAATAAATCATCTATTCTTCGGATATACTGCAAGAGGTTCTACACACACACACATGCACACACACACATGCACACACGCAGACACGCACACACACCCTTTTCATCCTTTTTGAAAATGTATTTCTAATGTACTTTTGCCTCGAGCTTTATCAGTTGAGTTTCAGTGTCATTATTTTTATACAGTTGAACGTTTCTATAAAACTGCTGTTCTGTGCACTGTAAGATGCATTTTACCATCATATTGCTATCATATGCTATTTATGACATTTCCTGTCTCATTAACTACACATTCTGCTTTTAAATGCCTTCAGTAGTTTTTGTTAGTTTATGCACCAACTGTTGTGGTTTTATTTCTAAAACATTGGTTTGTAAACAGTTTACACCTTTTAATATACTGATTCTATCCTCCATTCCCTCTAAATCTCTAACCTCACATGGAACATAAAAGTCTAACGAGGGAAGACGAGGGCTGATTGTTGCGTTGCTGTTGCGTTGAAAATCCTGGATTTAAATGTTTTCAAAATATTTATCTGTAGAGAACGCTTAACTTAAACTCAACAGAAGCGGGAACGTTCAATTTCTCTCAAATGTGTGCCTTCATCTGAGTTGGGCTGCAGGCAGTTTTTATACAGTTATATATGACTGATACAAGAGTGTCAGAAATTATTTACAAATGGGCTGTCATGTCACTATATCTTCAGTTACACTATCACGAAGGAGTGACGGTCCTTTACAATGGATTACAGGTATCTATGTGTGTTTGCTGTAGTTGTGCATTGAACGTGTTGTTGCAAACTAAGAGACTACTGAGCAGAACCAGACTCACTGGCAGCTGCAGTCCAGCAGGGGCTCACTAGCTCCCATTAGCTTGCCTGGAGGGCGGATTCCTATTGCCTCTTTATACAGCATGGTACTTATGATGAGGAGTGGCTGGTAGGCTCCACGCTGGACTCATATGAGTAATAATTTAAGACCTGTTATTGACTGTATGATTGGTAAATGCCCTATCTTTGCCTCTATTGGGAAAGGCCAAAACAATGTAAGGTCATTTAACATTCGCAAGGGGCAATTTAAAAAGCAGAAGAAGCACTATAACTAGACTAGATATATATTTAAAAAGGAAATTGATGGGAAATAGGTATATACATTCCAAGGTAATTTCTGTGAAATTGTTTTGTAGAGAAAATGTTTTAAAAATGTATTGTACTTTTGTTTGTTTTTTAATACAAAATTGTACGCTTATGCTCACATCCTTTTCTGTGTGATTATTATTATTTTTTTTCAAAATGTGATATACTGGTTAGCACGTCTGCTTCACAGTTAGGAGGGTGCCGGTTAGATTCCACCTCTGACTCTCCCTGTGTGGGGTTTGCATGTTCTCCCCGTGCCCACGTGGATTTTCTCCGGGCACTCCGGTTTCCTCCCACATCCCAAAAACATGCTTGGTAGGCCGATTGAGCAATCCAAATTGCCCCTAGGTGTGAGTGCGAGTGTGGATGGTTGCTCGTTTTTGTGTGCCCTACGATTGGCTGGCAACCGGTTTAGGGTGTCCTCTGCCTCCTGCCCGATGACTGCTGGGATAGGCTCCAGCACGCCGGCGACCACCATGGGGACAAACAGTATACAAAATGGATGGATGGATATATTAGAACTGTCTTGATCTTTTTGGTCTTTTACCTGTTCAACGTCACTAAGAAATGATGTGTCCCATATCTATCCACAAGAGGGCAATCAATTCACATACGCAAGTCCTGGGTTAACTTGCCTCACCCTTTAAGAATTGAGCAACATGGGGAAATTAAGTTTAAAATACGTCACCAACAACTCTATAGCACTATAGCAACGACTGCACACAAACTGATTACATCATTTTGTGGTGCAATAAGTTCTTTTAAAAAGTCACGTTGAAATTTGCATTAGAAACTATTTTAGGGGGTGTTTTTAAATAATTATATTACACATTTACTGTAAAATCAGTTGAGCTTTAAAAAGATAAGTTTTATGAATAGAAAAGGACTGTTTTATTCCCAACTCGACTTATTGTCTATCACAAGCACCGGTGCAAAAAAAAAACTAACAACAACAACTGATGAGTGTAAAATTCACAGAAAAGATCATGTGTGCTGGTAATTGTGTAATGTAAAATTGAATCATTTTCAGACTTAGACATTTACTGCTCTGGTTGATGTCCTTGATGTTTTCAACCGTATGACATGACGCAAGTGATGGCCTCACAAGAGTAACGTGTTGTCTGGATGAAGCAAGCATTAACCTCCTGTAATGGCCTCAGAGGCTTTTGCACTTCCTCTCTTCTCATCACGGCCTTTGACTCAAACCGAAAATGGAACACTCTTTTCTGGAATTCTCTTGTGCTTAATACGTTTTGCTGTGATGATTGCAGCAACATAAAGTAAAAAAAACAAAATAGCCATTGTCACCTCCAGTTATAGTCAGCAGTATGCATGTTAATGCTCTGCTCAAACTTTATCCCGAAAGGCACAATCTGCTTATGAGTGTTAGCTTTTTTGGTACACCTCGTTTTCAAACACATGAGCTGAAATACCGGAAACTCATGTGATAAAGTAACAATTACGATTTCAACCTCAAGTGAACTAAATGAGGCATGTTTGCAGTTCTCTGAAGGATACCACACATGTAAACAAATGACATATTTGATTGTCTCTTCAGTGACATTTTATAACAATTCTAAAGTTGCATTTATCATGCACATAATGAAAAATCCTTTCAATTTTTCAATGAGCCAAAGGGAAGAGATGAGTTGAAAGGAAGGCCAGCTGACTCCATAAAAAAAAAAAAATCTGTTCGTTTCAGCTACAGGAATTTCTCTATCTGGGCTCTGTCATATAAAACTTTTAACAGAAGTTGGCTTTTTTGAAACAATTTGTTGCAAATTGGCAATTGAGAAAAGACACAGGAAGGTCCAGCACAGAAGTATGCACTTTATGAGTGGCAACGTTTACTCGGTCTGATTGGCTTCCTCTTTGTTTTGGTCGTCTCCTGATTGGTCAGTTACTTGTCATTCTCCGGTAGCCCCGCCTCGCAAACCCACGAGCAGTTGTTGGGTCTCTCTCTCGCAGCCGCACTCGCACACACGTCATCCTGAAAGCAGACAGGCGAGACGATCTAAGACGATTTTTTTTCCTCACGGGTTCAAAATACAAGACGTTTTTGTCTAGGGAGATTTTTTTTTCCCTTTTCTCTTTTTAAGCGTGGAATTCAAAAAGACAGGGAGCGCTTCGGCTCCGCAACGCTCGTTGGAGGAAAGTTGAAAGCTCTGTGTTGCCTGTAGAAAGGTGAGTCGGGAATTGCATCTCCCCGACTTGCAAGTTGGAAATGGAAAAC
This sequence comes from Syngnathus leptorhynchus, assembly GCF_054491065.1. Taxonomy (NCBI): domain Eukaryota; kingdom Metazoa; phylum Chordata; class Actinopteri; order Syngnathiformes; family Syngnathidae; genus Syngnathus; species Syngnathus leptorhynchus. The sequence continues at coordinate 10,694,084 of NC_141200.1, forward strand.
ATTCCTCGCCTTTCTTCATAATTCGATCATTAATGCCCTCTCTCGTGTGACATTGTGAAATTTATTCAGTGGCTTGTCTGACAAATGATGTGCGGTGGAACCAGTTTATCCAGCTCCGCTCGGAGTTTCAAGCTGGTTTGACTTCAGGTGACGGACGAGTGCTGCTTTTTGAAAGAAGATTTCTGAAGAGACATCATGGCTGGAGTGAGTAGTGCGCACGTAAAAACCCTGGAGGACCTGACTTTGGACTCGGGATATGGAGCCGGGGACTCGTGCAAATCCCTCAGCCTGTCCTCCTCCAAATCGAACTCCCAGGCCTTCATGACGACCCCTCATAGGGGCAACTGGTGGTACTATTCGGGCTCCATGAATAGCAGAAACAACAGCTGGGACACGGTCAACACAGTCCTTCCTGAGGACCCGGAGGACATATTCTCCAAATGTCCCCGCTTGCCTGATCTGGAAGAGTTCCCTTGGACAGAAGACGAGGTGTCTCAGATACTGCGCAAAGTGTCTGAGAGTGGCACTACGAAGGGTGGCCACGCACCTGTGTTCACCTCGGAGGCTGTACGGCGGTTGTCCGTCCTGCTCCGAAAGGCTCTCATCCGCATCTCCAGGGAGGCCCAGCGGCTGAGCGTCATGCACTGCCGCTGCACACGCTTCGAGGTGCAGAGCGCCATGAGACTTGTGCTCAGTTGGGCTCTGGCCGATTACTGCGTCTCAGCCACAGTCAAAGCCATCTCCATGTACAGCATGAGTGCCGGCGAGATGCTGAGAAAGGGCAAGTCGGCCCGCTGCGGCCTGTCCTTCTCCGTGGGTCGTTTCTTCCGCTGGATGGTGGACACTCGCATATCTGTTCGTATCCACGAGTATGCCGCGATCTGCCTGACCGCCTGCATGGAAGCTCTGGTGGAAGAGATCGCTGCCCGAGTGCTCATGTCCGAACGGGGTCACCTTGGGCCAGATTCGGGGTCACCGTGTGCCGCGGTGAGTGCCGAGACCTTGGAGGGGGTGGTGAACAACGAAGCGGAGCTGTGGGGAGTTCTCCAGCACTATGAGCACCTGATCTGTGGGAAGAATGCAAGTGGTAAGTTCCTTCAAGTGAATGAATGGGAGCCTTCAATGTGTGTGTTGCTGTGTGATGACTTCCAACATCCACCTAACGTTTTCCTCTCACACCGTTTCCCTTCAGAGTTGCGCTCACCACTTTCCACTCGTTCACCTTCCAATGCGTGTGGAAACACTTAAATTAGGTATTTGCTCTGGATACAATAGCAGCCCTTTGTGTGAGACATTTGATGGATTGTTTCTAATTTGACCCAACAGAATAGGAAAATAATAGTGCTGAGTTGTGTGCTAGAACAAAGGAAGTATTTGTCTTTCATAGGAAGTCCTGTGAGAAGAAACGGCAGGTCTTTGTGCCTTGCCTGTAGGCTCAATTAGACTGTATTGTAGTGTTTTTGCGCTTCTCCCTTCAGTTCTGATGTCACGCACCCTTGCTGTGCGTCTAATCATGTTGGGGTTTGGAGTACAGACAAGAGTTTTCTCTGTTCACACTCCCTTGCTGTGCTAGCGCTCCATCAGCTCTTTTTTTAAAAGCACTTTTTCATTTGTGCATTTTTGTCCGATTGCGCAACTGCAGCGCACCGCCGAACGCGCAACTGTAGCGCGTCGCCCACCGCGCAACTGCACCGCGCTGGTCGCATTATTGTGACAGAGCCGTCGCTGAAATTTAGAAAGTGTTTTTTTAAGTCCTGATGTACTTTCCAGAATTTAAGTAGACCTAAATGCGTAGGGAGCTTAATTTTGTCCGATCGCGCAACTGCAGCGCACCGGCGAACGCGCAACCGTAGAGCGTCGCCGACCGCGCAACTGCACCGGGCTGATGCTTTGGGTAACCGGATGTTGAGTCAGTTCATAGTCTTTCTTTGTGGCCTACTACTAGGTCAGTGGGGCGAATCTTTTTTTTGGGTTTCAATACAATGGCCTTTTGTTGTGTGATTGTCCTGCTTAGCCCAACATAGTTAAACAAATGCTGGTGAAGCTAGACACGGGCTTAGTGGATGCATACAGGATACATAGGGGGAGGGACATTTTCCGAAAGCAAGCTCTATCTGTAGGGCTACAATTAGAATATGCTATCAGTAAAGAGCACCTTTTAGTTCAAGTATGCATGCTATCCATGCGAGAGTAGGAAGTAGCGTAATGCTGTCCACACTCTAATTGCCCAATCGATTGTCGAAACTATATTCTTCCGCTATACAGTCATGCCTCACAAACCTCTACACATCCATATTTGTTTCATCAGAGCTTTCTGCAGGAAGTAATTATTATTTAATCACCGGCTAAGTTAAACAGCAGCCTCGGTATTCAGCATTTCGGCAGATGTATTTTGGTTGGGTTTGGATGAACCTATTTTGGTTGGTTCAGTGATGTGCGCATGTACATGTGTGTGTGCGTGCGTGTCTGTGTCCACATATGTTATAACAACACACCATTATTCTGACCACCCCAGCTTTTTATAGGTCCATGACTGGGTTCTTCAAGCCACATTCCCTTCTACCACCTTACCACCTGACACCCCACACCCTGACAGTCAGACGTCAGCCGGCCCCTTTCTTCTCCTGCTCTTGCTGATGTTCCCACAACAGTCATGACTTAAAAAAGCAAATACCTCCTTTTTGGCCTTCAACATGATAATTCATGAATGGGAGGGGATAGGCTGCTGATCACTGGGAAGGCCACATTCAGAAAAAAAATGCTCCTCCCTTGCTCTTGATTTCTCTTCATTTCGCCAACTGGTTCTCAGGCGCAAGCTCACATCTGGAAGTCCTTAAGAAAGCAATGACTTGCAAGGGCTCCAATAACAATTCTGAAAACTTCCTTCTTGCCTCTCGTTCTACTTGGTTCTGTCTTCTTCTTTTGTATTCATTGCTCATGCATTCAGATCCACAAACATTTCATCTTTAACTGTTTATTTCTTCTTGTCTACAGGGAGTGCATTAGAGGAACTTGTTTGGGATGTGCTAGGATCGTATTCATTACTCATGCATGCGCGGGGTTGTACACATGTCGACCCTGAACTTGTTTAGTCTGCCTTTTATCAGCATTCAAATGGCTCCACAACACAGTTTGAACTCATTGTGCAGCACCATTGTAGTAAAGAATCCATTTGACATTCAGTTCTCCCCAAACGCATAAACAAGTTCTTTCTGTCTTAGCATTTCCTGAGCACTGTGGGGCATTTTGCGATGGAAATAGCTTCACTAATGGACAGTAGAAAGGGGAATCATTGATCTTTGTGATCGTACAACCATCTAGTAAACTCCTTATTGGCTGTTAGGTGTAAACAGTCTTCTGTTTGCATATTTTGTACTGTAGCCTACAGTTGATAGTATCACCATGTCCATGTCATGAGTTTTCATCAGCAAAAAGAATACCATAAATGTTAGATCCCACTACAGCTGGAGCAAAAATCAATACGTTCACTTACTGTCTTGATTTATACATGTGTTTACTATTTTAATTGTGAGCTCATATTTATTTTAGAGCCACAAGTACGAATTGAATTATAAATACTGTCAGTACTGTTGCAAAACACAATGAGTACGGCTGGTTAGGTTTAGCTTTAGCTAGCTTTCATCAGCGTCACGTCATTCAGAAACAGGCATGATTACGCATATGTTTGCATTACAAATCTAATCAACTAGCATATTTATGACAATAAACAATATTGTATATGTTGTTCCTGCAAAGGCAAGAAAGACACCTGAAATCTTTTTTGCAGGTTTAGGCTTCTACACTTGCCTTTTTTAGTCCTCTGTACACAACAGACTAGTCGTATATCACGCTGCATTTGAAAGGTGATTTCAACTGGCAACTGCAGCACAGTGTCACATGCTGCACTGCACCCCGCCATGAGCCAGTTCTCCACCTGTGGGAGGCTCAGATGTGTGTGTAGGTTTTGTCTCACTGTTTTTGAGGCAGAACCTAACTGAAGGGGAGTACTGTATTAATAGCATGCGACATTGACCCAGATAAATAAACTTTGATTTGGTTCAGTAATAACAAAAAATATTTCTACTTCACATTTTTAAACATAGTCAAAAGGCATGGATTTGGGAGCACAGGATAGTTTTGTGTATGTTGCGCTATTCTCCAAAGTATGTATTTAGCCCAGAAGGCGGCGTGGGAACCGTGTGGAGAAACAGGCAGGGAGAACATCCCAGCACTGTGGTTGTTGCACAGATGGGGAAACCAGCACTCTGAAAATACACTGCCCTACTCTGCACATCTGGAATAGGGATCATATGCAGTTTTGGAAAACTTGTCATGGCTTTTATATCATGGTGACATAAATGTTGTATGATGCATGCGTGTCCAACGTGTTTCAAATTTGACATAACAACAATCCAGTTTTTGGCTTGAACGCACAAGTTGCGAGTCATGTAGCTTTAAGTGAATAATAAGAGGTTGATCATCCTAAATTACAGAAGTTTATGAGTCTGTGTATGCACAGACTCTCGTGTTGGATATGTTTCTAAGTAACATAGCCACCAGCAGACTGATGGCGCATGTCATTGTTAGCTCTGGCCTCCAGTCTGGGCCCAGCTGTAACAACACACACTCATTGGATTGCTCTTTTGCACATGTCTTATATTGTGCTCATATGTGGGTCTTTGTGTGGCTTCAGACTATTCTTGGAAGACAGAGAAGGCCTTCACAGATAGAACACCACACTATGGCAGAACCGATGACAATAACGTGGATTCAGTTCACTTAGTTCATCACGAGAGTAGTTATTTTATCTCTCAAAGTCATTCTATTTCTTCTCTGCTCATTCCATTGTGATGTTTTGCTCCGATCTCGAGGAAATGTCGGTCTTCATTTGGATGACGTTACGCTCCTTTCAGACGCGTTTCAGCGAAATGAGTCATGGTTCGCAACATAGTTTACAGTAAATCACTAACAGGGCGGAAGAATAAAGCTGACACTGACAGATACAGAAAAGCAATGGACTCAAATAGAGGAACAGAAATAGTGGGAACAGTCTCAAAAGCGTCCTTAGATATACATCTTGATTAAGCCCTTCATGACAAATTCTTGGATGACAGTGAAGTGAGTTTTATTCCGTGCAGCCCACATTGGTTTTGGGCTTCCTTTTTCTTGTTTAAATTGGAAACTGCGCAGCAAGGGTGCATTACCACAGCATCCTGGCTACGGCTTGTGAGGCAATCTGTCCAGCCCTGTGGAATGAATTTTCTGCCTGGCTAGATAATAGGGAAACAGGGTTAACTTAGAAGCAGGCGGTTGGAGGGTGACTGGGAGACTGCAATGCTTCATGCACCTGTGTTGTCATCTGGAGTGCCCATAATAACTGCAAACGAGACTCGGTCACAGGAAACCATTAAGTGTCAGAGGTTAGCGGTTGTGGCGTTCACAGTGGGCAAAAGGTTTTGCAGTGCTTAAAAGAAAATGCTGCATCCTTTCTATGATTTCACACATTTAGCCTGTGGCAACATTTATAAAATTTCACAATGCTGGGTAGAGCAGCTGCAGCATGTCAAATATTCTAAATTGCATTTTGAACATGACGTTCTTGAAGACACAATATTACCATCTGTGTTACACCACAGTATAACAAAACGTGCACTTGTCATCCACTTCTTTTTGGAGGGCATGTGTAGTACTATCTCTGCAAAGTTCAGGCCAAATCAGTAATCACAGTATCACAAAAAATGTCCAATGAGTACTTCTTTGGATCATAATAACCTTAGTTGGCACATCTTGACACATTATGTCTTAATTGCATGCATCAATAAATATAGCTGACAATGTTGTGTTGTTGTATTGTAAAGTTCTGCTGATTTTTCAATGGGGCCTTTTTTGGCTCCACTGCAAGCATGAATTAATAAAGTCAAGTCAGGTCAAATCTGTAATATACCAAAGAGTTAGGTATTCACTTAAAAGTCTGGGCACAATGTGTAAGGGACCAATCCAGTGAGAGAAATAGGCAGAAATTGTACCTGTCATCCAGTCATAAATGTTAACATAGAACCTGTCATTGCGTCGGAGTGACAGGAACACCCAGTCATTTTCCTCAATGATGACTTCATCTGCATTGAGGGGTGTGGTTCATCGGTCTACTTCCATTTAGTGTTGTTTTTTTACGGCAACAATAACCACATCCACTTTTTTAAACATCCAGTTCAAATTTAAAAAAAAGTAGCAATGCAGTATTCTCATCAGTCATCATCGTTTCATTGGCCTTAGCCTGCAAGCTTCTCTGGATCTGCAAACCGGAAGTCAGTTACAGTCAATGCAGAACCCGTTAACTATATAAACAGATCATTTGATCGGACGAAAGGGAAGTGGAGAGGTTGGGTGGGGGGTGGCACAGAGTTTATAGTTTAAGTGGAAACACATTTGCCTGACCCAGAATTGGATGTAATAACCCCTTACTGTGCTCTCTCGTGAAATCTGTTGGAGTCATACTGGCTTTGCTATAAGAAGCTGCGGCGACAGGATGCATTTGAAGGAGGGATGCAGTAGTGACTCCATATTATTCTATCCAGGTTGGATTCATGCATCTTTGAGTGTGCTGTGGTCATTCGCATGAGTTGCATCCAATACTAATAAAGGGCCCACATTTCTGGACTTTCATCAGCCAAGTGGGAGAAGTGATTTCTTTACCAATTACCTTTTTTTTCCTTTTAAAGATCTTTGCAATAGAGAGCTTTTGTGGTGCTGTCGGTCAGAGACTTCTTTGTTCAGTGGAACCAGAGAGTTAGTGTGCTAAGGCCGAACAACTCAGATGTGTTGCACTGCTAAAGTAAACACACTCCTCTGTAGCAGCACTGTTCCACACATGGCCCACTCCTTTTCCCATTACATAAACTAACATTCATTAGCATATTCTCATATACACACAGGGGTAAGCATACGCTGACAATGATATCATTCGATTGTATTATTTGGTTTTCAGATATGAGCGAAATGTCTTTTTTTGGAATATTAAAATAGACGCATTAGACAAGATATGTTAAAGGAAACCATGGAAGTGTTCAAAGTAGAGTAAACAAAATGTTTCGCTGTGGAAAGCAAATTTAGAAATGGCTGTTGTAAAGTTCAAACATATACATATATATATATATATATATATATATATATATATATATATATATATATATATATATATATATATATATATATATATATATATATATATATATATTTATTCTAGGGAAGTAGAGCTGGTTATAGATGATCTATTTGGTATACCTGCTGAGTAATGTGTGGAATAATTGCAAGTTGTAGTAATAGCTTGTTTACATGAAGATTAAAGGCCATTTCCTCAGTATCTGAAAATGCTTGCAAATTGATTTTCCACAAGGAGATTTGGGAAAGAGATTCTGGAAAACACAAACAAGGAATCAGATGAGTCACTCACTTGTTGTTAAATATGACAATAGGCAAAGTGTAGGGAAGCTAAGGTACATTTGTATGTACGTGCTTGTATGTGTGTATTTCAGTCATCATTGCCTTTGGTATTTCTAGTGTGTGATTTTTTTTCTTGCAGCTTCAGTATTATTTTTCTTTATTATGAATGTGGTCTGTTTATCTTTGTGACAAGGTCCAAATAATGGTCCAAGATAAAATACCAAAATAAAAATGTCCATCTTGAGTTTAATGAAATGTGCCATGATTGTTTATGTTAAACAGCTTTTATGGTACTATATTATAGTATAATTTACAATTTGGTATTTCCAGTGGCATACACTGTTGTTGTTCATAATCATTATTCTAAGTCGTATTTATATTGCCTCGTGTCCTAATGCATAGATCCAGTTTTAAAACGGTAAACACATTTTGACCACAGCTCAAGGACTTAGAGCTGGATCATCTTGTACAATTTCTCATGCTAGATAAGGCTCAAGGGGACATATAAGGACATTGCAGCTCTTATTTTTCTAAACATTTTCCCCCACAGCATTCCAACCTTGTAATGCAACCTTGTGTGATCAAACAGATGCAATGTCACTTAAGGAGTTTGCCGTGCCACGATGAGATCTTGATGAAAATATTTCTTTATTTACAATATTGTTGTCTCTTACTGCTCACCCATTACAATTTCAATCACATACACAGTGAAATCTATTCATTTTGAAAACACAAGTATCTGTAACAGCATGGCTAAGTGGTTTGTTTGTACCGTACCATATCTTGTAAAGTTGTTTTGAATGATATCAAAGTGCATATCGTATCGTGACCTATGTATCGAGGTATGTATGGTATCGCCAGGTTCACAAAGGTACCTGGCCCTACCCTTAATGCAATTGTTCTGCTTTTGCACCTGGCCATCGCCAGGTTCCCAAATCAGTTTCCCATAATTGTGTTCATGTACCATACTGCAAACCAGTAACACTTCATGGAAACGTCACCTGTTGGGCCCAAGTCACAGTGTAATTAAAAGAGCCACAGCATCGCACACAACACAATTAGACCAAAACCATGTACGGTACAGTAAAACGTTCATGAATTTCATTGTGGTTAGTGGAGGGAAGCAGCACATTTCAAGCACCTGCATGTGGAGACCATATGTGGCCACAGAAAAACAGACGTGACAGCCTCAGCCAAAACCCCACGTCATTTTGCTGATGTGCTCTGCTCTGCACATCCACCTCTTGTGGTCACCATTCTGAAACCAAAATAAACACTTATAAACACACAATTACCAAATGATGATTGTATTTTAGAGAAAGTTAGCAACACACATGTTAAGATGGGTGGTGGAACTAATAATTACAGTATAATGTGATTTTCGGGGTGAATTTTTTTTAAGTGAATTGAACTTCATTGTCTGGTGTTTATGTGCTCCGCACAACTGCTTTTATCATTTTCCATTGAAAACATAAAAGCTTATAGTCCTCTTCTCTCCTGTGTTACTGTCATGTGTGACCACAAATTTGAAATGGTGTGTTGTAGTCAGCTCTTTGTGTTATTATTGAGTATTTTCAGATGTAGGTGGCCACATTTAATATCTCTCTGGCAAAATCTACACATTGAAATGAGATGGGTGGAAGGAGATGCTTGAAATACTGTAGTGCAGTACTGGCGGTTCAGTATGTCCTGGAATTTTACACAGTTGAAAGGATGCCTTGTTTGTGGGTGTCCAAAGAAAGAGTCATTTTTCTTTTTGGCTTTCTTGTCAGACAGATAAATTCATTGTGAAGATGGACTTTTTTTTCATGGCCATCTTCAAATTCAAATTTTTGCCTCTGAACTTTCCTATCCCGTCTGAGTGAGATGACATACAAGTAAGCTACATTTAGCAAAGCTTACATCTGACCAAGCGCCACAAAAGGAAATGATATATCCAGAACTCTTTAGGGAAGCAATATTTAAAGCAACAGCCCACAAACAAATTTTACCGACTATGCAACCGTTGTGTTTTTTTGGGTCATGCGTGCATAATCAATGAAGACTAGCAATTTTCAAAGCAAAAGGAAAGATGCGGTTCCATACAAACAGAAATTTAATTACCCTGCCATACTTAGAGAATGCACAATTTCATAGTCTATGAAAAACATCTTCAATGGATTTTTCACCAAAACAGTATCTACTGTATGTATGTAATTGTTTTAACTGTTGTGGAAACACTTTACATGGGAATAATCTGTTCATTATTTACCAGATTTTTCTGTAATGTTCTTTACATAATATTTTGCATCTTGCATCACAAATACTCTCCATTACACACTGACATCAGTTAGGAAAAGCGGAATCAAATTCATTTAAACATCATTTCCTAGGTTTGATAGGAAGCACCTTTTCATCTCTTCTTGACCTGATGACATAATCCAATAAATACAGAAAAGTTAAGAGATTTGACTTTCGGAACAGGGTCCAAGTCACTGGCTGCAGTGGTGTCTATCGTTATCTCGGATGGCTTTGTGCTGGTAGTGTGTCCGACAGAAAAGTGCAGAGGAAGTAAGTGAGACAACAGTTAGCTAAAGCCGCCCCTCAATGCTTGTACAGCCTTTTCCACTCCCAAGATAGTGGTCAGCAGTATGTTAATATGAGCCAAAAGGGTGGTATCTATTAAACTTGAAAAATGTTTCCACCTAGTTGCTTCTAGAAGTATGTGTAATCTTTATTATTGAGCATGCGTGTTTATAATATTCCAGGTGTTGGACATGAGGTGACGTGTACATTCCACGTAGTGACACCTGTTCACTGTAAATGACTGGCCGTGATCTGCTGTTAATGAGGTGTTGTATCAGGACTAGCTTTGTATTGACTCGTTTAGAAGGTGTGAAGAACGTACAAGCTTTACAACTTTCTGCTATTACGCAGCCCTAACAACAAGTCCATGCTTTGTTCACCATGAGTCGTCAACTTTTGGGAAGTTCCCCATTGATTTAATCACAGCTTTCAGACATCCAAGTTAGTATATGTATGTGTTGGCGGGGTAAAGAGGGCAGATGTGTCAGGAGTGTACTGTGGTCAGAAGGGAGGGGAGAGGTCACTCTGGAGGCCATAAATACTAACACCCACCCAATGTGTTAACAAAGACCCCAGACAAGCTGGATGTGTGCTATTCACTGGTTTCATACAAACATTATTCGTTTGATCTGCTTTCAATTGAAATCTTTGCTACCATATAGTAGTGTGCAAACTGGATCCATTGTGCTGATGTGTAGGGCCAACAGAGAGAGCAAGACCAGCCCATACTTGAAAACTTGAGCAGGTATCTTCCTTGTATCTCTATGTAGTTGTGATAACATTGAAGCTGTCCTGATGTCTGAATGGACTTAGATAGCACTGCGGGTATCCCCTAAACAATACAATGAGATAGAGACACACTAGCAGGCAAAGGCATTTACCTCATCATTATACTATCACCATTTTAACAGGCCTTTTTCCAGGATGTAGGTGGACAAGCTCTGTTCCTCAGCCTCAATAGTGTCTGTTGTTAGTGACAAAGAGAATTGGGGAAACCACTATTCCTGATTATCACAATGCCTGAATTGAAAGTTTGCATCCCCGCTCCCTTGCTGAAAGGAACTGACAATAATAGAGACTGTTTCTCTTGTCTTGACCTTGTGAAAACATCCCTCAACACCATCACTCTGCTCCCTGTCCGCCCTCCTCCTGTTATTTCCTTCTACAATGTGCTGCTGTTTTTTTATAGTTCACAACCTATCTTGAAATGTCATCATTTCCCGCTGAGGGAACACTAGGGCAAAGTTTATTTAACCATGTGCACTGTCTACACAATACCAAAGGATAAATTAACAATCAATTGATAACCCAGATTAAGATGCTTCGCTTCCCCCTGGATCGTAAATCATCCGTTGTCTCTTCCTGAAGGCCATAGCAGATACCGATGTTGCTCCTTTTAGAAGCAGATACTGTATTATCTACTCTAGCAGTCAATTAGTACCTATAAGTGGTTATCATGTGACGTAACAAACAGGCAGCCAAGAATCCCAAATAGGCAGAGTAAAGTTGTGAACCTGCCTTGAGGTTCTTGGCTTGAGTAGATTTCTGCTCTTGAAGCCTATAATTACACCAACTGGTGATGGGAGCTACAAAGAGAGGTCAGCGGTTTGCTGGCTAGTGCAACTAGGTCATGTCTATTCATGCACAGGCATGTGCATTTCCACCATTTTTGTGTTGATGATGTTTGGGAAATTGTTCTTTCAGTCTTACTATCAAATCAATCGCAGGAGTCTTTTTTTCCAAGCTGTTGTTCCCATTCTTCTGTTTTCTCTCGAGTTGATCTCGGCACGAATCCTACTAGACTCTGCCAGGCCTCCAGTGGCCAAGGCTCAGCCATAGACTTCCGGCACAGGGCTACTGCTGCCTGGAAGGCTCTTACACAGCTGGGGAAGGCATCATTATCCACAAGCACAGCCCGTTTTTAGATATACACTGTAATCTCTGGGTGCTTGTTGTCAGGACAGCTGCAGGGGCTATTGGAGCAATGACGGAGAACTTTAACAGGTAAGGCTGCTCATGATCGCCCTGTGCTTTTTCTGGAAATCGCTAGACTGTAATGTAAAGGTTAAAGGGGCAAATGTTACCCAAGAGTATGGAAGCTACAAAATCTGATAACTTGGAATGCAATTGAATGACATTTCCAATGAAGCATCCCCTAGAGTTACATTGCTTCAGCTTGGAAAGTTGTCAGAGCCAGAATAAAAACAAGTAAATACATAAATAAATAATACAAATAAATAATGAACAAATTCTGCCCCACTGTGTAGGGTATGGTGATGACTACAACACATGCTCAGCCATCATCATCACGCCTAGACAGGAGGCAACAGTGGGAGAAGAATGAAAACACACTTGTCACTCAATGTGTTGTTTGTACAGGGACCATGTGACCGTGTGCAAGAATAGTCCTTCTCCCCGATCTGCTACGCGTACACACAAAAACGCAGCACTCCTTTAAAGGGCATCTTCTGGGTTGCGTGCCTTCTCTGGGTAGGGTAGAGCTTTGTGTGTTCAAGTCAAGTCACTAGCCTTCTTTTACGAACAATGCCTATGGTGGTTAGTGCAGTCATGTTTGCAGTACAGTTCAAAGATCTGTAAACTTTTTCATGCAAGCTGACAGTAAGTGATGTGTGGCCATGATCGATCAGCACTTCCCTCTCAAGCTTTAATTATTTCTCCACAGGGTGGGCTTGACAATACACAATGCGGCCTCTCTACAATGTGTATGTCCGTGTGCCAGGGCATGCATTTCTTTGTTTTTGAAAGAGCTTTACTCTCAGCAATTATTTAACCACCGTGGCTTTGGCGAGCACTGTGGGAAATACTGGTCCAAGCAAATTGACTGGGTCTTTCCCCATATTCAGGAAGAAATGCATTAACACAAAAATATACAGAGTTCTCCTATTTTGAAGGGCAAATGGATTGGCATTTGGGGCAATTCTTGAAGAGGTAAACAATTCTGACTTTGTCGTTAAAATAAACATGAAAAGCGAGCGAAAACACACATATGTTGCGGTGAAGGTGAGATTTTGGGTCATCTTCCCTCCTTGACTGTTGCCAAGATACTTTTCCCTATGACTAACTATTGATTCATAATTGCTATAGCTACCGCATTGTAAACATGCATTTAGGCAGTCAGTACTTTCAGCAAGCAGAGTACATCCGACGGAATGTTTTTGAGAGCCATCTCCTACATGCCAAGTCAGCACGGAAGGCCATCAGGGTCCTCAAGATACATTTTTGCTGGCGGGTACGTCTCTCCTTTGTGCCTTTGTTTTTTCAGTGCTGTCTTCCTTCTCTTTCATTGTGCTTCACAAGCAAGTCCAGACATTCTCATTTCCACAGGAAGCTCAATGAAGATACAGTGATCATTTTACTAGTCTGGCTCCAGCCAAAGACTTAAATGTTTCTGCAACCGCTAATAGCCCATTTGTGTGTCTGTATTATTCATAGTACAAATGATGGATAAACAAAACAAGTTAACCAGGAGTTTTTTTCCTTAGATGTTGAATGACGCATCAATTAAAGGACAGCTTTCCCTCTATCCATTTAATTTGTTTCTTCTCATATCCATTTCGATGTCACGGGGAACCTGGGGCCTACTGCCTGGAAGGGGGGTTGATACATGGACAGACTCACAGTCAATAACGGGGCTGACAGACACTTTCCGACACCACTGCAACTTTGCTGTGCTCTTTTAGTACGGGCGCTCTGTGAGGCAATTGGGCTTTGTTAACATTTGAGTGCATGTGAAGAGTATAAGTAATCAACCCATGCCCCCATTCTCTCAGTATAGGCTCCCATAAATGTTTTTTGCTGTGCTCAATGGAACCCTTTTAGGGGCAACATGGGACAAATCTGCTTAGAGCACAGTCCTTTTTAGCAGGCTCCTTTTGTTGTTTGGAAACACCCCCCTTCTGGTTGTGTGTGTGTGTTGTATGCATAGGGTATGTGAGAGGGTCAGGGGGTGAGCTCTAAAGCAACCCCCCTGGGTGTCAGATGGGTGTTGCAGTCTGTTGAATGAGGGGCAGTACACTTATTACATACATACTACACCTCCTATACACAAGCATGTCACTCACTGGCTACTCTCTCCCTGACAAACACACACACTGATGAGAGTTGTGCATTGCTGTCATCGGCCACACTGACACGTCCGCATGATTTGTGCATTGCACGACACCTTAGTGACCAGTGCATAAGTAGGGTACCCTTTTGTGCCTGAGTATGGGTGGTCTGTTTATTTATAACCACTTTTGTGGCTTTTTACACATTTCACCAGTGGCATTGATTTCCAATTGTCCAGGATACCCTGCCCACCCTCTCCAGCTAACCAATGTTATGACTTATGTGCTTCCCCTTATATTCGATGCTTTCTTTATTTCACAGTGCACAATGAGTTTGTTAACAATGGCATTGGGATGGTAAGTTTGGTCACATTTGTTATAGCAGCCCAAAAAATAAACACCACTTTTTTACTAGGTACAATTCTGGAGTAAAAGTGATTCCAAATATTATTTTGAGAGAGCAGCAGGCAAAAAAAGAAAATAGGTATTTTTAAATGGTGAGTCAGAATCCTTACACAGGACTCTTTGGCGCCCACTAACCCCAGTAGTAGTTTCTTTTCCTCATTTGACTCAGTGGGTTCTGCGTCATGATTTTGCTCTCTACAGTGCCCAACATGGAATGTTAATCAGCAGAAAGCTGCTTTACATTTGTAACAACCATTTTGGAACTTTGAAACATCAAAATCTAAAGGTCTCTGCATCAAAATTGCTCATTGCTTTTTGGGAACTACTAGCTGAAGTCCTGAGTTGGCTATAGCTGACTGTAAGGTTGAAAGGATTGATTTTTGTGAACTGGTTTGCCCGAGTACAGAAATAAACAGCATGAACTGCACCTGTCTTACCACTGCTGAATTTCAAGAAACCGAGAACAAGAAATGGATAAAAATAGAATCTGATGCAATAAGGGTGCCGTGTTTATGTGTTGATGATCAGGCTGAGAAAGAGTGGATCACTGACAGAATGGGAACAATTTGTTCAAACTCAATTTCACAAACAAATTATGCTCTTTGTGCCTACCCCACAGTCTATAAAGAGATGAATAAAACTTGTTCTTGAAATATTGCATAAAATAAAATCTAATAAAATCTTGTGGCCAGAAAGGTTTATTCTTTACATCTTAAAAAAAAAAGACACACTTACAGTAATTACATTTTCTTGTCAATTATTTTCTATTTTAATGACATTTTTATTTGTCAAGCTCAGCTCTTGGCAGCATTGTGGATGATGACATCATTTAACCATTAAAAGTGGATTATGAGAGTGGGTTTGAATTTGAATATGCATGCGCTTTTGCAACTGCAGTGTGGTTATAATAGCCACCATCCGTTGTCACAAGAGGAAACCAACCTTTATAATGATAGTGTATTTTTATCCACATTTCTCAGACAATAAACGAGCGAAACCTATAAAACCCTTTGACCCAATGATGGTGCTATGCTGTTTCTTGGTGCTACATATGAAGTGGCATCACACATGGAAACAGGGAGTCTTGAATAAGACCAGATAGCCACAGGCACCACAGTTGGCCTGGAATGTAAACTGTATAAAACATGATTAGAGAGAAAAAAGAAGGGGACAGAGAAGTCTGGAAGAAAGAAGTACAAAGTAGGAGCTTGAGGAAGGGATTTGGAAGTCATGTTTAGGATTAGGGTTAGGGTTGCTGAGAAGCTTATATGATATTTTTCAAGACTGTGGGAAAACCAAAGCCAGGCATGGCAAATCCAATCTCACCCTGCATGTGCGCATGCGCATGTCGTTTTTTGACTGAAATGTTGCATTTGGCCCAATTTACCCCCCTTTATCAAGGGGTATTTTCCTGCTTGGGTTGCCAATATACAGTGACACACTTGAAATGGTATGCACTGTGTAGTGTTTATTCACACCACTTTTTCAGACATCCTTGCTTATGCTTCTATAAATTCAGATTTCTGAGCCATACTTACACATATTCACAAGATGCATTTCTTTCACAATAACCAAATTTAGGAACCACTTATTTTTCAACTTGCTGTTAATTTATAGCATTCAGTGATCCACAATGTGAGTAGGTGTCCCAACATTTGGACAAGCCTCCTTCTTCACAGCTGATAAGGTTACTTGTGTTTTGAATTCCAGCTGGGCACAGCCTCTGACCCCTTGACCCATGTCACCAGAGGTGTCTGGGTACATTGTGCAAACCCTAAATCATCATTATCATCATTGTAAGACATTTGCATGGGTGCTTGTACATGACAAGAAGGAGCTTTAAGGCGCTTGGCATCCCAATTCAAATTGTAAGAGTAAAGTAATTCAATAGATGACTGCTTTTCTGTATCCAAAAAGAGGGCTTTGATTGTGTGGATGTGCTTACTTTTAAAACGGATGATTATTTTTAGCCCAAACACTAATAGACCACGTAGGCTCCCTAAATGCCCCTCTGTCCCATTTGAAGTCTGTTTAGATAAGGATCATAAGGACCCACCAGGCCAAGCAAACATTTTTTTTTTAACCCTACATGGTGAATCCTTCTATTTACAACCGCTGAAGCCAAACGAACAGCCTTACTTCACAGTTCCCACATGTAACCCACACATTGAACATACATGCATTTTACATTCCATTTGTTTACACTAGAAATGTGCCGCCAGTAAACGGTTTATGAGAGGACACACTGATAACACAGTGGGATGGATGTAACTGAAAGTGTGTAAAACAGGTGGGTGGAGCTTTCACTGATGGGAAAAGTCAAGTGTGTGTGTTTATGTGTGTATTTTTCATGCGAAGCACCAAGGATGTCAGGTGATGGTGGGTTCAAAGTAAATCAACTAACAGCCTTTGTAAACATTGTACCATTGAGTGACTTTCCATTCGCAAACATCATCCACCTTTCGCACAGGCCCAAGCTTAAAGCCTCCTTGTCCTAAATAACTGCTCCATTCGCGCTAGGGGAAGTGACTTTGAAGCCTCCTTTTCCTGGCTCTCTGATCCACCCTGTAGTGAATGAAGAGGCTGTTTGGGTTTGAAAGACAGTTGTGTGTTTGTATACAAACGGACAAAAATATGCACACAACATTCTTTGGACAAAGCTAACCTTATCTTTTTTTATGATTAAAATTCACACAGTCTTTGTACTAGACAAAACAAATTAGCACACACCAGTTGCCCCAAGGATGTACAGTACTTTCTTCAGAGCTGAGCTGAACATACATGAAATCAAATAGCCAAGGTCTGAATGAAAGAAAATAAAATCCACTTTGAAATGTTAGCTGTTAATTTGACAGAACTCCTCAACTTGTGTTGCTTTACACCATTTGGAGTTCAAAGTTTGTCTTGGAAAAACATTTGGCTGAATCAAAGAATGAAACTGGTTGTGTTTTGGCCGTAGTCTGTAAAGTTTGTTAGAGCTGTGAGTGACAGCTTGGCTGAAATACAATGTTTTTCGGAGATACGTAGTTCGATGGCTGGAGAATACCACAAACTTGTGGTCTGTTTGAGCTTTGATTTGTAGCCCTGATTCCCACATGGCATTTTGAGGTTGAACCTCAATAATTAAACAATAATAACCGCAGAAGATTTCCCCTGCATCACCAGTTTCACTGTGTTGTGTGCTATCGTTTTCTGTTTGTTGATACTCATAAAGAGAGCCAGCCTCTGCTTGAGTCGTAAACCCCTGTCAGGTCGAGATGACTCTGCTTTAGTGGTAAAACAAGGGTGGGACTGTGGAAACTTTTGAGAATGTGATGGGAGGCCCCCACGCTAGTACTTTATTTTAGTATCCAGGATAATCATTCTTGTCTTATACTATTACAATACAGTGTAAAAGGGAATAATCTCAATCAAAGAACTTTACATCCTTGAATATTCTTTGCATTTGCAAGATTAATTATTTCTTGTTGCATGCTCACGAACGTACTTATGCAGACATCCAAGATCACACTTTACTTCCACCCATACAAATGTAAGACGATCGCCAATAATTATGCTCATGTCTTAATGCTAAGTCATCTTGTTCAATAAATACAATACATTTAAACATAAATAAAGTGAAGTGGTTTTGGAGAGTATGCATTGCATCAGCAATAATCTAATTGTGTCTAATCAGTGTAGAACTGAAAGCACAGAGTTAAAAAAGCATTTTAGAAGGGTAAAAAAAAAACATTTCATTAACAAACAAGAAGTACAAACGTTCTCATTATTTGTAGTTTTGTGCACAAAAGTTTTTTGTATGGCCTTGACTGTAGTAAGAGCACTCTACGAGAGACAGGCTTTCCCTTTGTTTTGGAATGGGGAGTCAGCACATATACGTATTTGTTGGATTGTGCATGGAAAGTGCGAGAAAGAGGCACACACACACACACACACACACACACACACACACACACACACACACACACACACACACACACACACACACACACATACACACCTCATTCCAATAGTCAGCATTACTCCCACAGGATTAAAATCAGACTTTACACCATCTGCTGTTGCAGATCGGCAACATTTTGCTTTTTATCCATCCTTTGTGATTGGCTGTAAAGTCTAAATTTGCCAATCCTGTTAACGAGGTCATTGATTGGCTACACAAAATGAGATATAATGGCCGCAGTGTTTGCCAGGTTTGCATTTACCTGTGGTGGGCTGACAAATGAAGCTTGATCGCTGCTTATAGGCCACCTGTCAATAACTGTAACTGTTGTGTGAACAATATTTTGCTTTGCGGAGATACTGCCCTGCCTGTAACATGTCAAATGTCTGAAGAAAATAGTATTTTTGAAAAGAAGTAAAAGCCTGCTGAGGTGGGCAACAGCTGTCACTACAGTTAAACCTGATTCAGCAATTTTTCTACTGTTTTAAATCATTTCATAGGGAAAGCCGCCATTAGTATAATTTAATACAGAGACGTTTCAGGTTGGTAGTCCATACTCCACAAAGTCCATTTTAAAAAATATGTACTTCATAAGATTACATTGCGTATAGTCCCTTTGTTGGGGAGAGGATAAGAGCATCTTAAGTGTTTGATACGAGAATGTAATCCTCTAATAAGACGAAGCCTCATTTCAGCATATCCATATAGCCTAGTATTATAATTAATGTTGTCTTGTTCCACTTCCATGAATGCTGTGTATAAACTCTTGAGAACCAGTCCTTTCCCACCATCGGCTCACAGTACTAAATGTTCAAGGATTTGGAAGTATTACGATTTGATCTGTGTCTAAAGGTCATTGTTATGATTAAAAACATGTTTGAATTGAAAATTATATTGTCTTTTAAAAAGAAACTGCAAATCTTACGCATTCCTTTGTTTACTTTGTGCGGGTCTTAAAGTTAACAAAATGTTAGGAATGAGTGTGCTAAGATGCCGGTCGATTTGTTTTCCTTTAGTGCCTCAGTAAATACCAATAACAGTTGTTCTTTCGGGAAGATGCTAAGATTTGTTTGTTTTTCTCAAAACTGGATACCCATCATGAATTTCTTTTCTTCTTCTTTTGTTTGCGTAGGTGTTTTGTCACTGCCGGCCCATTTCAGTCCCTACACAGAGAATCATCAAACGTCTGTTGACAGCAGGGAGGATGCCTATGCCCAACTGGAGCTCAGAACGCTGGAACAGTCACTGCTTGCTACCTGTGTGGGCAGCATCTCGGAACTCAGTAAGTCATGTCTACTTAACACACTGATCCTCTAAGAAGCTAAACGTAGGTAGACCTGTTATTGCAAAAAGATACAAATGTGACCCGCTATTTTATGTGTCTTAAGTACTCAAAATTATGAAGGGCTGAACTCTAGAAAGCCAGGAAGTCTTTAAATCCGAAAGATAATACAATCACATGCAACTTTGTCTTCTTTCAGCGTACATTGCAATCCACTCACCATGTGTCGGATTTACTATTTTAGTGGAATGTATTTACTTGTCTATTGTGTATATTTATGTTATAGTGCATACATTTGCTGCTTATTGCATTACTTTTACTTGTGGTCTGCTAAAACTGATGCCATGTGACAATGAATGAAAGTGGACTCAAAGTTCTCTTCAAAGTGTCATCAGAAACTGGGTTGATGGAATGGTGGGGACAGATTGTGCACATACTTGGGAAAATTAATGTTTTGGTCTAGGTTAAAAAAATAGAAAGGTTGTTGTGAAAGGAAGAGAGCAATCGGGTCATAGAGATCAGCGTTGGTGCAAGTGCAGGTTAGGTTTCCCCACCCAAACAAGGTAACACTTTGCCAATTGTTCCTCAAGCACAAGGCCACGTTCATACACCATCATCGTTAGCTGGACATTAAGAAAGTGAACACACTTCTTTGCAACACACAGTCTTTCTCCCACTTTCTCAGTGGGCTCTTTGTGCCACACCGCTCTGAGCAGGGCTGGCATGCTTCACACCCTTTCGTGCCCACATACACAAACAGGCACACACACAGGCAATGTGTTCACTGATACTTGTGTACACAACCAACATGCATGGGGCTTGCCACTGTAATCGGAGCCTAAGGAGACCATCCAGACACAGGAGCATCTGTATTAGACTCCGCAGTCCTCTTGAATCTTTACAGTGGGTCCAGTCGGCCAGCCGTTAAAAAAGCACACTTAAACAAGACGGACTCTAGATGACAGGATTCCGGATTTGAACATCAATTCATAAATTAACTGAACTGCTTATGTTTGAATATTACGCCTAAAAAATAGGAACTATAGTTCTACTAGTGAATAGTACGCAGTTCTCAGTCTTAGCACATTTACACCAGTTGTGTTCCAACACGTATAATGAATTTAGAAAAAAAAATCACAGAAATCACTTTACAGGGTCTTTAAAGTAAAAGAAATTATCCGACCAAGTCCAGTATGCACTTTTTGTAATTGTGTCGGGGGTGCTTGATAGATTTTCTAAATCTACTGTTGAAGACTTTGTACTATTTTATCACCCAGTAACCCCACAGACGCCTAGAAAGAATCTGAAAAGTAATCTCAGAATGAAATACACCATTCTGTATGCATTTGACCTTTGACAGCTAGTTTAGGCCCCTGGGCACAAAACGGGCTGTAAAGCCACAGAAAGCTCTCCATCTTGGGTGCAATTTTGAGGAAACCTCCTGGGTCAAATGCTGTTTGTGGTTAACACAAAGGAGGCCCTTCAGCTTGAAGTGTGGACTGTTTAAGAAGGGCTAACCCTATCTAACCCAAACCCTTTAATGTGCCCATAACAACTCCCAAAACCCCCACCCTACTCATACTAATCCGGTTAGAAATTAGCCCCGTGGTAATCATACTAAATGAGCGCTACATTATACCAAGTTCAAATTGGCCTATTTCATTCACCCTTGTTCTCTTCCCCCCAGCAGCCCCTTCCTTTGATGGCTGATAGTCTAGCCACTGCTCTTTTCATCTGATATGCATGCAAAAGCTCTCCAGCATAACAGCATCTCAAACCTCTAAATTAAGACTTCTGCAGTTCTGGTCGCTTATATAAAGTTACACTCGAGTGGATAACTTGCTTTTTATTGCCGAGACTGCCAACTCTATGCACACTTCAAGTATGAGCTCATTAAAACACTGTTTACCATTTCAGTTGTTTTGAGCGATACTATTTCACGTTGATTTTGTCAGTGATCCAGAAGTAATTTACAGCAATTACAGTATAAAGGGAATGCAGTGGTTCTATACTATCATGTCGGAGTGGATAAACACTTTGTTGGGGCTGCTTATCTGTCACAGTATTGATAAAAGATAAATGACAATTAATCCTTGCCGCCTGGCTGTGCTTACCGCTAATGACGCCACTAAAGACAGATACCGCTAAAGGCAAAGTGTGGTGGGAGAGTAATAGGGGCAAGAATGTTAAATGTACGTAAGTGGTTAAGGGGAATTCCCGTTAGATTGGAAACCCACGAGGTTTACTCATATATCAAGTATCTGCTCCTGCCATGTCTGTCCGTATAGATGCTGAACAATGACACTGGAGAGAGTAAATGCAAATCTTCTCAATCACTATCATGTCATGTCAACATGCCAATTTGTCTTTTCCAGGTGACTTGGTATCTCGTGCAATGCATCACATGCAGCGTCTGAGCTCAGTG
Source organism: Syngnathus leptorhynchus (assembly GCF_054491065.1). Taxonomy (NCBI): domain Eukaryota; kingdom Metazoa; phylum Chordata; class Actinopteri; order Syngnathiformes; family Syngnathidae; genus Syngnathus; species Syngnathus leptorhynchus. The sequence continues at coordinate 10,716,211 of NC_141200.1, forward strand.
CGTCCGGGGCTCAGTCCAGCTCGCCATTCACGCCCACAGCAGTCTGTGTCCTGGTCGCCTGACGCTCTTCACACCATTTACTACTTCCTGCGCTGCCCGCAAATGGAGTCCATGGAGAATCCTAATTTAGATCCCCCGCGTATGGCACTAAGCAAAGAGAGGTGAAAGCTTTAGTTTGTTAACAAAGTTAGCTCGCAGATCAAATGTATTTCAGACTCTTTTTGTTAGATTAAGGGCCTCGAATTATGATGGGTTTATTTTGGCTCACAACATGAATTATTCTAAGCACAGATAACCTCTGCCAAAAGAAACGATATTCAAACACATGAAGTGTCATTTAGCTGAAGAATATTCTGTATCACTCCTTTATCAACACTTGTGTGAAGTTTACATTTTAACAAGTGTTCTGAGGGTGAATAACAGGTAAGAAAGAACATCCAGGTGTTAATGTTGATGTTATAGGTCATCTTATAGGTCAAATTAGGCCAAAAAACGTTTGAGGTGCTAATCGCACATGATTCTGTTTGATATAGCTGCGATAATGATTGTTGTTTGACTTAGCAGCAATATTGCATTAATCCTAAAATGTTATTTTTTGTGCTATTGTTTTGGAGTTCTAACTAGGAAAGTGTGTCTATATAATATCTCAATCAGTTAAAGTAACTGTACTACTTATAATTGAAAGTGCATCATAAAATTAATTACACATGTAGGCATCCAGTACAGCTGTGTGACACACACTAAAACCATCTCTCATGCGTAAACACTGCCAAACTGAGTCCTATTTTGACATTTGGGAGTGATGTATTTTACTAAGGATATGCCAAATATGGGATCATTCATGTTAAGTTTTGGTGTTTAAATCGGCTATCACGCTGCCCAGAAAACCAGCTGGCTCCCAGACGTGCAATACTGATGAGCAAAAGGCAACTCATTTCTTCATCAAGGAAAACAGTCACAAATAAACACTCTTGCTTTACTTCTCCTGGCATGTCCTAACAAGTTTTGATGATTTTTTAATGTTAGGCGATATGTCATTGCTAGATATCAGATACTAGTACACTCCGTCTATGGTGTTCTTCTAAGAATAATCATACATCAGATCAGTGTGTAAACTTGACCATTTTACAGCCCACGATGGGCCCTGCATGGAGAACTCATTGAAAGTTAGTTCAAACGTAGACTTTAGTGCACTTGGTCAGTACCGCCTGATGAGTCAAGTATCTGAATTTTTCCAACATAGCTGAGGAGATTTCGTAGCCGAATGTTAATTTATAGCCTACCAGGTTGTAGTGAAGAAGGCGCCAAGCCTCAGAGCTAATATTTCTGTGTAAACAAGTGGGTGAAAGTTAGTCTATCCTGCTGTTCTCAGTATGTAGCCTGAGCACATTGGGTCAGTCAAGCTAACCTTCAGGGCTATCTGGTTTCACTGTTAACAGGCATCCAGACTTTAATGTTGCAACGACTTTGGATGAAGCTGGGTTTTGCGTTTCAGTTTGTGGGGCACAACCTAGACCTGAGGTCAGATTTGAGTTGCAGAATACTAAAGGTTGAGGTAGAGATGATTACCGGTACAGGCTTCATGGTTTGGCTTTGCATCAGTCATCAATAAGGGACAACATTAGCAAACTCGGATGTCCTGTGGCCATCAGGAAGACAGACAGTTGTGCGCAAGTGTGCAAATGGCCAACAAGTGTTGAGAGGATTCCATTAAAAGTGGTTTGACGTTGATTCCGGGGTGCTCTGCTCTGCATCTTTTCCCCCGAAAACATGGCTTTCTTATCACTCTACACCAGCGACACTATAAGCAAAATGACCACCCACCCCAGTTTCTTAATATAGAAATACCACACCTGCCTCCGAGCCATTTCCCCAGCACTCAGACAATCCCTGCAGGCTCCCAACACCCCCTTCAGCCATCCATCTCTTACTTATCCCTACTCCTGCCACTTGTCTGGTCGTTAACATTACAGCCTGGACGAGCTTTAAATAGCTAAATGAAAGACATTTAAGCCACTAAATGCACCATTTGGGGAAAGTATATTATTCTCTCCTTTACTTAACAGAAATGGCCTTCAGCAACAGGTTGTCACGAAAGACATACCATCAGTGTTTTGAGAATTTTGACTGCATATAAACTCTTTACATTGCATATTATAAATAGACAATATAAACGAGAAAAGAAATCACTGAAACTATCCAATGGTAATAATGACGTTACTTTGGAATAGTTCTGTGCTTGCTATGGCATCTACACAGCAGTGACACATGATGTAATAAAGCTCCCATGCTTTTTATCTCCACCTTTATTCATTATATGCATTGGGACTCTTCGCGTCTCCCCTAAAGAATGTTGAAGTTGTTAAGCATAACATCCCAGCAGGGGTAATGTAGCCATGATAACATTGTTCAAACAATGATTACATTCTCTGTGACTGCTGAGCTGAACCAAAAGCAAATAAGAATGACCCTTCTTGTGATGACCATTGTTTAAATAGACACTAGAAGAGGAAAAGGGAATACAGAGCAGAAGGAACTGATAAAAGATAAGACATGGTCAGTACCTAACGCTATTAGAGCAAGAAGTGTGATGGACAACGGGGAGAGAAACAGGGCAGCGGTGATAAAGCAAATCAAATGGTTTGAATGGGCGCATTCCATAGGGCATGTCTAGTGTGTATTCTTCTACTTCTCTGTGATCAAAGCTATTTTCTTCAACTGCTGTCAGCTTTATATCCTTTTTGTCTGTCAGATCTATTCTTATCTATTCTTTGAGTTCTTCTTTTTGTTGCAGTTGATTCTATTTCCTTTAACCTTGGTGGTGACAGTCATGTGTTTGAATCAACTTTAAAACTGCATGATAAATGCATGACTATGCGTGTGTCTGTAAGGGAGGCAACACAAGCTGTAAAAGGCGTGTCAAGGTTCAGGAAAGAGCTGCCAGACACACATACGTCATGTTTGAAGACGCTTTATGAGTTTCTTTGAAATATGTCTGAATCATAATAAGTGAGCAAATCCTTCTCCAGCACTGTGTCTGATTCACACAGTCAACACATGATGAAAACCAGTTTGTCAGTATTATCATTGCGTCACACTTCAAAAGCACTGATAGGTAATTGTTAATCTGTTTTGCTTTACAGGCCGTTCCTATTGCTGCCACCTCTGATGGAGTGGATCAGAGTGGCCATCGTTCATGCTGAACATCGTAGGAGTCTGCTGGTGGACTCTGATGATGTCAGACAGACTGCCAGGTTGCTTCTTCCTGGACTGGACTGTGAACCCAGACAGCTTAAGTACGTGTCAACACACATACCCCGCACTCTGTGGAATGTCATATAATGTCACACAACAATATTGCTACCAATGTTGTACTTCCTGCTAATGCACTGCTTTTTAACATTGAAACAAATAAATCCAAAATAGTATCCTTACAATGAGCATGTCTGTTAAAATCTTACACAATGTTTCCTCAAGACAAACAAAAAACGTCTCACATCATTTTTGTCTTCTCGCCAGGCCCGAGTGCTGCTTCAGCTCCTTCAAGCGTTTAGATTCAAAGGCGGCCACAGACAAATTCCACCTCGACCTGGGCTTCCGGATGCTCAACTGCGGTCGCACGGATCTTATCGGCCAAGCCATTGAGCTGCTGGGGCCCGATGGAGTCAACAGCATGGATGACCAGGTTCTGAGCAGCCTTCTTTTCTTGTTCTTTTGAGAAATAGCAGCAACATATGTACAGAGATGTGCCAAGAGACGTTTGTCATCTGTTTGGTTCTTTTCTTGTCCCCTCTCTCTACCTCTCAGGGAATGACCCCTCTGATGTATGCCTGTGCCGCCGGAGATGAGGCCCTTGTTCAGATGCTGATTGATGCTGGCGCCAACCTTGATGTGGCGGTAAACAAAGTTCTTACTGAATTATTGAACCTTATGTAGTGTTTGGATGCAGAACACAACACGTTCAAACTGTTAAAACTCCACACAAAACTAAGAGCTGAGTAGAGGATAGCTCCCGGTTAATTGCAGGCCACATAAACAGTCAGTCACATTCAAATTATATCATCCAACCTCATTTTCAGTCTTTAATGATAATGATCATGTTTTTGGATTGTGGGGAGAAACTGGAACACACAGTCAAGCACGGGCAGAAGGGACTAAATCTTAACAGACAGACACAAGGCGAGATTTAGTGCTGTGCGGCAGACGCGCTAACCACACGCTCTACCATGCCATAGAAAACAAATCACATCGTTATAAAATAACAGCAGTGGCAACACTAACGCAGCACTTCATTTTTAATGACTTGGCATAGACAGCCAGAATGTTATGTGGTCCTTATAACTTGTCTTGTATTTTTATGATCTTTTTTTCTGTCTTATCTTAGTGTGTAACTCTTGATTTGACAGGTTCCACCGTGCTCCCCGAAGCACCCATCTGTGCATCCTGACAGCCGTCATTGGGCAGCGCTCACCTTTGCCGTGCTGCACGGGCACATCTCAGTAGTGCAGGTAAGAAACACTCACATTCTCATGGCTTGGTCGTCCTTAGTTTGATGGACATACATAAATTACATAGTGGAAAAGTACCGCATGAGGTGCTAAGCCTTTCAAAAGTGCATTGACAAATCTTGAGTTCTGCAGTCAGTCCATGAATGACAAGGTGGATGTCAGACATTGTTTAAAAGAAAAAAATATGGTGTATTGTTTGCAGCTACTGCTGGATGCCGGTGCTAATGTGGAGGGAGCAGCAGTTCGTAATGGACAGGAGAACACGGCGGACACTCCACTGCAGTTGGCTTCAGCAGCAGGTGGCCACAAACACACGTACACTGCAAAAGCCAAAACTGTCATTAGACTCCTCGCTGTTTCAAATTGGTGGTCTTCAACTTAACCGTGTTTATATAGGTGACCAAATGAGTGCCAATGTGCAAGTCACCATTTGATCATCAAAGCAAGGGCGAGCACACTATTGAGTTGTGAATGTAAAACTGGACAGAGAAAATCAAAGGCTAAATGGAGGCTTAGCGAGGCAGAGGAGTGCTGCCTGCGGCTGTTTGCAAGCTTGGGGGCAACATTCCTCGTAGAAGCACACAAGGACAGCAGGAGAGGACAGGCACTCTCTGCATAACCACACTGACAGCGTGTGAAGAGGCCAATATGACTGTATTTGCTGCTATAAAAACCACAACATGGTGACTACTATGACCAGAATGAATTTGAATACAGTTCTAACATGTTGCGTTTACAAATTATGTCCAGTGGTCATGCCGTCTTGGCCCAGTTGGTGTAACAGGGTTCCCACAGATGCTTGCAATTCTTAAAATGTTGCCTTGCCATGTTTTTCATTTCGCTACCAACTGAACCTGAGTAATCGTGTAACAGAATTTTCTTAATCTCATCATACAATCTCTTTAATTTTGATAAAGCATATGGAACTGTATACAGTATATAGTCAGAAGTTACTAATTTCAACAACAATATATTTACACGTTTATGTTTTGTTCACTGCGCATAGCTGCTAGGTCAGGATATTAACTTGCAACGACTTTGTGTCCAGGCAACTATGAGATGGTGACCTTGCTGCTGGCACGAGGTGCTGACCCATTATCAAAGGCCCACGATGGAAACGCCCTGACGTCGTCCCTCCACGAAGACATGAACTGCTTCAGTCACGCTGCAGCGCATGGTCACAGGTACTCATTCTTCCTCTGGAATGACAACAAGGCTTGAGAATTGATTACTAACAAGAAATAATTAAATAAATAGCTAAACACCAAGAACACACCATCAAAAAATGTTCAGGTCTTGTCTTTTAAATTCTTTAATTTCAACTTCAGTGGAAAGTGGAGTGGGAGAACCTGATTTAAAAACAACAACAACAACTAATAACAAATTGGATGGATTGTAAGAGACTACTTTTTAGTCATATTCGACTAAAAACTACTTGGCTACCTTTGGTTTGTAGAATGAACAGCCTTCTGCTTTTACTATCCATTTGTCTGTGAGCACCAGCTGGTCGCATAAATCTCTGCACCTGCTCTTTTAGAGAACGTGTGAACACAATATAGACTCAACACGTCACATTCCACAATGAACGAGACAAGTGGGAGGCCGCAGGGTCACAGACGCGGATGGATGCGCTGCGACACGAGAGCCTATAAATCTCTCCGCGCTTTGTCCTGGGCGTTCTCGCCTCTCTCCTTCTTGTAACTCTAACGCCGGCTTCCTTTCCTTTGTCACGTCAGGAACGTGCTGAGAAAGCTCTTGACTCAGCCTCAGAAGGTTCAAGAGGACGTCCTGTCTCTGGAGGAGATACTGGCTGAGGGAGTGGAGGGGGAAGAGGCGCTAATCTGCCCTTTCCTCCCTCTTTCCACCCTCCCCAACTCCTCCTCTGGCCCCGGGGCAGTACCGGAGGGAGGCTTAGCCAGACTTTGCAAGGCTCGGATGAAGGCATTGCAGGAGGCCAGCTACTACAGCGCCGAACATGGATACCTAGATGTCACTATGGAGCTGCGAGCACTGGGTAGTTAACACATGCCCACTGTACTGTTTGCGTGCATGTGTATCTTGTCTCTGCATTTGTCACAACTATAGTTCACTATCATCATTTTCCATAAATTCCTGTAGAATAGAACATTTTCATATTAAAAAAAAATCCTGGAATTTTGCAAGCCTTAATGCCACCCCCCCGTCTCCTGGCTCTTACTAGGTGTTCAGTGGAAGCTTCATGTGTGGCTCGAGTCCCTGCGGTGTGCCCAGCAGCAGTCCAGGATGGGTGTCACGTTGTCACTCCTCAGGGAATTCACTTCCATCAGAGAGGAAGATTACTGTGAGGAGCTGCTCACTGTGGGCCTGCCCCTCATGTTCAACATCCTGCGCACGACCAAGGTAGGTCGCAATCTTATCCACACACACACACACACACATTAAAAACACAAGCTCACCATCATCGGTTAATGTTTCGTTACAGAGTGATGCCATCATCCAGCAGTTGTCACATATTTTTAGCCACTGTTTTGGCCCAGCTCCTCTTCCAGCTATCCCCGAGATGAAGGCAACTCTTTCTGCACAGTTGGGTATGAGCTTGGCTGTTATTCTTTTATAAAGAGATTGTGAAGTGAATGAAACGTGCTTTAGAGCTAATGCAAACTAGCTAAATGCGTCTCATGTCTATTCAACAAAACGAAGAAGTATTGCCACAACTGGAAAAGAAGCCAGGCCTCCATTTGGAAAAAATATAATTTAAGACTTTACAAATGCAACTATTTTGAGACATGCAGCTTAGGCAGTCAAGAGAAAAACCCTAAAGTAACACAGAAAAGCAGGAAAAACAAATGCACACATTAGCAGCAATACAAAAAGGTGGATTTTCTCAGGCTGTGTCTGCAGCCTGTCTCAAAATATTACACACGACTCTCTGATTTGATCAAATTGATGTTCTATTTCCATTTGAATTCTTTGATGCAGGTTGTCACCACTTTGTTCAAAAAGTTGCAATGTTTCCCTCCAGATCCTCACTTCCTGAATAATCGGGAGATGTCAGATGTAACTTTCTTGGTGGAAGGGAAACCCTTCTACGGCCACAGAGTCCTGCTCATCACAGCCTCTGACAAGTAAGTGCAGTCAAGTTTGTGCACACTCCTTAGTCAACATGTTTTTGCCCGCAGATGTTTTAAAAAGATGATTTTCCTCTCTTATCTAGATTCAAATCTCTACTGGCATCCTCTGGTTCTGATGCCAACAAGAGGATTGAGATCAGTGATGTCAGATATAATGTTTTCCAGGTAAGTTGAAATATAAAATTACATACAAGAACATTGTCCATCAAATTAATGGAGCACGACATATCTAACGTAATGAGTTTCTTTGACATGTATGCAGTTGATGATGTCATACCTGTACTGCGGAGGAACAGAGTCACTTAAAACAAAGGTGCCTGATTTGTTGGAGGTGAGAATTATTTTAGAATCCTAAAATGATCACATTTCATCTTAATTAACATCAGGCCTAGGCATACTTTCATATTCTTTAAAGATTTCAGTCTTTGACCTTTTTGGGTCAACTTGATTGAAAACATATGCGCCTTGTTTCTTTCAGTTGTTGTCAGCCGCTTGTGCGTTCCAGCTGGGGGCGCTGCAAAGACATTGCGAGCGCATCTGTTCTAAGCACATCAGCCTGGATAACGCAGTTAACATCTACAAGACTGCCAAGGTAATGCATACACACACACACACACACACACACACACACACACACACACACACACACACAATCTTGCTGTATTAAGCTTTATGTAAGGCATAAACACATCCGATTGTTTCCTGCTGTCTTGTCTCAGGCTCACGGTTCAGTGGAGCTGAGCTCGTTCTGCGAAGGCTACTTCCTGCAGCAGATGCCTGCGCTGATGGAGCGAGAGACTTTCAGGTGTCTTCTGTTGGGATCCCGGCAAGGCAGTGAATCACCCCTGGAGGAGCTCGAGGGCACTCTGGCCCGTCGATTACGCTCGCTATATGTCACGTCCAGGGTGTGAGGACACCATGACAACATGTGAAAACATAGACATTGTTTTCCCTTGGCAACACACACGTGTGACACAGAATATCTGCAGTGACCGATTAAGTATGCTAAGCACACCACTTGGGTGTATTTGTGGCGTACAGAATGTTTGTATAAGGGCTCAGGAAGCTTCTGGTCGAAAAGAAACTGATGGGAGAAACGCAAGTGGAAATGTTACCCACTGCTCTCCTCTAGTGTGGGAAAACAGTGAAAACAACCAACTGCCTAGGAGCCAGTGGCTCTCCCACTGAAGCACTCGAGGCCATGCTGGATTTGTGGCCTTGCTCATTTTAATTACCCAATCATACTTATTGTTATAAGGTCAGTAACATGCGCTTTTGTTTTCAGTCCCAATACTAAATCACCACATAATCCACACTTTCTGGTTTCTATTTAATGAGAAAAAAATATTTGAGAGTATTTAACAGGGTCTTTCCTTTTATTCATTTTTTTTAATGAAAATTATGCTTGTATATTGTTTTTACTGTTTGAGGTACACTCTTAACAGTCACTTGAGCTAATGCTGAGGCTGAATACTTTGTAGCAACAGAATCATAATACAAGATTTGAAAAAAGTTGTTTGACTATATTAATAAATATACATTTGGTATACACTATCTGTCTATTTGGAATTCTGTAATAATTGTACTGAGTTTTAATGTTGCCAAGATGAGTCGAGGAAAGATCAACAAACAGTTAACTCACTACACACTGGATCAGGGGTCACCAACATGGAGCCTGTGGGCTCCTCGGAAAATAGTTCACCAGTCATAGGGTATTGGAATTCGCTAGGAATTTAGGAGAAACTATTGGAAAGAAATTGCAAAGACTGATAGAAAAATGTTGCATATTATCTGTTTCCTGTATTGATAAATCATTGTTGATAATGTGAGGAATAACATGATCAATGTCTTCACATGGATGTAAGTTATTAATATATAATTGAAGGTCATTTGAATTTGCTATTTCATAAGTGTGTATCAAATTGGCAGCCCACAGGAACCAGGATGCAGGAAGTGTCTTTTCCTGTTTCAACAAGTTTGGTGACCCCTGCCTAAATCTACACATGCTGGGGACTCAACACAAGCACATACAGTACTCACGGAAGAAAACGAAAGACACTATGACGGAATGATTTTATTTTTTCCAGCACTGATGATGCTCACCGTAGCGTAGTTATGTTATATTGGGATTACGTCAGCCTGTTTTGCACCTGCTCTGGCTCTCTGAATCACTGACTGTCCTTTGAGCTGCTTGCTTTTCATTTGTAGAAAACAAAGGAGAGTTGACATGAGGGTATTGCTTTCTATTGGTATGTAATGATTTCCTCTCCCTGTGCTTTCTGAACCCCCACATAAAACAGCTCAGACGTCCAAGTCCTCCATGGAGTGGCACAGACTGAGAGGCATTGCTCAAAAACATTGTGTGCAAGATAAACCAAGAGGAACAGATCAATTGGATGGGAGGGGGAGATTAAAAGAAAAAAAAAAGACAGAACTATAGGCAAAGCTAAAAAGTAAGGAAGGGCCGGCCAACAGAAACGGTTGTTTTGTGGCGACTGAATAGCGTGAAACATTTACACCAAAAGCCATGCAAAGAAAAGCTCATGTTTGACATGCACACAGCAATACAAGCTAAATGTATAGAGCAGGAATCCCCAGCATGGTCAAGAAGACAATCAACCCCATTTTGGAACAATCTATTTACAAAGAGAAGACCTGTGGATCAATGTCGTCCTTCTCAGACCCAGCCTACACAAACAATAATATAGAAACTGACAAATATCAATAAAAGAGCATTCCCTCTCTCCAAAAAGAGGCTAAGTCTACATTCTTAAATCACTGGTATGTTTCTTTTTTTTTTGTTTTGTTTTCACAAGTTCTTTTTCCCCTGGTCATTGAAGAAGATTCATCATTGAACTAAAATGACATCTTGTTTTTCGTCAAATGATGTCCCATTTACAAACACACAAGAGGGCAATAATAAATAACATTCAACTGACCTAACAGCTTTGTTCATATAAATAGTTATAATAAATTAGGAAATGACACTGTGAGATGAATAAATAAGGGCCACAAGTACAAAAATAAGCACGTATCACACAATGTTTGTTCTTCTTTTCCTACTGCTGGTAAGTACGTGAGAGAGAGAGAGAGAGAGAGAGAGCGAGAGAGAGAGAGAGAGAGAGAGAGAGAGAGAGAGAGAGAGAGAGAGAGAGAGAGAGAGAGAGAGAGAGAGAGAGAGAGAGAGAGAAGTCTGAATGGAGAAATGAAGACAAAGTGCTGCAGAGAACATGAGAGACAAAATGATCATGAGACCAAAATTACAGATGATTTCTCCTATTGGCTACCAAAACATCGCGTCACAACAAAACAACTCTTTGTACATCAGAAATGACTGAAATCTGTACAACAGGATAAATCATTCATTTTCAGATAATCACCCACCCGTCCAAATTTTGATGACCCGCCGCCCCACCCATAGCTTCTCTCGAAAAAGTTCATTTGCAGCAGTATTGGTATTTCGGGTCAAGTGGGGACTTTACACATAGTTCATCTCAAAGAAAGCACATTAAACAAAAAAAAAAAAATACAATCCGGCGACCGTCCATGTCGGCTCTTCTTCGCCTCCTCCTTATCTTCTCCTTGGTAATACATCCCAGAGTTTAGTGTGCATACTGGAAATGTGCTGGTATGCATGTTGAGTCTCTTAGCAAAATGCTTGTTTTCTGAGGCAGGCGTGGAAGGGGCGGGGTATCAGAAACACCAAAGGAACTGTCATCTACTTCTACTGTCAGGGCACGCAGGGTTGGGAAAGATCAAGGTAGAAGTCTGCATGAAGGATCTGTTTCCGTGGTTACGCAAACCTCTCAAAAGCAGTCCTCCATGCGCACGTCCATCTCTCGGGGTGGGACGGTTCAGGAAGGGGAGGAACGGGGATGGGACTTAATAGGTTTTCTGGATAAGTCCTGGGATGAGAGACAAGTGAGGTTAGCGCACACACTTTAGCAGCATGAAAAAGGAGGTGCAAAGGAGGGATGAGAAGATGATGATGATGATGGTGTTCCCAATCTAGTTCAGATCTAGCGACTCCTCTTGTAGTGTCAACTTGACGAGTGGACATTTGGCGGCATTGTTTTCCTGTTCTTGCCTGCGTGCTTGCGCGGGCGAGAGGCAGCGCTTGGATGGCACCTGGCCGTTCTTCTCGTCTGGAAAGAGGTGTCGGATTACGGCGGACACGTTACTCGAGGTGCAGACGAGGCACACGGGGGCGAGTGTGTCAGGGGAGGAAACATGGCGGAGGAGTACTGTGGGCCACAAATGCTGCACCACTGATGTTGTTAAGTGTGGTTCATTGATGTAAATAAAGGTGGTGGGGTCATGGTTATGATCATTTGCGCAATTATTTAAGATTAACTGTATATTTGATGAACAAATTGAATGAATGGGCCATCAAAGCACATCAAGCAATGGCAAATAAAATAACAGTAAATTTAGCTCAGCAAAATATTGCTTTTTACACGACCCCGCTTGTATTATGAGTTAAGTATGTTGAGCACGGTACAAGTCTTGTACATTTTGCTTCATGAAATGAAATGACTTCTTAGATACAGAGGCTTATGGCCACCCCTGAGTGAGATGTTGTGTCACGCTGGCCACCACACTGAAATATTTCTAGCTACGCCCCTGTCTCCTGCTCGCCGAAGACAAGCGCTGCACAGCATGGATGGAGGGATGTTTTTTTTTTTTTCACATCTTAAAGGAAGGGAGGTTAAATGCCTTGCACTCTTCGAATGAAACCCCTGCAGGATCCGCTGACTGAGTGAGCATCAAGTAAGTTGTCTGCTGGTTAAAGATCGAGGTAAGCAAGGCTGAGCAACACTGCAGTAAGAAAAATGTTATAGCTGCTGACTTTTTTATACTGATTGTGCACCATGATTTCTGCCTAATAACAACATTTCTCTGTAAAGGTGTACAACACCACAATGAAAAGCAATCCGATTAATTGTGTGGTTTAGTTGAATTTTTGTTGTATCAAAGTTACAATTGTATTTGAGTTGTTAAGATTTTACATTGATACTACTGGTATTTGTAAGGTTTCTATGTAAAGAAATATTGCATTTATTAGAAGATAGACCAGCAGATAATTGAGCTAATAGAAAAAAATTAAACATGATTTCAGTCTGCATGTAACGAATCTAACAGTTTGTCAACTATTCCCTTACTTAGCTGTGAATAATTTACAATTGTTACACCTGAGCCTCCGCGTTTTAAAAACAGCAGTAAAGGACAAAGGGAATGCATTTCCTCTGTGAACTTTAATTGAACTGTCACACTCTTCCACATGTGTCCCCAGTAACCCTTTGTCCTCGTTCACTGGCTTCCAGGTGATCTTTGGAGATTAAGGACATAATGACAAGGATTGACATGGCTTTTTGTTTGAAAAGATGACACGCAAAACCACTTCTTTGTGCTCTTCCTATTAACGACCCTTATCTCATTTTAAAGGCCCCGCGGTGGGGAAGCTCAAAAAGTGTGCTAAGACCCCAACAGGATGAGTTTAATGTGAGTCTGAGTTATTGCTCGGTACATATTGACCTCATTAACATGTTAAGTATTTTCGATAAATCTTTGACTAACCTGTAAAAGGTGCAGTCATGCCCTTTAGTTTTCGCAATAGGCACGCCATAATGCTCACGTGTTTCCATTGCCCACTAATTGCGGAACACGATCATATTTAGATGTAGGTGGCTCCCATTTGTACCAAGGCTCTAGTCTATTAATTAGAGACACATTTTAAAATATCACAGCTAATCCTTACAACTCCCAGTGACTCCAGAGCCAATTAAAAGTCATATTGTGGCCGTGCGCTTGTATGTATCCCTGTTATGGAAAAATATGAGCCATTAATTGAAGAATTAGACAACACATGGTTGATTGCTTATAACTAACATTGCTCCTTTTTGCCCCTTGAATAAAAACAATGACATTCTGAAAATTCACAGCAATTTTCTAATGAAAAATATGTGCCTTGTCTCCTCCATAAAGGTTTGTTGAAAATGGATCATTGGCTAGTGTGTTTCCTTATTATACCAGCAGGGAGAGGCATTGCCACATGGATGTCAAGTGAGACAAACCCAAGTATTCAGAAGAGAAGATGATGTCGCTGTGGTGTTGCCATGGTGACAAAACCTACATAAGAATGCAAATTGTATTTCCATACCTTCCGTCTAATTTTCACCACCGGACAATGTTTTGACCCTGGGAGAATGCTGTGAGGCTAAGCGTGCAAAGCAGAGCTGACGAAGCTTTTGGTGAGGCAGAGAGTGAAAGTGATGCTGATAGGGGGAGGTGTAAAAGGGGGATCCTACTCACCAGACAGCTGCTGGACTCCAGGCTGGTCATGTGTGCTTAACAATTGGCTCTGAATGGTCTCCACGACCCGCTTGAAGCGCCGACTGGGTCCTATAACGCAGACACACAAACCAAAGGAAGAACAGATACTTGGCTTTGGGGAAAACACCCTTGCGCTGGAGCGTATCTCAGCTGACTTTCAGTGAGACATGCTGGTCCCCAGCCAATTGCACGGCCAGTGCAGAGACTAAGACCAAATAGTGTGAGCAGTATGCTACTGAAGGGGCAGAGACAGTGCAACTTTGGGAATTGTAAAAGGCATCAAGCTCAAGAGATTCCCGAGGGACAGCTGACATTTGCCCATATCATGACAAAACGTTGACACTGGTTTGCATGCTGTGATGACAATGTTTCAGGAATCACTCGCGTAGGCCCCCTGACTAGCTGTTGGTGACTCGTGGGGAGTAGGGTACCCCGAAAGCTCGATGATATTAGTCCATATCATCAACACAACTAAAACTACCGCAATGACGGGTAAAGATTCGGGAATCTCCAAAATGAGGCATCAGAAAAAACAATTGATTAGAGTACAATTGGGAATGGATATCTGTTAAAAGTTACGATTCCAATTTGCCTTCTACTGTTTATTTACTAGCATTATTAATAGCAGCTCGCTAACAAACTGGTGTGAACGTAACAATATATACTGTATCTGTTTGAATGTGTTTACACATTTATGTCATGAGCAATTTTGCAAGACGTTAATCCTAAAATGCCAGTTATCCTTCAGCAGAATAATACATTTGTTGTCAAATGCTCAAATTGATACGAATCTCAATTTATTTATTCATTTAATGTATTATTAAATAAAACACATTTTTGCTTATTCATCATCATCATGGTTTTTGTTATTGGTTATTGCATTCTTGACCAGAACCCCCACAGGACTCAAGAAACAGCCCAGCAAGTGTGTGTATGTATAACACGCACATTGAGATTGAAAATGTGTTACATAAAAAATGCGGCCTTTACAAAGATGTTGCACAGTTTTGAGCAGAATTATCAGATGGGTATGATTTTTTTTTTTTTTTACCTCTGTTGGGATGTAAAGATTTTTGGTCATGTCTTTCTGTGTCTGCATTATTATTCTACAAATAATATTTAGCTGAAACTCCTTCTCTTTTTTCCTTGTCTGGCAGTTGGCAACCAGCCGTTTATGGTGTGCATTCTGGTCATCTTTAGGAAAGAAGCTATGAAGGTTTGAATTTGTGATGTTGGAAACGTTGTTTTCTCTTACATAATTTCATTACTGATCCGTGCTTCACAAAGTGCCTTTCTCGTAGCGATGCATAGATATTAATAACAGTATCAGTAGATACTAGCAATACTAAAATCTGCACTCCTTCTCACATTTAAAAGAAAGAAAATGTGATACAGTGACACTGAAAACACATTTCCAGCCTGATGTATACCCCCTATGCTGGTAGAGTAAGAACCATGTCAGCCGTGTGGACTGGGAAATATTTCAAGGTTAACGTGGATGACAACACGAGTTGCCCTGAAGCTGAACAGCATGGAGTGGAGCTTGAGAAAGTTAGTGCTTGCTGGAGGGCCTGCATCTGCAACGCCACACGACATGTACCAGCATGTCCAATAAAAAAGAAAAAACAGAAATATAAAAAAAAAAAAGTTCTGCCAACTTTATTTCACAGGCTGCATTTAGGCGAAATGTGTGGCAAGACCTGTTACGAAAACATTTAGTTATACCATGATGATATACTCTTAAAGTTACAGATGAGTGATACCTATGCCATGTTTAAGAAAAAAAAAAAGATTTTGGATTTCTGAACATTTACTCCCTTCCAAATAGCACCCAAATTAACAGTAAAGCATGATTACAAAATGGTTGCCTGTCACACTGCTGTAATGCAAAATACAAGTCGGGCTAATCATGCCAATTTTCTTGACAGCGTCTATTCTTGACAAACCACACAGCCAAAGTAAAGTCTAATACTACTACCGCACCTAGAGAAGGTGGCGTCTGTGCAAAGTTGGGAAAAGTCTATTCGGACTGGATTGAAATTGACTGAATTGAGGTGTGTGATATAAAGAAAAATTGCCAGGTCCCAATTTTGCAACACAGAGAAAATCCACACAGCGATGGGGAGAACCTGTAAAATCCCACACATCTGTGGAATGGACTGCTGGACACAAATGTAAATACGAAATAACTGTGCTTTCTTTAAAATTTCAATCTGGATATGTTTGCTGTTTTGTGTATCATGAATATGATATGTCATTATATACAAATCATTATTGGTGATCTTCTTGATAGATATACTGGGGAATGTCACATAGTGGATGATTGTATTTTTGCGCTCATACCATTCATGCCATAAATTATCTCAGTAATATACTTTTTTATTTTATGCTATTTACTTGTTGGGATTCAGCACATAGCAAATAGTCTAGGTAGTGGTTTGTATATTGGCATGCGGGCAGGCCCGTGATAGAATGATATTTCCAGAGACTGATAGGATGGATGATGACATGCAGGCGCATCCTTACCTGAGAGCAGGGTGAAGGTGACGGAGTAGATGCCGTTCTCCTTTGTGGCAGCCGTACTCTCCGTGTAGGTGATGTCCACCTGGAATTTGACCTGCTTCTGAAAGACTGTGGGGCCGGCCGTGGACTTGTATTCTGCTCGGAAACTAGTCTGCGATATGACACTGTGGCTCAGGCTGGGGATCTGGAAGCAAAGATGAAAAGAAAAAAATAGAAGTGAGCGATGAAATTAAACATAGGGAGCGTCAACGTTGAATTTTTCTTCCACGTGATAAAAAAAGACAACTGTCAATGAAACACTCTCCATAAAATATGAGCCACAGTCAAACTCGAAGAAGATTAATACCTTGGGGCGTCGCCATGCATACGAGGGACTTAAGCTAATGTAGTTGTCTGTCACCCAACAACATTGCACTCTCCCTTCCAAAATAAATTTGTGCGCCCTATGAACAGGTGAGTTGTAAAATTGGCACCTTCCATCCTAGTGCTGTGGATGTCTTGACATTCCATTAATGTGAGTGTGCTTCAAGGTATAATTCCACTGATTCAGGTGCCAATCTCCTGTCGGGAATACCTACCGGCTAGCAAAAGGCCGGGAGGGATAAAAGCTACCTTGAGGGATGGGGGAAACATATTTGACATTGACCTCAAAAGGTAGGCCAATCTTGCTTGCAATTAATGGCAACTTTGTTCAAATTTAACTGGGGTGAGCAAAGGTTCCATTCAATCACACAGGTTGAATGCTAAATAGATTGTGCGGCACTTACATACATGCGAGATTCTACGTATTCTATTCATACACACCACAGCAACATAAATATGGAGTCAATATATAAAACTGAGAGTATGTGTTGGAGAGGTGGATCGCAAATGCCTTTGGTAGTTTTTGCATTGACCTCCATTGAGTCTGCAGTCAGGTGGGAAATAGAAGCGATGAACAAAAGCAGTTGGCTGAATTGCTACATAAATCTGAAACAATATACACATACTCATGAGACACATATCTAGCCCACTATTAGAAAGCCAGCAAATAGTCACCACTGCCACACTCACTAAGGCCCACAAGTCTGAAGAGTCAGGAAGAAGGCACATAAAGAAGAGAATTAAAGCTCTTTTTTTTTTTTGTGCACAACACTCGCTCTGTTCTTCCACAATGCAGTGAACAAATGAGTAGGAACAAGACAGAAAATGGAGAACAAGTCGCTGCTGTATTTACTTTGAGAGAAGTGGACGTTGGATGAGGGATGCAGACACATTTTATCAGGGAGGAGACTAAGGACTGCAAGAATAAAGGACCACTGCAGTAAAGTGGAAGCTGTGGAGTGCAACACTGCAGTGTACAAAATCAAGACTACAGAGGACAGTTTAGGCTCTTGGAATCGAGGAAAAGCAATCACAAATGTTACTTTTTTTTTTCTTCTTCATTTTATCGGATTTATCTGAAGTGCCTCACGCTGCACTTTGAAACTGTGAGCATATTTCATAAAACATATGATTTAAAAAATAGCACAATGAAGAGTGGTTAGAAAACAGTGGTTAATGATTCATATTCAGCCTTCCTGTGTGATCTTTGTATGTTTTCCCCATACTTGTATAATCCAACTGTATTCCCAAAACAAGCACTCAGCTAAGACTCCCGAGGTGTGAATGTAAGTGATGGTTTGTCTCTAAATAAGGCACTCGTTTGACCAGTGAAAAAGTGTCAGTAAGTAAAGCTGTGTTGGGGGCCTCACTCTGAACTGTGTGGACAAGCGAGATCAATAATAAATGTGGTTGACGATACCGAGAGAAATGCTTGAACGATGTCAGCCTTGATGGAGCTGAGAGGCTTGTCCCTGATGACAATGAAGATCTGCTCCTCTTTTTCCAGGTTGATGAAGTTCCCAAACCAGGATTTTTTGGCAAGTCTATGGAGAGAAAGCAAGATGAGAAATGTAATAATTTCTTATAAGGTTTAAACCCCCATTTGAGATGCAAAAGGGAAAAGGGAGTCATACTTTCAAAGCAAACTTGCTTTTAGGATTTCCTCAATTTTGAGTCAAGAGCCCATTTTCAAAAATTCCCATAATTAGGCTGAGAATGGTAGAGTCAGCAATCTGAGCCTTCTAAAGTTAGCTCCCCTAAGCAGGACCATGCATATTCATGGAGCCATTGTGGTTTTGCACGTTCAAATAATTTGATGCACGGTGACATCAGCACCGGGGTCTGACACAGAAATAATTGCTTTTGACAAAGAGAATTGTGGGCAGTCTCACGTGCACACACAGGTTATGGCCTCTTACAAGCAGGCCGGGTTAAAGCTTTTTAAAAAGTCAGCCACAGAAAAGGTACTTAGGCCCACGATTATTTACCACTGCAAGAAACCCAAAAAGGATCACCCAAACTTTGTTAAGTGATCAAATCAATTACTGACGTTTACATACTGCAGCAATACTACAGACGAGAAATTGCAGGATGGGTATTTTAATAATAAAAGCCATACAGTATGCAACTGGTGTTTGAGTGCAATCTATTTAGAAGATCTTCAGCAGGAAGCTCTCCAATCAACCCTCATGTTTCTTTGCCAGGTGGAAATGAACAGCCAGCCAACCAAACAGGCACACAGCGTTCGCCAAAACTTAAGTAATCACCCTTCAGGAGGCTGACACACAGGCAGCCAGCCATTACTCAGAACCAGACACCTCGAGCTAAAGACAAGGTCAGTGCAAGAAGCTCAGCTTCAAAAATTCTTAATCATAATAATTTTAAATTACCATGTGCAGTCCTGTCTGAGAAGGTGGCTTTGAGATATGGCCGGGTTATACATCATTATGATTGTAAAGGTGGAATATTTACTCACTCTGGGGAAGACTCTGGAGTGAGGCTGGACATCTCTTCCTGTGTGGGAACTGTGGACAAACGAGTGTTTAGGGTGGAATGAAAACAAAAATAAAACGAAATTATCAAATATAAGTGTACAAACCCTGGAGTTTCCTGCGGTGGAAGCGTGGCGAGCCCAGTAAACTGTTCTTGATGGAATTGAGGCGCGTCCTCCATGGCATCCCGCCAATGGAGGGGCTCGGCGGTGGGGTCGGGGTGGGTGTCCCGGCCGGGCTGTCCTTGGGTGTGTGCACCGGGGTGCCCTTTGGAGTGGGTAGGGGACTGCCTCGAGGGGAAGGATGGGGTGTAACCTGTATGAGGGGGATACATTTAGCTGAGTGGTCAGCGTATGACGAAGGCGTGGGTGTTACAGGGTGAAAGTGGTGCAGCCTGATGGGGGAGGCAGGCACCACCGGGATGAAGGGCACAGAGCGTTGGGGGTTGGCAGCGAAATGAGAGCGACGGACTTGGGGGCTGCTCTGGACTGAAGCAGTGGGACTCGGGGGGGTTGGGGAAAGCGGGGAGGTGGGTGGGGGCACGGAGGCAGATGGAAGGTGTGACGGGATATGACAGGAAGCCGAGGAATCCGACAAGGATGCCGCATCTAATGAAGCTTCGGGGAGCGGGTTGGATCGTGTCGCGTGAAGAGGCTTCGGCGCAAGTTTCGGCTTGGTCGGGAGCGTCTGTGTCTTGTTAAGGGCGGCCGGCAGTGCCTCTGTGTTCGGGGCCAGCGAGTTGGGTGTGGACAAACGAGGACCCGTATGATTTGGAAGTGGCTCAGGGGAGGGACTGGGGCTGCTGTTTGGGGACTGTGCTAAATCAGGGGATTGAGGTGGAATCCCAAACTTTCTAACAGGCTTATTGATTCAAGACATACAGGTGAAGGAATACAAACAACGGAATCAAGTAAATACAACCACCAAGCAGTCAGATGCCATGGATGTACATGCGCAAGATTGGAAAGGAAAAGGAGAAAAGACCATGCAGTTAGAAAACAAAGCAAAGTGATATGGGAATAAAACAATAAAAAGAGCAAGCAAAGACATGTAAAAAAACAATTAAAAAAAAACAAACAAAAAACGGAGCGGTGTCACAAAAGAATAACCAGTAGACTCAGACACAAAAGGAAGAAACATGATCTAGGAAGACAGATCTCAATAACGGCCACGACTACACTTGATCTATTATTGAGTTTTAACCTTGAAAGTGCAGCCATATTGGGGAAAAATATTAAATTATATGGACAGAATAGCTCAGATTTATCTGGCCTTTGAAATCAATTTCCCTTTCAGATGAGCTGTGGTTTGAGCAGCTTGTTTGAGGATCTTGGATAACCCTGAGTCTTCTGAAGGTTAGTCAGCTGGATACATTTGCTCCTAGCCTATATCCCACTCAAGATAGAAAAGTAGGATTTTGAAAATAATTCCTTGAGCTGGATTTCCACATGCTAAGGCTCCCAAAAACAGAGTAAACTATTATAAGCCGAGAGGACGGGGCGAGAAGATCCTTTTGTTTGAGAGAAAACGTTGATCAACCTTTCTCCTTGTGTCTTTTCGCTAGCACCCAACAAATTGAAAATTAGGCATAAATTAGGCAAAATTAAGCATAAATTGACAACACAATTGTGTTTGGGAAAATAATAGATCATATTCAAGGGACAGTATAACATTTGTTTGAGCAGTTTGTTAAAGGTCAGGAGGTGCTGCTGTGGAACCCTAATGACCATCCATTATTTTCTGCTGCTGCCTTAGACAAGAAGAGATCAGCAGCAGTTAGATGGTCATCCCACAGTGGAACCAACTTCATAGAAACCTGAACACTAGGTTAAGAGGTGTAATGTCACATACCTGCGTGTAGTTGTAAGGGTATAGAAGGTCTTGACTTACCCGTGGGCTGCTGAGCGGGCTGGTGGTGAGGCCTGAAGAGGCTCCACTAATAGACCGTGACCTGTGGACCAAACACGCAAAGGAAAAAGTCAGTTGTGGGCTGAACATGTGAAGCTGTTCGAAAAAGGCGTAGGTCACAAGCTTGGAGGTCAAATGTTGCATCGGCTAGTACTAGAGCATCTGGCACCATCACGCCAACCACGCAGCGAGCGACTACGAGGAGGAGGAGGAGTGGGAACACTACAGCGCACAGTGCATGACCTCATTTGTCAGCAGACAATATTTAGCAGTGACTCGCAGCGATGTCAAATGTGTTGATTTGACTGCACACTCACCTGGAAATCTCTCAGCGCCGTCCTAAACATTAGCATTTAAATTAGCCTTTTTTGTTGTTGGTGTTACTCAGTCTACACTTTGCTAATAAATAAAACATGGTGACTTTTAAGTCTGTTTGCACCGCATCAGTAGCTGATATCTTGAGGAGGGAAATAAAGCGGAGCATTTGGTGGCAAGCCATTCATTTCCCATTTCCATGCAGATGTCGTCAATACCATTGTGAGGCGAGGCGAGCCCCAAATTGAACAATCACAGGACGATCTGTCTCCATCACGCACAGCACACATACACACGACACAACACGCACAAAGTGCCTGTCAACGCCAGCTGCTTACTGTCACAACACTGCTTGTTTTTGTCATTGATTTTACAACCACTTCCTCTTCTTTTCCCACTCAAGCGCTAATGAATTTGCGAACATGTGGACCACGCTTCTCAAAAACAAAAGGAAATGATAAAATGGGAGTTTTCCCCTGAGATCGAAGAAGACTGGCGTAGTAATGGAGAATGATTCTGCTCCCATATGTTGGATCCAAAAATGGAAACGTTTACTGACATGGTAACAGAAGAAAACAAAATGTGCAATAGGCAGACACTACCATAAAAGAATGTGAGTTAGGGTTTATGTCAACCCGGGAAGCTTTTAATTCATGTGTGTGAAGAAATATCTTCCTCCTGAGACATAAAAATAAAAAAAAGAGTAACTGCTACAGCGGAAAGATAGCTCTCCCACTCAAGTTATTTTTAAAAATATCTCCGTTGTGATTGCTCACCGTAATGGTGGGTGAGAGTGAGAACAAATAAACTAAGACTTGTTTGAGAGAGCAGCTGACCAGACAGTTGAATTGAAAGCCCGCAGTTCACCGAGACATGCCCACGTCGCCAATTGCACCTCATGACAACACAGATACACTCGGTCTCCTCGGCCTATTACGAGCATATTGTAGGACATACTCTGCATCTATTAGTGTTGGACCAGCAGGTCTATAGAGATAATAATACAGATGGCAATGCTGCTGCACAGTAACGCACCATCACAGAGGTCCTATTGTTACAATAGGACAATGACTAACCGTTGTTGGCTGTTTAGTGTAAACACAAGCACACAAAACTAAATTTAATTAATCGTACGTTTGAATATTTACATGTAAGCAAGTCTGGCGTTCAAATTTCTAACAACTATGCTTAGAAAACACATTTAAGGCAAACTAAAAAAAAAATTGAATCAGAGTTCAAATTTAAATCTGATTATGTAGGAACTTCTACAGGATTTAGGTTTCACTAAGTAAATCGACCTTTTCCAAGGCCATATTGCTCAAATTCAAAACCTTCCGTTCATTCATGGATCCAGCTTATATTTTAATTATGTTTACATTTTGTAACATTCTGATGTTAAGCATGGAAAAGTAGGAAATATGCTAATAGTCATTGCAGACTACCTAAAAAAAAAAAAAAAAAAAAACTTACTGTACTTACTGTAAGTTGACCACAATTAATGTCACACTATACGCAATACAGTAATGGACTGCTGAAGAATGAATGGCTTATTTTTTAAAGAAAGAAAGACTCTTCAGAAGGCCCACGCCGATTTAAGTAAGCTCACTCTTTCATCAAACCCACCAATGCACTGCTCTTCCTATTTGCAACTAACAAAAGCCAATGTCCCGGAGTGTGTGACCAGAGGCTTTGTCTGAGCTCCATCAAAAACACTCAGCAGGTTCCAATGAGAGATTGTGTGGGATGAAATAATACAGACAGATCTGAGAGAACTGAATAGACTGAAATAAAATGAAACTGATACAACTTATCATGGGTGGTGCCAGGAGTAACCACACCAAAGCCCAAACACAATCAGACTGCACGTTTCTCGTCTTTTGACCCTATTTTAGAAGTGTCTCCTCTCTGTGAAGTAGATAGCCTTATCAATCAGCGCACTATTTAAAGTCGTTTCCCTTCCCGGGGCTGGCCAAACTCCCCGAAGAAGCACTAAATTAATATCCACAGTTCAGCTCCTCAAGTTTGAAGATGCAATAAGACCCCTGCAGCTTTCCCCGGCAAGATCTGTCATAAAGATTCTTTCTTTGAGTACCTTAAACACTTAGAGTCCATGATTAGCATCAAAGTTAAGACTTAAAATTCCTCCACTGACCTAACTCATTTAAACCCCATCAAGCGATGGGAGCCGGTCAGTGAAGAAAAAAAAAGAGCTATGACTCACTATTGCTCTTTTTCATGTTTCATTTCCATATCATTAATCAGCCTTTATTTCTCCTTGCACGCTGTGAGGATTTTAAATGAACACTCTCCCCTATGTTTCACCCTGATGTAAATTCATCCAGCTAATACAAGTCATTCTGTCCAGTACACCTTGAATGCTCCCTCAACGTTTTATCATTCTGCTGAGGTTGGCTGAGTTCATGGGGGGGAAAAAAAAGGCTGGAACAGTTCAAAATTTAGTTTGCCTGGTTAACAACACATTTTTTTTTACCACTGCTATCTGCTGGAAAGCTATGAAACAAGAGACCGGAGGGAGAGAAATATACAGAGACACTTGCTTTGGAGATGTTGCAGCGCGTAAAACCAGCAACCAAATCAGAACCGTAGACAGAAAATCAAGCTGCATTTGTACATTAGTGAAGCGATTCCACACCAACAGCGAAGGGGGAGGGCTATGGCGCAACTAGGATTGAGGATGAGCGACACACAAGGGAAGCAAAGAGTGTGAGTGAGTGAGTGAGTGAGTGAGTGAGTGAGTGAGTGAGTGAGTGAGTGAGTGAGTGAGTGAGTGAGTGAGTGAGTGAGTGAGTGAGCGAGCGAGCGAGTGAGCAAGCGAGCGAGTGAGTGAGGATATGAAAATCTAGTGAGGAGCCCACTGTTGACATTTATATGAAGCAAAATACAAAGGAAAAAAAATTAAAGTAGGAGGAAAGATGCAGTAGAGCTTCTTTGGGTGAATAATATAGAGTTAACATAAACATTTCCTAGTATAAACCCCAAACAATTTAAATTGGACTAAAGCTCGTAGCTCATCGCAAATTAATTTGTCCTTTTACCTAGGCATGTTGCACAATTGTATGATTTTAACTTTGTGGGAACAGCTTGGGGGAGGCCTTTTTGTTCTGGCTTGCTTGTGTCCCAGTGCAAAAAACAAATTCGACAAGGGATGCTTGTATGTGTTTGGGATAACAGAGACAATTAAAAAAAAAAAAATAATTAACTTAACACTTGACCTGGTATAGAATGTCATGCATTATAAAGGTAAACTTTCTTGACTGTATCTGATGTAAATGCAGAAGAAATATGGCAGAGGAAGACAAAGCCAAAACTTGCAAAACCTTAAAATAAAGACTTTTATGCCCTGAAGGGATGATGGAGTGAAGCAGAGGGGATGAGACAAGAAGATGAATCTCAACATAGAATTCAAAGATGGGCATCTTAAAAGGTGGGAGCTGCGGAAATGGCTCTAATCCTTCCAAAGTGTCTTGTGGATGGAAGTTTAAAGAGGCGTGGAATGAATTCTTGATGTGCACTTGTTGCCAAACTGCCTGAGTGAGGAGTTATTAATAGATCTGACATTGGGATGAGTTCACAAATCTCTATAGTGCGGCTATATTATATGACTAGCTGGCTCTGCATTCAAGTCGGTTCCCCAGTAAAGCAGCACTCTGTCATTAGGCTGATCACGCTAACTCCCAGTCCATCTTCCCGGCTGTCAAAAAATGTCACTGGCATCGAGCAGAAATGTGTGGTGTGATGATATATTGCTGGCTGAAATAAGAAGTGCAAATATATTTTAAATCAGCCGCCTTTGCCTTGTGGGGTTATGGCTCAAGCTCCGCTTTCCAAAGTAGAAGTAACCCTCGGCATCTCAAGAGAAAGTGGGGCACAGCACGGGAGGAACTGATTATTAATGCATTCAAGAGAGAATAATTAAGTTCGTACCAAAAGAGGCGGCAAGGTTGGAGATGGATACGGAAGCTCTGCCTCGCACATCTTCAAAAAGAAAATGAGCTTTAACTTTCAAATTGACTATTTTTTGGCCCTAAATGGTTAGAACCTAATTTATTGTTCAATTTATGATTCTTTCAATCAATTAAATACAACACACCCACACACATTCAAATAAATCCACCTATTAAAGAGCCCACTTCTGCATCGTTCTCCGTCCATAGACGTCTACCTTAGGTTAGGGAGCAAAAGCAAAAAGGAAGGGAGAGAGTGAATACCTTTCTTCTTTGCTGCATTTTTTCCTGGCGCCGGGAATATCCAAACTTTTACTGTATACTGACTTACTACGGACAGACAGGAGACAGAGCGAGGAGATTGTCAAACTAATGGTGAGGTGTTGGTTAACTTGCTCTGCCCAGAGAGCTTTAGCCCAACACTAACACAAAGACACACATCAGGAAGCACCCAATTCAGATTTTTGTCACAAACACACTGTAAGGACATCATTTGGCAGGTGCAACCAGCAGAGTGTTGACAAGAAACGTGTTAAAAAAAAAAATGAACAGAGCTCTTTCAAGAACAACAGAGAAACAATGAAGACCTCTGCGACGTTAAACATCACCTCAGATGCCTTTTCAAATCCTAACACCTCGATTCACACTGCACGGTTCTAGTGATACAATTGCAATTGTTTGCTCTTAAGTGACATCATTTGAATACGATTCACGGCTGTGTAAAAGAAAAGAAACGCACGAAATCGCACATCTTCACACCAGAATCAGTCGTCTGGATGAAAGGGTATAAAAAGATCCCTGCCAACATGACTGCAGCGCGAACGTACTGATTGGATATCCCTGGTGAATGCAATTTTGATGTCAGTCAAATACACACGCGTGATAACAACTCAGACAACAAATAAACTTGTAGTTGTTGATGGCAGCCCGTTGAGTCGAATTAAGATGAGTGAGAAAGGCAGCTCAGGGATTTAAGGCTGCCTCCTCATGCACGTGCAGCCAGGTGAAAGGAGTTGGAGGTGGTCCGTACTCTGAGGTGACGATAAAATCCTTCTGGATTGTCTCTAATCCTCAAGGGTCAGTGATAATCTGGATCACTGATTTGTTGCATTGATTATTGATTGCATTTATTTACGGTCTTTTAAGTGCTGCTAGAGAACAAAGTTTTTGGATTGAACTGAATTATATTGTATGGAATCAAATTGAATTCATCTCGTGTCACATGAAATGCATACCGTTGTCCATGCTGTGTCATGTCGATGGCCCGCCTGGCTGGCACTGGTGAGCCTCCATCTGTGACACTGAGAACTTCCATGGACTTCCTCTCTGGTCTCCGTTTGCCGTGTCGGTTCAACATGGGAGAGTCGACCCGTTTCTTTGGAGGATCTGTGTGACAAACGCGAGGCCCTTGTAGTTCTCAATGTTGAAGTGATATTTAGTGTTAATTGCATTAACCCTCACTAATGGTGACAAGTATTGCTGTCCTCCCAGACCTTGAAGTAATGACCGCTCTTTACCACATTCAATAAGGAGGCTGTATTCATCAAAATGTCACGAAAGAGCTTCGATGTCCATAATGAGCTTAAATGTTCAGAGCTTTTTTTTCTTTTTTAAATCATTTTCTCTCCAGGGCTGCTCACATTTCCATTATGTGCCATTGTGCATGCAATGTAATAATTAGAATAATATTCATATCATGTATAAATATTTATATCGTATATATGAGAATGGATGAGAGCTTTCACAATGAAATATTTTTTTAATCTATTATTCAGCCGATTATTCCACTGAATAGTTGGATACAATTTTATTTTGCATTAAAGTGTATAACAAAACAAATGTTCTCCCGATTACTAATCAAATGTTGTTGTATTGGTATTGTTGAACGGATAGGAACAAAACAACTAAGCAGACTCACCGATCCTTTCGAAACTGATTCAGCTATTGGTTTGCTCATTGTTTTTTATATTTGATGTACTGTAGGCAAATGAGCAAAGCAGTGTTGGTAAACCTGCTAAGTGCATCTGCCTTTGCAAGTGTAATAGACAGATGATCAATTTATGTGTATGTGACTGGACACACATTTACAATACCTTATATAAAGGACAGCTTTTTACATTATGTGCATATGTTAGTGGCACAACATTCACATTTCACACTACCAGTTAAAAGAGCATTCAGATTGACACAGACATTGAAATTGTGAGGAAGATTTGACTACAGCCCCCAAAATAACAGTGACATGTATTGACGCAGGAAACGTCGTGTCTTGGTTTCTTTTTCTTGATGAGATCTGTGCCAGTAAGTTTTCCAAAGGAAAAAAAAAACCCTGCCCTATTTAAAAGTTTTTCTCTTGCACCAATGTGTATCCAGAGCATGTCTGCTGGTAAGGAATAAATAAACAAAACAATATCTATTGTTGAGCCAATTCACCACTGCGGGAAACCGATCCAATTTCTTCAGAGGGAGGATGACAAGTGTGTCAGACTGTACACCAGGAGAATTCAAAAGTTGTAGGCGAAGCAATAATCTTCTAATGATAAGTAACGGATGGAAAGTAACCTAAATTTATTGTCATGGAATGAAATTGTTGAAACAAATGATTATTTTCCCTGCTATGCTATTATTTATTGGCTGCTCAGTTGCATTACTTGTCATCACTTTTTGTCTTTTGTTCAGGTCTCACCGATTTCATTGCGAGGGGGAAGGTTCTGGTCCTCTTGACTGGGGTACCTCTCTTTACGGTCGAACAACAGGAAGTAGATCATCTTTTCTTGGTTGTCACTGATGAAAATGTAGATAAAAAAAGCAGTTTTATATTACTAGATGTTGCCGTACATTAAATTCAAAATACAACTGAAGTCCCTGTACTTATATATAGCATTTATGTTTTATCTCTCCCGTCAAAATGTGTTGATTTTTAAAATAAAAGTTGATTGGTAAAAGATCGTCATATCACTGTAATGTTGTGCACATATATAACAGGACAGAGCTGTCTTGCAGGTATATGAAAGTGTGCAAATATTGTCTACGTATCTTTTCAGTCATTCGGAACATCAGATATCTTTTTTGCCTCTGGCCCATGTTTTTTAGCAATGTGAAGCAGCAAGAGTTTGGTCTTCTATAATAAAGGCAGACTGCAGAGCAGCAGGAGGCAAAAAGAAGAGGACCTGCACTTTCAGCTCAAATGAAGCAGAGGCAAGGAATGCAGACAGCACATTTTCCCCTTGTCCTGCATTATTACTGCTTTTGCCTGGGAAAGTGGACAGAGGCATTAGGAAAAGGTCGATAGTAATGTTCCTTTTGTAGTCATTGTGTCATGGGTGTGTATTTTGCGAAGGGTCAAGACTTTTTAAGCAATCATTTGGATTAATTTAATCAGAGGAGAAATTACATGACGAAAAAACAGTGAGCGTTATATTTGTGCACTCCAGACGACGCTGAAGTTTTCTCAGCGTCCTCATTTCACTGCTGTTTGGTATACCTGTGTAACAGGAGTGAGAGAGAGGGAGGCATACCCCATGGTATGAAAGCGGTGTCATGCAGGCTAATGATGTGATGGATTGAAGCATGACACTGTGCAACAAAGACTTCAAGCCGTTCTCATCTGAATTCAGCAAGCACCTTCTATTACGAGCGATGCAAACTTGTTTTGCTAAAAGATGACAATAAGGTAAATGGACAGAGCTATTCTGAGGACAATGGGATTGATGTGATGACATGGTATTTTTATGACCTCTGTTGCAGCAGTGATATTTGCTCAGCGTAAAGTGCTTGAGACAAAAAGTCCTATTTATGCTTGAAAATAGCCAACCTGGATTTAGAGCATTGGCAAGTCACATCTACTTACAGTTTCAATCATATTGCACTTAAAAACTGGCAAAGCACTTTTTATGCAATGATATGATTAGCAATAATTTAACCACGGGCGATTCAAATAATCAACCCAGCGGATTTAATAAAAAGCTTTTCAGACTGATTGATGGTGCATGTTGTGTGTGCATTTGTACCAACATTAAAAGCAGAGCATGAATAGGGATTACGCCCTGAGCTCTTTTATGATGCAGTATGAATCGCGTAGGAGGGAAGTTTTAAGTGTGGTAAGAGCAGTGATCCTAGCTGTTGGTGTTGATACATATATTTAAAAAACAAATCATATTCCATCACCCTATCCTTGTCAATTTCTTGCTGCCCTTTAATTCCCCTACCGCTGTATTAACGTTTGAAAGTGCACTCACTCATCCGAGAGGAGGTCTTTCAGCAGTTTGTTCTTGTCTCTGAAGCAACCCAGAGAGTGCATGCTGTCCAAGACGTCAGGGTCGATGTCATCTGCAGATGGGAGGCTGCGTATGGTCACCTTCCGGGGCACCGGCTGCTCTGGCTCGGGTTCGTTCTTGCCCCCTCTGAGAAAGCACAATGAGATGAACTAGAGCATCTTGAATATTGGACATAACTCTTTGACTGTGAAAAAAAAAAAGCATTGTCATCTTTTTACGTTAAGACTGCTGGACAAAACTAAGCGTTATAGTTTTACATAGGTTGTTAGCTAGAGATTAATACCACAATCCACGGGTAAGCAAATGTCGACATTCATTGGCTTTCCTATGACCCCAATAGAATTTTGCATTTTCACTGTGTTGCATCATCTGGTGAATATTTTTCCCCTTGGTCAATATTATGGAGAGCTGAGCGATGAGTTTGCAAGCCATAGTGTAAATGGTGCCCATTAAATAAATGAGCGCTCCATTTAGTAGTGATGGCAAAATGAAGCTTCATGAACCAGTTGTTGTATTTTTTGGCTCCTCTAGATGGCAATGCTGGTTTAAAGTGAGGGTTTTAAGAAATGGGAAGTCGGTGGGCTTTCAGCTCTTCGGTGAAGATCTAGAGGTCTAAATAAACACAACAACGGGTTCATGAATCATCTTGAAGCTTCATTTGCCCATCTTTACCATTTAGCACCACTTGTGGCTTGTGAAGAGTTAGTTTGGTCAGACACAATTGTGCAAAGAGTTAAGTGCTCTGTTGATTTACATTTAGGACTAATTTTCCTCTGTTGTTTGACTAAAGAGGAAAAAGAATGCCTTTATTGTTACATGTACAGCTGGTATACAACGAAATTGGGATCATACACTAGTGCGAGGCTGGGGAGCAAATTGGGGTTTAGTGTCTTGCTCAAGGACACTTTGACATGTTTTGAGGATTTAACCCACAACCTTCAAGTTGGGAGACAAACACGCTACCACTGAGCCATAACGCCACGAGTCGCTCTGTGATTGCATGGAATTTCTCTGACAGAGACAATAACTCACAAGCCATCTATCCCTTCGGTCTTCGATAGTGCTCATCCTGTCTACCATAATTCATCTTTGCTTGCCCAACAAGAGCAAGGCAATTTGATTAAAAACTCTGGCAGTGTTTCTTTTATCAACAAAAGAGATGGCGCCTTACTCTGCTGCAAACACTGCAAATTTGTTTCAAGAGGGCCCAACCAGGTGTTGTAAAACTTAAAGTGAGTGAACACCTGCCCCTTCTGCACTCTTACCAGCTGCTTCTCCTCCCCCGCTGCTTGCATTTTCTCTGTATCCTTTTTTAAGCACCACCAACTTAGCCCCACAGTCATGACCTGCTCCAATGTAGTCTGCTGTACATGCCTTATGTCACATAATTGCTACTCCCGGGGCAACAACCTCAGTAGTGGAGTAGTGGGGAGTAAAAATGAGAGGATACTTACATGTACCATGTATGCTTCTGGATCTTTTCTAACTGTAAAGCAGAAAAAAAGAGACAGATGGCAAATGAGAATCTAATGTGCAATGACGTTCTTTTAAAGTAACCTTTCAATTGAATTTGTTTTCTTCACATCCAAACAAAATCAAGAGGGTGACTTCTGGGTAAACCATGAAAGAAAATCAAATGAAGGTGAATGCTGTATGGCCTCAATAAGCTCTGCGTACTAACAGAAATGCGATTGGTTCGTATAAAGGATGATTGAAATGCGCAAAGGAAAAATGAGCCTCTCAAATATTAATAGTGCCAATGGAAGAATGAAAAACAAAAGCGGAATGAGGGAGAGGACGCGCTGGCTGGCGCGTTGAAAAGAGAGAGAGATGATAACTCTGAGCTATGAACAGAATATTATCTCCTTCATACACACTGTTGACCTGGACAAGCCTCACAGGTCTCAAGGGATCATCCAGTTCTCATTCCCTTTGCAGCTCACATACATCCTTTCTCATCACAATTTTAATATGCTTCCACGCCAATACTATCAATGAGGTCTTTTATTCAGGCCGACGTCCAGAACCAGAGAGAAAGTGCCAGTTAGAAGGCAACAAAAGCAGATGCCTGCCCAAATGACTGTGCTGGCCACTGGATCAATGTATCTGCTGGGACCTCCATTTGCTGCTGCCACTGCTGCTGAGGAACCACACATAGCAGCTCTAATTATTGCCATTCATTCATAGGCATTCTCTCAACCGTGTGGCTCCATCAGCTTCTTGATGATTCCACCATCCCAGAGGCGCAACCTCTGCTTTGCCTCCATGTAATATTGCTCCAAAGGCGGAGCTGAGATGCCGGTGGCTCGAGTCTGCTTCCACAGAGGTCACCACATTGGTTAGCGTATTGACAGACACCGTGACAGTCGGATACAAGCAAGAAACGTGACCTACTCTTTCCCACTTTTATTGAAAGGCTTCAGGCTAAGAAGCAATATCACATACGGGCTGAAGGAGACGTGGTCTGAAGTGCAATTTCTCATCCTTCAGTCAGTGGATGTGACAGCACCAATTTCAGACACTTTTAATGGAGGAATGTTACTGTGCTACACCACTGGCCGTGCAAAGTGTGCATCCTTGTATGTTTACTTGGCACGGTGTATTGTGAGCTGCCTTTAAGAGTGCGTGCAGGTCTGCTATTACACAAACTACTCTTCAATCATGATATTTTCAAAGTCACCAAGAGAACAATTTCATCCTGTGAACAATGGCAATGTTAATCTGTTATTCTCAGAAAAGAGAGCATCCATTTTCCATACCACTTATCTTGGTTGGAGTCTAAAATCTATCCCATCTGATTTAAGGTGAGCGGCAACACTGGACTGATCAGCAACCAATGACAGGGTGATCACGACTAGGCTATTTAACACAGGCAAGATAAACTACGTGAAAGAAAGGCACCAAACAACATGACCAGTGACACCAGTAAACAAACTAGTTTGGGAAAGCAAGAACATTTTTCATTTACGAGACAAGGATTATGGATTACAATAATCAACCATGTCTGAAACATGATTCCCTAACTTTGACCCTCCAAGCCTATGAGGGTAAAACTGCAATTTCTGGGGGCTTTGCTACTTTATATATTGTGTAATTATAACTTCAAATGCCTGTGAGCATTTTGAGGAAATAACATTATGTGCACGTAAGCATAAATGCACGAGTGACTGGATCCCACACTAAGTAGGTCAAAATGATCTGTATCAGAATTTGTTTGGTGCCAATTTGCCTAATATAAATCTTCTGAAATATATTGGGTATTACACTTTGTGCCGTATTTTTCTTTTTTTAATTTGCAACAATGTCCGAGTAGGTGGCAGATGGAGCAGGCCATGTCATATTTATGTTCCAAGGTTGTTCACATGCCCTGGAAACTACACAGTAAATAAAGGTGTCATCACAATCAGCTTGTTCCACGCCAACTTTTACCACATGGCAGATTTGCCACACAATTTAGTGTGGGCACCAGAATCACGAGGTGGTCATGGGCGGGATAAAAGAAGCATAGTGCCAAGTGTGTAGTTGTCCAGTCTGTTGGTGTCTTACATTAAACATGACATTTATGTGAGCATGTTCGCTACTCAGTGCAGTTGGTTCAAAGTCAGGTACCAGCTGCTCGGCTGCTGTTCAGAGGCAACACACGGGTGGGTGCTTTGCAGCCTTGGTAGGTGAACCGAGCTATGCGCCAGGTGGTGGCTTGTGGTTTGCTACAATGAATGCTTGTGTATGGAATCAATTGATTGAATTGATTGTCTAAATAAATACAATATATACAAATAAATATCATTTTCTAATTGGAAATGAATTATGAAATGTGCTGTGAGTTTCATAGGGCACAAGTAACAGAAGAATGAAGATTTTGCACCAGTTGAATGCAGCACTGATAGATGGCGAGGGCTACCGCATTCTTTAGAATTGCTTCGAATTACATTTTCTCTATATAATATAAAACCTGGGTGCTCACGACGATATTTCTGTTTCATAGTCCAATCTATAATCTATAGGTCCATTTCTGTCGTACACCTCGCAGCCGTGATACTTTGGATAAGTGAAGATGGGCTATAAGTACGAAAATGATTTGCGTGATAAAAGAAAAAAAAAAGATGAATATCTATAGTCAATGTACACAAATAAAAGCAGACAGACACATGCATAGATCTAGTACACTTATAACAGCAAACTGTAGCCAAATCGAGATTTTCATTTTACATGTATCACACCATCTAAAAAGATTCCATTCAAATGCATTCAGGCAGACAGAATAAGGGAAAATGTCAGACTAGGCTGGATTTGGGAGGCAGACTAGCAATGCTCCAATAACCAGTTAAAATTTCCATAGGCCTGCCAAATACTTTTTATCTAAAGTCAAGACCTTAAGGAGCTAATTTAAAAATGTACACATCCATGCATGCAATTTATCTTTATCAAATGAGTATTTAGTGGGGCTGAGTGAGAAACATGAGGGTGGACTTGAGCAGCGGGAAACCTTGGCTGACACATCAATATGAATAACTTTGATGAGCCCTGTATTAGACAGAAAGGCAAAGAGTGGTTAATGAGTCTTTAAAAAGACACACAGGTCAAAAATAACAAGTGGTTGGAGTTCACAACAAAAAGAACACTGTCCTATTTCTATTCTAGCCACAGAGCTGGCTGGCCCCGTGAGGCTCTGACATGCGTGCGGCGGGTATGATGAACTGCTCTTTCATATAATGAACTCGCATGGACTGTTGATTAGCGAACGATTGCCTGATGTTTGACAAAAGAAGATGAGAACAGCTGCACCTGTTAGACACACGAAAGCTTTCATTTAGCTCAAGGTACACAACGCGAGTATAGCATTAGAGCACCTGACCATTCTTATGTTCTTCCAGCAGTAGGACAATATTGGCCATTTGCATTTACTGTACTGTGCACCCTTGCTATGTAATTGGGTAACGCAATTTCGATCTCTTTGTGTGTCTTGGCATGTGAAGAAATTGACAATAAAGCTGACTTTGACTTTATATTGCTAATTTCATGAATGTCCAAAGTATATGGGCAATTTAGTGTTGCACATCCTAAAGCCAAAGGCTTTGTAGCGTCAGCGAAAGTAGCGAATCTTGTTTTTTTGTAGGGTTCTTGCACACATTAGCAAATAGAATTAATTAATCGTTGCAAAGAGTTGTTACAGTCGCCATCAAATGTTCAAAATTCCTTTGCAACCTTGAACGAACAGCACTGTTTAGGCATTACAGTGCTGTGACCTGAGCATGGAGCTCAGCAATAGTTTTGTTCTTGACGCCCTGTCAGTTTGATTCTTCTATGAAAGTCAACATCATCATTTTGACTGCTTCCCATCATGGATCGTGCACTAAGAACAGAAGAGTATGAAACCTTCATCGAATCGGGCTATTTGACTTTCCGTGAGGTCACACCACATCCCTGAAGCTGTTTTGACCTCTCTTGCACGACAGATTTGGGTTGGGGGGGGGGACAGGTAGCATATTCTCTCTCAGTGGCTTAGCCTACGCGCAGCACTTTGTTGAAGACTTGCTGACATAACTAAAGGGTCCTCAAGGCGACTCGTCCTTGTCTAGCAAAGACAACACAAAATAAACATTCTAATATCCACACGGCATACAAAAGAAGCCGAGCCTTTGATGTTTCTCATTTTACTACCAGATCACACACACACACACACACACACACACACACACACACACACACACACACACACACACACACACACACACACACACACCATTAAATGGCACTCCTGAAAATGAGCAGTTTTGGTCATGTTTGCATGAATGCAAAAATGAGAGCCAATGCATGATCACAGACAGAATGATGACGTCAAATTGCTTATTCCAAACAATATCAAAGCATCCAAATATCAGGAAATAACTGAATGCCAGAAGCACAATTACGGACAAGCGGGCAGCAAATGTACTGCTAATTACAACACTTCTGGTCCGCAAAAACAGTAAGCTTTTAGCTGTTTTTTCGATCAAATGTATTTACTAAGGACATAAACGAGCTGGAGAGTTGTAATATTTTGCAGTCATATGTTTAGGCACCCTTGCTCATTCATCCAAGATTTGACGGGTAGCACTCCACCTATTGACACAATTTGCCTTCTTCATACTTTGCATTTTATGACCCAGAATCAATTGTAAAATTGATGATATCAATAAATTGTCTAGTAAGAGTTGTTTTAGCAATAATATGCCCTGAGGTTTGAACATGAGTGTGAATGGCTTTAATATTTGCTCTATTGTGCATTTGTGAGTGAACCCAGAGAAGTCTGCCTCGCGACAAGCAGCTGACATGACCAAAAGAAATATCAAATTCTGCTAGGCCAAATTATAGCGGCTGCTAGATTCAATTAAATAGTTGTTAAGAGTGTAAGAAGATGTGTGCATTTATAACATTGCAGATACAAAACGATATCTCAGAAGTACATCAGTTGTAAAAGAAAGTTCCTAAGTTTTCCTGCTAGGTGCCCTGCCATTTTTTAAATATATAAACATGCCATTGGCTGACAGATAAACAGCAGCCAAGAACAAAGGAGCTCAAGCAGCACAGCCTCTTCACTTGACTGACCGTTAGTCTTTTGGAGGCATCCACTTCTATCATGCCCCGAAGGAGGTTTTGACAGTCTGGAGGGATAAAGTGGGGCATGTGAAACACTCCTAACTTGACTTTCTCCAGCAGATTCCTCAGGTTGTCGTCATCAAATGGCAGTGCTCCCTGAAAATACAAAGGGAACAGAGCAAAAGAAAGAAATGATGTGCAGAAGAATATATTCTCCTTGTTTTATTGACATATTTAATGGGCACCAGAAAAAAAAACATCACTATCCAACGGGTTAGCTCTGAGGTATAAAAACATAATTCCAATCCTGTGCAAATTCTCTCTCTCTCTCTCTCTCTCTCTCTCTCTCTCTCTCTCTCTCTCTCTCTCTCTCTCTCTCTCTCTCTCTCTCTCTCTCTCTCTCTCTCTCTCTCTCTCTCTCTCTCTCTCTCTCTCTCTCTCTCTCTCTCTCTCTCTCTCTCTCTCTCTCTCTCTCTCAAATTCTCTAATGGGAGCAATCTGCTCTCAGCAATGATGCAAAAATGAAAAATAATCAGCAGTAACATAAAAACAAGGGCATTTCTAATAATTACCCCACTTTGGCATTTACCTTGTTCATTTAGCATTATCGGGGTCATTTATCAGAGTGGGCTGACATCTCACAGATGTGGCTGTGTGATGAATAGCAAACTCTACAGGCTGATGAGATGGGGGTGAAAAAGTGAGGCAGATATGTAGAGTGGCAGACTAACACAATAAGGGGGTGCTTGCCTTAGCCATCTGAGCTGGCTCTAACGACAGGAGAGTGCGACATACATCCACACAATCTTGCAACGTGCAGCCATAACGGAAAAAAGGATGAGAGCATGTGATGGCCAAAACTTGCTTTATTAAGACAATATTTGACTTTATATACTTAATTCAATGCAGGGGTGAGACACATGTATACACAAATGGACAGAAAGAAAGACAGCCAAGACACAAAGATGACGCCAGCGGCCAGAGTCACTCTG
The DNA here is from genome assembly GCF_054491065.1 of Syngnathus leptorhynchus. Lineage (NCBI taxonomy): Eukaryota > Metazoa > Chordata > Actinopteri > Syngnathiformes > Syngnathidae > Syngnathus > Syngnathus leptorhynchus. Next base: position 10,753,576 of record NC_141200.1, read on the forward strand.
TCTGCGATGGGATTCCTTTCCAACTGTCCTTTTGCAGTTTGCCTGTATTAATCATTCATGCAGAAGGAGTGTGCAGAAACTAAAGCACAACTGTTGATGAAACAAATGTGCAGGGCTGCATGTCTGGGAAAGTACATACATAATCAAGCTGGACAAAAAGGTACGATAATGGATCCTGCAGTGTGTGGTGTGGATGGCAAAATAGCTTGAGGGTGTTTATGGATTATGACATTAACTCTAGCCCATGCAACTGCATTCAAGGCGCACGCCCTTCTTGTCCAACTGAAGTCAACTTCAAGAGCACCAAAACTGTGCGACCATAGCGTCCAAAACGTTGCAACCAAACAGCATCAGCTAGCAAAGAACAAATTGACACACTCACCACCAGCAGGGCAAAAAGAATAACCCCACAGCTCCAGACGTCCGCCTTCCTCCCATCATACTTCTCCCCCTGACGATGAGATTGTTAATGTTAGTGTTAGTAAAACCCGACAGAGGCCTGAAGAAAACGCCTTGTAAAAGAGCACAAGATAGATGGCAAAAAGCAGAAAAACAATATTAGGAGAGAGATTTTTCACATTTGAAGCTCTGCGTTTTTACTATGGCAATCCATTGCTCTGCGTGATGCACAACTCCTAAAAGTCTGTATTGACTTAAATAATTTATTTATTTATTTATTTATTTATTTATTATTCATTGCTCTGATTTATTCATTGTATGTGCCTTCGTGGTTTTACTTTTTGTATTGTTTGCTCGAATGTCTGTGGACCAATATAACATAATATGATATATATATATATATATATATATATATATATATATATATATATATATATATATATATATATATATATATATATATAGAGAGAGAGAGAGAGAGAGAGAGAGAGATAGATATAGATATAGATATATAGATATAGATATAGATATAGATATAGTATGTGATATATCTTTTCACCGTGGGATAGTTGGAAACGCAATTTCGATCTCTGTGTGTATTGACATGTGAAGAAGTTGACAATAAAGCAGACTTTGACTTGTTTTTTTCAGTTCTTAAAGGTTAAAATAGTGGATGGAGTTTTTAAATTATTTATCTTGGTTTAATTTTTTTGGTATTACACAAACCCCACATTTGATCAGGTGGCATGTAGAATTCTTATTACACGTATATCCACTATAAGTCCAACTTAGTAAGAAGCAGAACATGGGTAATAGATCCCCAGTGAGGAGCTTGTTGACTCACCCTGATGACTTCTGGACATGCGTAGTGTGGAGACCTGTTGGGATGGCAGAAACACAAAGGATGAATATTCAAACTCACAGAAAGTCAGAGGAAAAAGAAAACTATATGGCATTTTATTTTATTTGAGAGATGTTTTACTTTCATGGTTAAATATGATGAGTTATTCGTGAACTGTGCACTGTTAAGTTTGGAAATACCACATTTTGTTACAGCTCTTTATTAGATCATTAGATTATACATGTGCACTTGGCTGGTGAATAACTAGTATATCGACGTTATTATTTTTATCAAACAGCTTACAAAGAGATAAAGCAAAAGCTTTCTCAGCTTCACTTCCTCAAGTCTTATTCTACAGCAATAATGAAAGTAGTGTGTATAAACATGGCTTCCATTAACTGGCCTGTTTGTGTGTTTACTTAGGAAGACAGGCTTGGCTTCCCTGGTTCCCTCTGGCTGTCAAAATATTGGCCCATTACAACAACGCCATCATAATGTCAATGGGGAAGTTTACATGTAAGCCTATGTAAATACAGCCTTCCTGATGGCAACTGCATTATGCAGACAAGTACAACTTCTACCTAAGTTCCACATGCCATAATTTTATATTTCAGGCTTCTCCCACACACATTTTCTCTCACATTAGATATATTTAGAATAGTTGACAGTCTTTGTCTTTACAAAGATGACAATCTTGACATTATTAGTGTCATGTAAAATTCATCAGAATATATTTCTTTGCAATGTGGAAAAGTGCACAGTATAATACTGTTATGTTTTCACTTTTTGTTGATAAAAAAAAACAAAACAGGACAGAATGCATACTGTTTAGCATTTATTTTTTTAATCGAGACATGTTTATTTGTGTGCATCCAATGCAGTGTCTATTCCAAAGATTACTGACATAATTGTCTAGTGCACTCAATTATTTCCAATCATAGTGTGCCAATCATAGCATGATCTTTCAAATATGTCCGGGAAACTTAGACAATAAAATGTGAAACATGTTCAGTTAAGACATAAATATTAATAAACCTAAACAGTACCAGTGATATTCTCCTGACAAAATATAGAAAACATTTTTTTCTTCACTTAGGAAGTTGCAATTTGAGTTGAACCTTGCATGTCATTTATAGAGAGAAAAAACAATGAATATTCGGTAGCTGGTGAAGTTCAATAATTCAGTTTATTTTTCTTCCAAATGTGTGCAGCTTTTCAAAGCCTAAATCTTAATTTTCCATGCATGTTTGGACACAATCATACGGCAAGCACTGATGAAGTCAGCCAGCCGGAACACATCCATATACTGTATGTATGCACTTGTCATTACGTCTGCTCATCTGCCGTCTGTGTGTATGTACTTCGAGACTCCATCAAATCTACATGGGGTCAGTATCATCTACAGTCATTTCCATTACCAGCGGCAAATGTAACGCATTTGTGCCAGCCTTCTGAATGGCAACATGAGGCCAAATAAATGTATTTAATTAAAACGTGCACTTGAAGATGAGAGTGTCAGGGGGAGATGGGGAATCAATAAAAAGGTATAGCATGCATGGAACATCCGCGGACTGACTGATGGTGTTCAAAGACATGTCAACATTCCCCCTTGCACGGAACATTTAGTAAGTCCTGTGAAAATGTGTGGCTTTTCGATTAGATATCAGATCCTATTTGGTGGGGAATTCCGTTGCCTTAGTGTGACTTAAAGAAGTTATAAGCGTTCTGTGCCCTTTCAAGGAAAATGACATGCTTCTGATGCATATCTGTGTTGCACCATCTATGAGTCATAAGAGATTAAGCCACCATAAAACTACAATGCAATGTGAATGCCTGTGTGAAGGCCTGTCATGATAAAACCTATTTAAAGATGATTAATTTTCCCAGAAACCACCAGAATAGTAATTTTTTGTGGTGATGATTTGAGAACAAAAATAATTCAAGGACATTTACTATTCAATTCTCAAAAATACTGAACACTTCCATTGAAATGTAGAATAATAAAATCTTAAGACAAAAAATAAAAATGATTCAGGCTTACAACATATGTGTAAGACCACAGACCATCTGTCGTGGCAGAGTTAAATGAGATGCCTTATTCATTTCCTTTAGTGCTACATTATTGCACCTCATTAATAAATGAGACAGAGTTACACCTACCTATGAACCGACAGGACACATGCAAACTAAACTGAAAGTCGAATCAAACTATTTAAATGGTTTTCAAATGCCATTGGTGAGGTTATGTAAATCAACACACGTGAATGTTTTGTATTGTTGTCCTTCTGCAGAACTAACGTGTGCTTCAGCTTGAGGACAAAAACTGTGGGCCAATCATTCTCCTTTGGGATTTTCTGGTAAACAGCAGAATTCATGATACCTTCAATCATAGCCAGTCATTTAGGTTTGGAAATAACAAAGCAGCAGCATGTCGACAACTGGTCTAATCTTTTCCCAAAAAGCTATCATTTACACCAGACGTAACAAGACACACCCCTTTCAAAAAGTTAATCTTTCGTCTCATCAGTCTATATAAAAATCTCCTGCATGTCTTTCATCTTGTTTTGCCAACTTCATTTTATCAGACACACTATGTTTACCGGGAAGTGGTTCCTCAATTGAACAGGTCAAGAGGAAATCAGGCTTGGGTGTGGTCTATGAAATGAACTGAGCGTCCCCAAAACGTGATTGATTAGCCAGAGTTAATTCATGATTTAATAAGGAGGAAAATTATTTTCTATAGATATTTTAAAATAAATATTTTTATTAAAATATTTAAAATATCAAATATTTTTTCAAAGCAAACTATATCCAGTATATCAGGAGAGAGCCAGCCCTAGTTTAGACATTATTTCTTAACGTAGGTTAGGCTGAACAAACCAAACATTGTCAGCACCCTGCACATGTTTTCATGTTGCGTGTGTTTGAGAGTGTCTAGTTGTGGTATAATCTGGGCAGAATTAGGGCTGAGTTTGGGACAGATGCCACAGGGCTTGCATGCTTGGTGTCACGTGGTGTCACCGCTGAGGGAATGTTATTCCTCATCAGGCAATTATAGTTTACATGTACTGAAACCATAATATTTGGTGTACACTGTAATGTCAAATGCACTTGAGGTCATTCAATTTCAAATTTGATCAAAGGTCACAACAGACGGCAGTCCTCGGCATCTGCAGTGAGTGGGAGGGGGGAAGTCAACACCACTGTTCAAATGTCAGATTTTTGTGATATACAACATAAAACCAAGATAAATACTTTTAAAACGTTTTTCCACCATTAATGTGACCTATAAACTATAAACAGTTGACTATAAACCTCAACTGAAAAAATATATATATTTAGAGAGAAGTATAAAAAAAAAAAGTGTGATAGATGTGGCTATGTGCACAATTAACCAATCATCTTCAATCTCATGGTAACTGGGACTCAGCAAACACCTGCCCTATTTAGCGTGCTGATTTGAAATTGAATTGAACAGGTCACGGTAAAAAAGTTTAGAATTTATATTTTCCATAATTATCCATGCACAATTAATAAAAGTTGTGACTGATTGTGTTGAGGCTTAGTGTGCCCACCGCCTGCACTGTACCTGTACACGACTTGCAAGTAACTGCTTTGAATTAGACATAAATGAGCAAAAAGAAATACTACATCCAGTCTGTGTTTGTGTCATCGACATGTTGTTGCAGCTTTTTTATGTACCAAACACGAAAGTAAGCCTGTATTATGGTTTTATTTTTGGAGCATCTTGCACAATCGTCATTACACTTTGGGGTTCAATAAAACTTGTGTGCACTCCTCCCACTTTGAAAGTGACTTTTCCACTTCATTGCAGTCATTGTGGGATTGATGGGCCCAGCATGGTCGTGACTAGCGCATCATAAAACCTGCAACTGATGTGAGGAGACAGTAATGTCTGGCCATGGCCCTGGCCCTGCCCGCAGCCATGGCACACTCTGTGAGACAGACCGTCTGTCCATTCTCAAGAGCTCAACCAACCACGGCAGAGGCTCTAAGAACACGCCACCGAGCACAATATACCGGCATCTGTGCCGACTTTTTTGTGCCTGTGCAACACCCTCTCATATTCATTTAGAAGCAGGCATGAGAATACTTTTTTAAGTACTCACCCGCAGCTGGTTTCCAAAAGACTGTCTCCAACCTGAAGAGAGGCCATGCCGAAATCTGCTATCCTGATGTTATTCTTTTCATCTAGCAACAGGTTCTCCGGCTTCAAATCCCTGTGGCTGAAACAGGACAGAGAGGAGCATGTCGAGGTTAATGAGACATGAACACAATTCATACATGTTCTGCAAATTAAGTGAAGGTGAAGGGACACATTTGGTCGATCAAACACCCGAGGGTCACGTTCATCCTTGCAACTCAGCACCTTTACCAATCAGCGTGCGGACCCCCCGCGTGCAGCATCACCTCTCCTCCTTTCACTTTCATGCAGAAACCAGAGACTCCCACCTCCACGCTGAAATGCTACATGGTGTGACAGCCCCCTACTGTGCCCTTTTCTTCTTCCATTTCCCTTGCCTCTCCTCCACTAATCCCATTCCTCTCATCTCGCAGACAGCCACCAGCAAACTTGCAGCGTAAAGCACACAGAGGGGAACCCACCACAGACATGCAGTTCATTAGCTGCCATTCATTATCACTAAACTCAGCAAGGGGTACCTATTACCTTTCTTTAAAGAGACCACCAGAAAAAACATTGACTGTGCCAATGGAGTATTACATTGCTGTGTTGGAATGGACAGCTGTTGAAAGAGTACATTTATAATTGGACTTATATTGCAGCTAACCTGGCCCTATTAGCAGAGGTAAAGGCTGCAAACCAACTTTAACATACACATGAAAGTATTTTGTTTAAAGAATAATGAAGGGAATTTAGAGCTTCTCCAAGAAGCAAAGTTGCCATCCAGTTGCTGCAAGGAGGCTTTCAATCACCTTTAGGTCATATCGACCTTGAGGATGACAGGACAACATAGTGACCTAAAAGCAAACGCACTCAGCTCTAGTAGCGTACACCATCTTTCACAAAGTTTAATGAGAACAAATCTTTATTTATTTTGCTTAACTATGACCAGTTGACTACATGTAAGAAATGTATTTGTTTTATTTTTGGAGGATTAGAATAAAAACATAGGCGCAAACCATATTTTTGAATTTTTGTGGTAGGCGTTTGCGTCTACGAAGGGAGTGGTTTTTCTTCACTATGGCTTAAGTTCTCGCTCCCTCAATTTATTGAGTGCAGTCATAAATCTGTTTCATTGAACTGAAGTGTTGGTGAAACTCAATAAATGTTAATTAGGAGCATCTAGGACACTGTTGCAAAGGGCAGAATTTAGGAACTCTATAAATTCCAGAGTACACATATTTTTTTTAATCTTCGCAAGAGCAAAGTCAAGATTTTCAGTTTTTTTTATTTTTTATTATATAAACTCAGTCAACATGGTCCATTGCTGTTGCTCTCTATTTTGGTCTGAGACTAAAGGGTAGCAATCCAACCAACATCTTTTCTTGTCTTTTTTTTTATCTGTCAACATAATACAGCTATTATGCAGCCATGAAGAATCCATGTAATTTGATGCATAGAGAAATTTCATTTCTATACACGTAGATGCATGTCTATGAGCTACTATGTTAGGCCTCTTTGAAAGACTAACCAACTCAGACAGTAGACCCATCTCCCCAAATCACCAACTGACCTTCATATTTGTTTTGCAATGAGAGGAACATTTACTGGAATTTATCAGAATGTCACAAAGTAGACTTTCACCACTTGAAACTAATGATATAAGAGGGAGAGCATCTGTACACATTTGCCTTTGGACATTGCAACATCACAATCGACATTTAACCTAATTTGGCATCAGATGCTGCGCAGCTTGTTTCCTATCCTGAGGGATTTGCTGTCAGGTGGTTTAGCATCACACTGGCACACAATAGTCGCTTTCATACTGCATTCCGTTTAAATTGCCTCATCAAGTGCTTTAGTTGCTTGTCCCTCTCAAAATTAACTCGCCAATATTTATGTGTGTGTATTCACACAGTAGTTGTGGCTTCCCACATTAAGATAATCCAAGTGTGGTGATGTCAAAACCACACTGGATTGCAAGATGCTTATATTATCACTTCTGTATCGAAAGAAAACATGTTGGACAAATAGTGACCCATGGGCCAACCCTGCTGCATTCTTCACCTCACTGTTTCATTTGCATTATCAAGAGTCTTGTAAAATTTGTTAAATCAATATGCCGGGTTTTTTTCTTAAATTGGTTATTTACATAAGCAAAATACAAATAATTTGAGTTAAACTGCATGTTTTAATTATTTTCTGTAATGGTAATGAAAGTTAACTAGTTTATTACAAATAACAGAATTAAAACTATAAGTACATTAAATACAATCGGCAAGTTAAATCGAATAAAATGAATTAAAACAATAAAACTATTATTTTATGAAAAGACTACATAATATCAACCAAATGTTCCTTTATTTTTTTATTCACTCATTTTTGAATGAACTTGCCCATCTACTGCCTGTTTTAAAAAGGCTCATGGGCAACCAAGCCTGATCTAATGGGACTGGATTTTGAGTAACATATTTTTGTTTGTTTTCCCTCTTCCTATTTATCATAAAACGTCTGTTTTATGACTCTAGTTTGTAATAGGGTTGATGGTTTTATTGCCTGGCCAAAGTTCTTTTGTGTTTAACATTATATCAAATAGCTCATGAATTTCTAAGTACTCTCTGACCATCAGTTCAAGATGGAAAACAAGCACACTAAATTAATATTTAGAAGACCTATAAAGATTGTTTCAATCAGCGTGTGATCACGGCATAAACATATGCAAAACAAAGTAACCTCAAGAGGTGAATCCAAACAAGCAGCAAGGCACAAATGAAATCATTTACTCGAAGTTTCGGAGAACAAATTGCATCACAAGGGATGCGGAATTATTGGTTGGAGGGTTTTGTGATAATATGATTAAGTGGCTCCAGAAATGGAACATTAGTGTCAGAAGTGCACCTTTGTCCTATATTCTCCCATATGCAGCAGTCCTTACACAAATATGCTGTCAAAGCTTCGTGTAAAACTCTGGAGGATTCCATAACAGAGTTCTTCAGTGAGTTGTACCAGTTCCAGAGCTATCTCCAAGCTGTCTGAGCAAGGTTAACATCCCAGTGGATCTGTTAGACATAGTTCTTGCTATCTAACATGATCATGTGCATGCACACACCATACTGATTTATCTTGATTCGTAGCTTTGTAGTCATAGAGTTTGTTCAATCGAAATTCCTGCCATATTTCTGATTGGCTTACAGTTTTAAAAATATCTGTTCCTCATCCAAACGAAAGACGTATTGGTGTCTTTGTCGCTACCATCACATTTGCATCTTTTTTTTGGGAGGGTGGTAATAAAGCTGTATTTTCATGCATAATCAGAACGCTTGAAGCAAACACTAAAAGCCGAAACCATGCCGGTACCATTATTATACTCAAGTGACACTTTTAACATGATTGCACCCTGAAATGTATCCATTTAGCCTACAGCACACATTTGCGTCATCTCCCTGAATACTTCTTTAATTTTTCTTTTGAACGAATTAGATCTGTGCTTTCTAAAAAGGCTGTGGGCTCATCTTCAATCAGATGCCAAGCACCAGCCTTTAATTTCATTTGCAGCAGATATGCAGGATTTGTCATAACATACTGTAGATCACAAAATATCAACTGCATGATTACCACAAACACAGTCAGGAATGCATTGAAAAATGACTTTCCATGGAAATAAGTAAAAGGTCAAGATGCAAGTCATTCATCTCACTTGAGTGGAAAAAACGTTAATCACTATTCATGAATAAACTTGCAGAAGAAAAGAACAATGCTTGAAAAGACGTCAGGGAAAGAAGTGAAACGAAGATAATTGAATATTTTACTTAAAAGACAAGCAATTTCATTACATTTGGAGAACTGTTGCCGTAGATGCAGAGTGACTTAAAATTAAAAGCACTCATGCGTGTGTGTGTCAAGTGCAGGGGTAACACCTAATTCACACCGCCTGCTGAACGAGTGTGTTGCGGTCACACGCATGCACTGTAATGCACATCGACTGTGGTCTGGTTACGTTGTGTGTGTCCGAAAATCTTCGCCCACAAAACCACAATATTACGGGGGGGTGTTTCTGAAGAGTTGAATTCACGTCATAACCACCACATATATAGAGACCCGTTTGTAAATGATAGCCATATTTTTCCTTTCTGCTGCTGTTCTTATAAAAAGTAAGTTATGCGTCATTTAAATAAAGTTGGTGTGGTTTTAGGGCTTCACAATGAATTTCTCGTCATCCCAGGTCTCAAACAACTCTTGAGTCCCTCTCTTCTTATTTGTGTGGATTTGAGTGTCTTATGCTGTATTCAGACCCACTGAAAGTGATTGTGAGGGAATGACAGCCATTGAATTTTCAGACAGCACCTCGAAGAGGACTCCAAAAGGACTAGTAGTAGATCTGAGAGACACACATACACGATTGGTGGGTGGTGGACATGATGATGCTCCTATATGATTTTAGTGCAACAGGTGAAGACATATGTGTAAGTATATTAGTCATGCAAGGAGTACAAGTTAACCCCACCACCCTTGGATGTTGGATTTTGGGCACAGCCATTCTCCTCCACTGACACACACACACAGCCAATTAGGATATACTAACTCACACATAAAGTGTTGTTAACTGACACACCAGTGCCATTACTAAGACGAAAGGCAACAAAACCCTGATCATGTGGATCGGGTAGAGTCTGTCACGGATTGCTGCTCTTTTTCTCTAAAAGCTTTGGGGCCCAAAGTCATGAAAATGCATAGCATGGTCCAGGAAAACTCTGCATGACCAACATGTGACAGTGTGGGAGCACAAAGTGACTGGGGAGCATTAAAAATGTATGGTGTCAATTCACTTGACCTCTCACTGATTGTCATCAGCACCTTCCTCACAGAACTAAGAGAAAAAAAATAACAATATAGCTTTTCTGCTCACATAGGATTCCAATCATTGGGGTTGTTATAGAAAGTTGGTCAGACTGAGTAACCGTGAGAGCCAGTTTGTACAAAAAGGCTCTTTTGATGGGGAAGAAAGATAAGTCCTATGAGTCCTATTAACTGTTAATTGTTGTTTATGTTCATAATGGCAGCGGATTTTTTTTTAAAAATGACAACATATGAACACTGAAGGCATACGTTTGTGTAATTTAATGTTAATATGTGTGAATATGTCCTTTTATTTTGCCTGATTATAGTTTTAACCATTTTCTTTTCTTTAGACATTATCATTTCCTAACAAATGCCACAGTTACCCAGCAGCACTTAAATAAAACATTGTAATTGACTGCTTTGCTCAATAAATTCATATTTAACACATTTGAAGTTAGCATGTTGGTGTGGCACTCAGCAACTCTTTGGAAGACCACTTCAAAAAATCAATTGCTGAGCTCAACTGAAGTTATAAAGGATCCAATTGATTCTATTCAATGCATTCACTCCAAAGATTTGTTTCTATGAATAAGTCATCCGTAACCGTGAATGAAACAGCAACATGTAAGCCCCGTCAAAAAGACAAGGAAAATGCAAAATGTTTGCTCTGGAGAACAATTTTCTGTTTGTTGTGTGCTGGAGTGAAAATAATGAAGAAAATAATGCTCATTGAAATGTTCTTGGCAATTTCAATCCCAGCATCAGTAGAGCATTGTCTGTCGAGGCCTCGTCGGTGGCAGTAACTGTTACAATTTGCACAATCAGAACGCACAAACAGTAGCATACAGGTATGTATGTTACAAGTAATACAAGAATGTTTCTTACTTTAGGAGCAGACAATTTAGTGCTTTTTGATTTCTGATGGATATCATCGTTTAGTAGGTTCTAATAAACTGAACATTGTTGAGAACTTGTAAAAATAATAATAATAATAAATAATAAATCATCTTAAATTCTTCTTCTATGCAAATGCTGCTGTAGATCCATCTGTGGCAATAGAGATCTAGAAATACAATGTGGGTGGCAAGCAGAAGCACAAGGCCAAGTCAGGTGTGCAGATGCAGGCTCTGCAGCATGTGTTTAGTCCCACTACCTCCCACCATTCACATCATTGAGTCACACAGGAATAGCAGCAGTTCTAATGGTCTGCAGAAATATCCTGTGCAGTCAAGAAGAAACAGAGGAAATGATTGTGGAAATGCTTTTTTATTGAGGGGTTGCCGGGATCTCATTAGCTGGGATAGAGAGCGAGGTGTGTGGGGGGGTGCTCTTTGCGTCTGCCCGTGTGTTTGCCTCTAATTGAAGATGGAAGGTAGAAAGAGGGAGAATCCGCCTCACCATAACTTACAAGGCATTATTTTCCAAGAATGTCAATAAGTAGATTTGAGCAGCCAGTGTATAATAAAAAAATAAATAAAAAAAAGACAATAGCAAATAAATCTGCTGTGGAATCTCACCGCAAAAGCTCCGTGATAATCTTCATGTGTGCATGCACTAGAAGTCAGGTGCTTTACCCTAATTGGATTAATCCGTACTACCTCCCACTAATTATTCACTTCAGACTTTGCTTCAGGCAAGTCAGATCAGCGGTACAATAGCCTTAAATCTTAATTCAGTTCTTTATTTTGCGAGAAAAATCTATCCTACCTACACTATAACACGAGTAACAAGTACCATCTAAGTTAAAGCCTTTGTACAGGCTTTTGCTGTATATAAGAGCTCCCGCATAGCTTTAATTATTAAATAGCACCAGGCAGAACGTAATTGCTTTCACGATAAATGAAGTGTGCGATGCATATCCAAGAAGTCACCTGCATGTAATCAAATATAAATTCAACTCTGCATACTCACTTGAAAAACAATGCAATTACGATGTTTCTTTTTAACTAACCCAGCAACAAACAAACAAAAACTATCTCCCCCTCATTGTGTGCGACAGCTTCCCCAGACAGAGCAATTCTTCCTCCCCCAGCATGAGGCACACTCAATAAAGGTGCATGACACAGCATATTATGATACTCGTGTCACGATCCATACATACAGCTTTGACACAATGAAATTCTAAGGATAATATATACTCGCCAGAAAATATCACGTTAAGATAGATTTTTTTTGGGGGGGGGTTCATGCCACTGATATAATGATATTAAAGTACATTAAATTATGAATTAGCAATTCCCTTTCAATTCTCGAGAATTCTTAACATTTACATTCAAACAACAATACAATAACCGTCTAAAATTTAAAAAAATGGAAATAAAATTGACTCCGTCTCTGTTGAAATAATGCACTTCAACAAACGTTTACAAAACACATACATCTTCGTATTTGTAGTGGCAGAGTAAAATGAGATGTCTTATCTCTTTCGGAACGTCTTCTTTCACCTGATTGCACTAGGCTGCAATGGCTGGTTGGGAATCCTAATTTTGAGGCAATTTGTACAGCTTATAAAAACGGCACAAATTGTTTGAAAGTGAAGAAATTATTACACACGGATACCTGCAAACATATCAGCTTTATGTTCAATGGAAAAAGCCTAGATTTCACACCGAAGAATATTTGTGGATAAATTAAGGCAAGATAAATAATAAATATTTTTGTATTCATACTTCTAGAGCAGTGAGCAAGGTCAGTGACAGGAAGAAGAACAAAGCTGTGTGACTGAATGTTGCTGGCATAGTAAATACAATCATCATTCAGAAAATTCATTTTGAATATAAGTTTACAGTGTTGTTGTACCCCATTGCCAACTACAGCTACAATGGAGTGGAAAGATTTGGATCTCGCTGTACTTGCAATTCACTGCTACCCATTTCATTTTCTCATGATAGTTCTTGGTAAACCCCCCACTATAAGAAATACGCATAAATATCAGATGAACACTAAAACCTCACAATATAGTCAATGGGGCGTACTGGTTAGATTAGTTTCAGGAAAAAAAACAAAAGGTTCCACTCATTTGCTTCTGGACCAAAGCAAACAGAAATTGCATTCACACTCATTAGTAGACACTTACCATATAGAATGACTGTGACAAAAATCCAGCGCAGACATGATCTGTCTGAAGAATTTTCTGGCTTCTTTAGGTGTTAATCTGCCTTTCTTCACCAAATAGTCAAAAAGTTCACCACCGGACACATGTTCTAGTACAAGGTACCTAAAGAGAATGACAAATAGATGGAATAAGGGAAAGGGCAAACAAGAAGCAATGCTAAAAAGAAAATGAATCACCGAGGCTTATATTCGATGATGTAATGCGTAAGCGTTTTTTATTAATGTCCTAAAACAATCATGTTTGATCCCAAAAGTCACTTACACTGTTTTTGCATTGATTTTTTTTAATCTGCACTTAAATATGAAGGGTTATGACAAACTCACTTCCTGTGGGAGGCATCAGAAAGATGACACGTTACACTTTTACACATCAAGGAGTCATAATATGACAGCTGAATTCAGTTCATCACATGAAAGAGACTTAAGGGGAATTCTTTGTGTGGTTATTGTTGACTGAAGATCTTAAAGGAGTATGAATTATTTTGAGAAGAGGCACACAGAGTATTTCCTCCTCTCATATTTTTTTAGCCACGACTCAAGGTGGAGCACTGGGGTTGGTGGCAGTCTGTCATCATGACTGCACGGCCATGCTCCCGTGCTCCAAGGAGACATGAGGAGATGAATCTCTGCTGAGGCCCGCATGAAACAAACCGTGGGCCGATAGCCAGTCATGCCCTGTTCTGCTCTCAACCGGTCTCCCCTCATTTATTCTGTGCTCAACCTCCCTTAATCTTTACTACAGCACAAACGGAATGCTAGACAGCAGGTGAAATACACACCTTCTGTTCCCTCCCCATAAACTGTATCGCGAAAGTAATGGGACACCTACAGGAGAAAAAAAAAACCATATATGTAGTTGGTCTTCCCTCCAGCGATAACACCTGCTCTTTTGGAGAAAACTCTACAAGATGTTGGAGTGTGTTTGAGGGAATCCAGAAGCACATTTTTGACATTAAATGAATGTAATATATATAAAATTTAAGAAGGATGTAATAGACATTAAGTTATACACAATGTCGAGGAAACGGTCAACACGGCACGACTCCAGCAGTGTTACTTAGTATAATTGACTATTTGTGTTATTTCATGATTAACACTTTCAATTCTTTTCGACTTGGTCAAGAATCTTACAATGCTAACTGTTATATTAATTATGATTTTTATTATCAATATCAGAATTGTTGTCAAAAGGTCAAGTGTCATATTCATATTCATGCAATTAATGTGATCTAGGAGAAAAACTCTTCCATCTGGCGCGCTGGGACCTTTGTAAATACGGCAAGTATGAAGTCATATATCTATTCAGCAGTGACAGCAAAGATTAAAATGAAGACTTTTAAGATGGAGTATTCTAAATCACATTTACACATCTGCATTTTGTTATCTTTGGCTGAGCACAGTTATGGCTATTATTTGTTTTCGAGGTATCATGTAGATCAACATCATGATGCGATTATTCACTTGTGGCAATGAAGCATTCCTTCATAGAATATTGATGCGACAGCATAACAACTCAACTTCCATTTACTTCACACCTATCAGCACACTCAGGAAAGCACTTGTAGTGGATTTATGCCAACAGCCTCATAAATCTTTCGTTGTTGGACAGCTGGCACCGTTATACTATTTATCTTCGACTTGATAGCTTTCACTAAAGATACTCTATGTGCAAACTGACAGCATTAGTATGAGCGCATTAGTCACTGGACCAAGCTACTTGTGACCCACGGTCAACGATTCAAAATGTGATTCAAATAATCTACTTAGTATATTGCAAATATGATTTTTTTTTTTTTTTGTGTGTGATCATTTTAAAATCTTAAAGCTTGTAGTGGAGCGTGCCTTATCCCATTTGCGCTGTAAAACTCAAGAAGAGAGCTAATTGAATTGAGTTGACAAATTGTCCTCCGTGGATCAAGAGGCTGCTACAAATGACCGATGGGCTTGTCACTCACCACAGGCAAAGTTAGCAGATTGCTTTATGAATGTGTCTGCGTGCATGTGCGTGTAATACAGCTGCCACTCTCCGTGGTTAATGTATCTCACTGCAAACGGTTCTGCGGCTGATGAGTGTGTCATGTTGTTTACATTAGGGATACTTTCTCTCCCTATTAGCATTCCACAAGCATGAGCAACTAAATTAAATGCCTCATGCCAATACTAATGGAGTGTCGGCCCTTCCAAGGCTGACATTGTCCTCAAATCATTCCAAGCCAATTAAAAATACTCCTTTGGGCCAACAATATAATGTTTGAGATTTGTGGGGAATAACACCTCACAGTTTACAAAGAACAAACCTTTGCATACAACAACAACAAACAGTAAAGTGCAGTTCCTATTTGCATATTTGCAAGAAATCCAAAGATCATACTTACAAGTATTTTTTATTTTCATAGACGTCATGTAGCTTTAAAACATGCGGGTGTTCTATGAGCTTCAGAATGGCTATTTCTCGCTCCACCTGAATGAAAGAAAAAGGAAATAGGAGAAGGAGCAGGGAAGGGAAAGGGAGGTAGAGAAAAAAATGTGATTAGTCAGAGGGCAATGTACTGTACATAAAAGTGCCATTCTTCAAGCGCAGTTGTACTAATTTGACAATCTAAATTTAAGAAAAAGGTCCGTACAAAATTTCCAACTTATGATTTGTATTTTATTCTTATCTGTGAAGGTGACAGGTGAAGTGTGACAGTCAACAATCAGCAAAAGGGCTCAAAGCGAGGCAGAAAATCTATTCAAGGAGCTAGTGGAGCTAAACTTCAACCACACTCAAAGCATTCAGCAAAACTGAACAAATTGAATTTCCTTCAGAAAATGCACAAGAGAAAGGTTGTGTCTGCCAACATAAAACGTTCACAATCCAAATAACATTTTTACATTGAGCAATTTGGTGGGATGCCCAGCACTTAAATTGGCAAAGCAAATGACTACAGTCCACTCTTAGTGTGCTTTTACTATTTTCAGTAGCATTTTCAATGACAGTGCACTAAATTACACAGGCAAGAAAATGGATTGATGGTTTAATATAAAACTTCCCGGCGAAAATAAAATAAAATCTTAACACTCTAACACACGCAGCATGTAGTTCAACAGAATAGTTTGGATATTATGGAAAAAAATACTTGGGAAAAAAATGATTAAGTAGTGGTAAGTTCATTATTACGTAGATGAATTGTTTACGATTTGCAACTCTGAATTTATTTTTATAAATGAACACATCTCTAGCAGCGTTCCCAACATGCAAACAACTTTTCTTTTGAATTGCTGTGTAATAAATTCATAGATGATACATTCTTAACAACACTATTATGTTATGTCAAAGCAGTTCAAGGGATTTTTCAACATTGTCCGCATTGCTAATTTGCATCTTGAGTTGAAAATGATTTGAGAATTCTGCTTTACAGAACACAAGAATCACGAGAATGGGAAAAATATCATTCATAAACAGGACCCACTGATTCCTCTACATTTAAATACACTGCCTCATTTAGGTAAATTATTTTCATGCTTGAGGTGGAGAAAAAAATATTTATTTGCAAATAAACATAGTACATTAATCTGTTGCGTTTCAAGCTCCTAAACATACTGCTAGTAAGTGAATGGGAGGCAAAATGTCCACATGCATCAACTTCTCTCAACAGATGTCTGTGATAGTACACAAACAGTACCACGTCCAGCGCAAGCTGCCAGCTGACTCCACACAAGGTATTAGTGTTTTTTTCCTTTGCTTCAAGAAATGCTGAGAGGCTTCTATTGTCAGCAGGGAGCCTGCATGGTCGAATTTTATCTAAAGCCCCTACGCTACCCCGTCGGGTTTACGGCCCTGGGCTCTCCTCGCTGCTCTGTTCCTTCCTCCATCGGTTTTGTGGGCATTTGACAAATGAAGGAGATGGGAAGACTCCTCCACCATGTCTTGATCGGCTCACTGTCAAAGACACAACTTCATGTGATTTTGACAGCTTTTATATTCCTCGAGTCTCATGTAATGTGACTTGTTTTTAAGAGCACACATGCTGAGTTTGTCTTGATTTCCCAGCATACCCACTTGTTGAATGCAGAGCCCTTTTAGTGCTCTCCGAATTGGGTTTCACTGGGATTTTCACTGGGAGAAACTGCTTTGGTTAATATGGGCTAATCTCGACTAATGAGCATTATGAGCAGCAGTGCATCGTGACACTCTCACCTGACACTGCTGTGTGTGGATAAGAACGTGCTGACAGCGCCTCTCTCACTGGCAGCCAGCATCCCTGCAGAGAGACTAATGCTACACGGTATTCAAGGCGAGATGAGCTGTCGAAATGCTACAAAGCCTGCAGCAGGCTTGTTAAGCTACCTCTAGCCACCCACTCTTCATTAATTGAAATACAAAGCATGAGGCTTAAGTTAATGTGGAGACTTAACTGTAAAACCACATGATTATTGCAAGATTAAGCAGTTCATTAACTCATGAAGGTGAATTGTTTGGGGTACAGCATGCTCTTTCGAAGTTTTGGTAGAAATTGAGTGAAGGGCTTTGTCAATGCAAAGACATGAGCCCGAAACACGTAGCTTTGTCCATTATGTGTTCTATGAAAGCATGCATTTAGGTAGTTGGATACTGGCAGCTTCTTAATTCTTCTTGTTACTCCTGCATTTCCTGCAACTCTACGACCTCTACTATTTGCCAAGCAGCTTCTCAAAAGGAAGAATAGGTAGGTATCCATACACTGAGGTCTGATCTAATGAATGTGTTTATTTGACAGCATCATCATTTGTCTCGTTAAGTGCCTGATTATTGTTCTTGGCGGGGCATCGTTAGATGAACATGTCAGAACAGGAGCCCATCAGGACGGGCTAACTGCCAACACAATTCGATCCACAAGGAATCCATCAGCTTCATATCCTGCCACATTAAAAGGATCAATAGGCCCCAGCGCAGATGAGGATTGTTGTGGTAACTACAACCATGGCAATGGATGCTGCTGTTGTGAGCAGGAAAGCAATCATAGAACGTCCGAATAAAATTGATGTTTAAATTAAGTAGACCAGGAAGCATTTGCCCGGACGTGACCACTTGTTGCAACCTGAAAAGTCACCTGATAGGTTTTCAAATCTTTCAGAATTATATTACCCAGGTCGGCAGATATTTTTGCATTGTGATGACTCCATCACTGGCAGACATCTCCCTGTTTATATATGTCATCAAAAAAAAATTGTCCTGACTGAGGTAACAGAAGACAAGCATCATTCACGCTAATGATAATTATAACAGACAACACATTTGACGAGTTGATTCTTTGATTCTTTGTCAGTCAACATCATAAAGGATGTGATTCGTGATGTGAAAAATTGCATGTTAGTTCATGTGTCAAACAGTGACCGGTAAGATGATGTCTTCTAAGACCTGGACAAATGGGAAAAATAAAGTGACGTTTGCACCGGTATTAATAAATGTCACTCGATTCCAAAAAGATGAAAACCTGCTTAGCAATGCCCCATCAACTCGAGATTGATTCTTTAATTCATGGGCCTGCCTCAGAATGCATGATCAAACAAATAATGGAGAACATCAATATCATGGCACTCAGATCACACACAGGCAGGCAGCATCAACCATGCAAAGACATTACATGTGTGTTGTCACCGGAATCCAGCTAGCCCAAACCCTCAGAGGGGAAAATACTGGATCACAAGTTTTGTCATCTCACACTCTCCGCTTATTGCATCTTGTACCCTTTGGTCCACGAGTCTCTCTCATGCACAGAAAGGGAAAACACAGACATTTCTGTCATCGCCCCCAAGGCAGACAACTGAAAGGTCCCTTGATGCTGAAATCTGGGGATCAAAGTCAACTAGGCAGTCATGTGTGTGTCAGATATTAAAACACTAGGGTGGCTAAGCTTGCATGGGAGTCCCAGCGATGCATCACAAAAGATGTTGATGGAATGTGAGAGGGCTGAAGCATATGCTGCGCAATGGAGAAGGCTAAAAGGTAAATGACAACAACAGACACTTCCTGTACCACGGCCTCCTCACACCCATCCAAGCCTTTTTGTAGCTAATTAACACAAGACCTGAAGCATCAACCTGTTAGCTGTGCCATCCATTTTGCGGTGTGAAGCCTCAGTCGGTAAAACTCCTCAGAATAAAAAGCATCCCATCTAAGTTTCATAGGGGACATATTTTGGAAATTTGACTTTTTAATTGTATGCGTACAAATAAGTCGTTCAATCCCTGCGCAGCCATGAAATATGAAATTAAACACCTGCGGTTTTAGGTGTCAATGAGCAAGCCAGCCTGCATAATACATATTTATGTAACGTGTGATGACCTAAGGTGACACACAATAAGAGAAATGCTGAGCATAAATAGGTATAACAGGTAGTAATGGATAGAACATGAAGAATGTAAGTATGAAGGGGATTCAGCAACAAACTCTCCTATTTTTTCTTGAAGTGTCATGTTTCTCCAAACTGAGCTCGTTTTACCATCGAATTAGACAAAGCTCCAGTTTAATTCCAAATACATAACCCACTCAATTTTAAAAGTGTAACTAATCTAGACTATTTAACATGACTGCATCGTTGGCGAAGAGACATGCATCAGGCACTTCTTATAATGATTGTATCGGTAATCTGTAGCAACGAGGCGGTAAATTCCTCACACGCGGTGATCTGATCAATGCCGGACACATGTAAATCAATATTGACAGTGTCTCTGCTAGTCCTTATCCTTCATCCATTTAACACCTGCTCAAATCTTGCTCATTATCCCTCTCCATTCTTTACTGAACTCCTTCACCTACAAATCTTGTTTTTGCCCTTGTTTTTTTCTGTAAAACACTTAATCTTTTGTTCTATTCTGGTTTGTGATGCTGACAGATGAATCGAGCGTCTTACATTTTTTCTCATTAACGGATATGCCCATGGACAACCTTAGAGTCTAATGGGAGAAGCCTGGCAGACCAGAGGTCAAAGGTTGTGATCATGAATCTTTAGGAACTCCAGCACAGTTTCTTAGGATGGAGTGCAACAGGCAAAGGTTTGTGTGAATGGGCATTTAATGAACATGAGAATAAGGCTCCCACAGGAGTGATTTATCATTAGCAGGCAGGCAGTGTAAGACTTTGTTATGTTGGTGTGTCACTCATCTGAAATGTCTTTTTTGGCAGGTTTTCAGTCTTCCCATCCTTTAACGGAGATACTAATTTACTCAACAGGACTGATAAGGTGACCTTGAATTTGAACTGATGGGAAATGAAAACAGAAAGAAAAATGCTACAGTTGTAACTGATGGAATAGATACAAATTTACTCCACAATGTATTCATTTTATACAGTATACAGTATTATGCCATGCAATAATGTGTGGAAACAACTGAGAAATTTGAAAAGTTTTTCAGTGATGACGATTTACCACTCTTTCTTATTCTTTTAGGTTTATGAATTCAAGCAGACAGAGGTAATGGATGACCTGAGGGTAATTCACTCAGGTCACTAATTATCTGAACATTAATACAAAGCCTGATCTTTCACACCTGAGTCGGCCCAATACTGGTTATGCCCTGGACTCAATAATGGCAGGGAAGCAGTGTGAAACTGGTAAACTGAGATGAGCCAATTACTCTGAAACGTAACATAAAGAAAATCCATTGGGTATTTCATTCCGCTTCAGCGTAGAATCTACAACAATCACACCCAACATTAACAATAACATTAGCAAAGAGAGAATTCTGCACTCAAAAGTGAATTGTTGTCTTGAACCTGTACCTGTACAACAATCGAATCATCACTTTCACACAGAAGCTCAACTTTTGACAGATACCTCACTGTGCTGTATAGCGTTGCGGGGGCATTGCTTTTCATGTTAAGTATGTGATCACAGATACTGTTGGATACTAAAGTTAATGTTATGATATTAGGTTCCCCTGGAGGCATTATTATTATTCAACCTATAGCCCTGAATGTTTGATGTGATGTGACTGACACAGACTGTACACAGACTGTCATCTCCTGTATAGTGCCAGTTACAGTGATGGCAAAGTCATGTATTGAATAGACATATCACAACATTTACGTTACCAGTAACATGACTTCATTGCTCATCAGTTATTGTATTGTTGAATTTCGGGGAACAAGGCACGGAAGTGCTGCAAAAACCGTAAAAGAGATTGCAAAGCTTTGTGTCAGGTGGATTCCTCACAGATAGGCATAAGAAGTCTTGTTTTGAACCTTTTTTTGAAGTGTCTTGACATTCACAAAAGTGACAAATGTGTTTTTAGTGAGTGGGGATGAGACATGGCCTCATCACTTTGAGCCTGAGTGTACAACAGCATTCCTTGAATGGCGTCACTCTGGCATTAGTAGAATTGATTAAATTGGTCAAAACTGCTGCCCTTGTGTGATAATATAAACCCTAAACGAAATGATATAACCATTGTTGAAAAACTTTTATGAAAGTCCACAACTGGTACAAAAGAGAATGTATAAATATTCAACAGAAAGTGGTGAACATGTAAACAAAACACTTAAGTGGGTCAACAAGTCCAATCAAAAATTAAAGAAGAGCAACATAAAAAGGAATTAAAGGGAAAAGAAAACTTTGAGGGATTAAAAAACTTCAAGCCACTTGGGGGCAGAGCGACTGGATGAAAGGTGTCGTCACACCCTCTGAAACAACAGAGAGAGATGTGACGACTATGTGACAACACAGCAATGGGAGCGTTTTAAGAGGAGAAGCCCATGCAATCAATTCAGATGTCTGTGCATCTCCCGTTGAGCCCAATGGGGGTTCCCTTTACATTTTGACTTGTCTTGCTCTATTTCATTTCTGGGCCTTCACTCCATTTCTGTTTTATCATCAAAATAAGCCAAACAACACTTCATGAGTTTGATGAGATGTTGCCAGAGTCATAAAAACAACCACATTTTCAACCTCGGCCAACTTTATTTCGCATGAAACCAAATGTTATATAGGTCAAGGGAAATTTTCAATCTTCACAGCTTGTGTCCTGCGGGTAAAATCTATTTCCTCTTTTTTGCAGAGCAGTGACACAATTCAGACAGAGAGAGAGATGTTTTTATTTATTTAGGAACAATTAACCACCAGGTTATGAAGAAAATATATTAAAATATATGATGTTACACACATACCTTTCAGAAGAAAAGTGGAATTCAGCAATATGTTTCCTAAAATTAACAATACACGGAGACCAAAGATGTCAGAGTATTTGTGATATCACAATGTTGCAGTACTGAAAATGCTACAAATTGTCACAACCTTGTCTCGGCATAAAATAATGAGCAGTTGGGCTTATAAATTTGTTATTGGGTCAGTTTTACGAATGGCACACCAATTAGCAGGGCTGCTACAATGCTCTCCTTACTTCCTTGTTACAGTAACAGGCATCTGATTGATCACATTACCCATGTGATCATGTGACCAATCAGAAGAAATACACTAATAATTAGCTTACTGGTTCCCGAGTGGAATGTGCAGTTCGAGTGGGGAAGTAATTTGCACAAATACTGGTTTACATAATAAAGGGTATTCTTTACTCACTTGATAAAAAAAAATAAAAAAAATGAGAGAAAAAAAAATCATGTTCACGCCGGCCATTATCATGCAATGAGTTCCAATGGGTGATAAAACTGAACCGCAATTTTAATTTGTTATGAAGAGGATGAAAATGAGTGGAACAGTCACCACAATGCATGGTAGACATGAGCGTGGTATAGCAAGGGCAAAACGTAATCTTTATGTGAAAGAACTACGATATTTCTTATTGTAGGACTTGAAGCCGTTTCTGCACTTAATAAACACTCAGCACAATTTCCAAATCATTTTGTGCATCCAACCTGTTAGGTATGAATACAGTGAAAAACCTGGCTTGTGGCTTTGCAGCAACCCAAACTGATGGATCAAGGTGAAAGGCTGCAACGTATGAAAGCCATTTATTTTACTGCATGTCTGCATTAAAACTGCAGTGTGTGTACGCACACACACACACATACACACGCATGCACACACACACACACACACACACACACACACACACACTAATGCACAACATTCAGTCAGAGAAAGTGTGTGTTGGAAGCATTTCTATATCTACTCCACCTGCGGCACGGCAAAAATGGGAGGGAATGGTCAATCTGTAATCGTTAGGAGGGCAGGTAGAGATGGCGGAAAAAAAAGAAAGCTACAGTGGTGTCACTGAAATGTCGGGATAACAAGATTAAAGCAAGTGCGATTCATCTTCGCCTCAGACATTTTGTGCCTTGGCCGCCCACTGCAATATCTGCCGCTACTTCATCACTTGCTTTGCTCTGCATGTTGAGTCCATTAGATATTTTCAATGAGGTGTTTCAAGCACAGCCACCGTGCTATCATCTGTAGCAACACTTTGTGATACAGATCTACAAATACTGGTAAAATAACATGTGGCCATAAAAGAAGTGAAATACTCTCTTGTGGAAAAGTGTAGAATTAAAACCACCATTGATTGTGTTAATTAACTCTTCACGGGAAAAAGAGTATTGATCCATTCTTTTGTATTTCGGGGTCCGGCTACATGTATTGCAGCAAGATTTCCTTCAGCTCTTACAGTCGTATGCAAATGTTTGGGCACCCCTGATCATTTTCATGATTTTCCTTTATAGATCATTGGTTGTTTGAATCAGCAATTTCAGTTCAATATATCATATAGCAGACAAACACAGTGATATTTGAGAAGTGAAATGACGTTTATAGGATTTACAGAATTTGTGTAATCATTACTTGAACAAAAGTAGGCAGGTGAACCCCAAAAGAAAAATCCTCCTTTTGCATATAGGAATTTTTCTTTCTCTTTTACTGTCTTCAATTTTAAAACTATGGGATGTGTCATACATCAGGAGTCTGCAAACAAGGGCCATCACTGCACTTATGCGCACAGTAACCGCAGCCATCCACTTCAGACATTGCTTTTAACAGTCTCCTCAGTCTGTCCCTCCATCCAAAACTCATTTCCACCTGGACCTCTCTCCCCCTTTGCTACTTTTCTATCCTGATTCGGGTAGCACAGAGGGACTTTGAAGTTGTTCTGCTTGAGGACCAGAGCGAGTCACTTGAACTAATTAGTTGCTCCTATCCCAACAGCAGCAGCAGCAGCAGCACTCGACACCAGCTTGCTACCTCAAAGGGTGATGTGAGGAAAATATCAACAGCAAACACACACCGCTGCACTCTAAAGATACTCTGGCCTCCCCGCTCGATGTTAGAGCTTGCGGCTTGAAACAATTTAACCTGCCCTGAAACTAAAGGGTGGTTTTAAGTCACAGAGCTACTCCTTGTAATGCTAGAAAGAAGCCTCTGATCTCAATGGTAAAGCTTGTCAGAGTGTCGTTAACAGCAATAGGATTCTATTCTTTCCTTTCTCCACACATTTGTAATCGGTATAACAATCAATATTCCTGGAGGTTTTTGTATTCTGTGCTGCAACAGAATGACAGCTACTCAATATTGAGTTCATGCAGCTTTCCTAGGTCACATTTAAAAAGAATAATGAAACTGATCCATACAGTGTATGATGTACGTACGTATACTCCCTGTGAGAGTTTTATCATTATTTCAGATCACTTTTTTTGACGATTACTGTGAACCAGCTCACGTGCACTCCCCCATGTACCCCCTTGTGTATTGGTGAGTATTCTGGCATCCTTGATTGAGGTACCGTCAGCAATGTGGGTAGGCTATGCAAGTGTTGCATTCCTAAGATCAAACACTGTAGAAACTTTTGAAATCTTGCAAACAGAAATATCCTCTCCATCTCTTGAATGCAATTCAATTCAAGCAGGACCACAGGCTGGGCCACATGCGACTAAGTTAATAGCGCGAACTGAACTACACCATCAGTTGAGCAGCAGTTCAATATTTGTTATTAGTAATAATGGGGCGAGATCCCGTACTATAAGATCTCACGGGATTAGAATGCCACGGGTTTTACTGTCGTTGTGTAGCATTCAAATCACTAACCTATGATAATGCAGGAGTAAAGTCGAAATACAATCAACATTTATATTTAAAAAGCCTTCTTAATTATGAATATTAAACAAAACCTGTAAGTAAGGTGATAAATGTGCTATATGACAAAATGTTTTACACGGTACACGGAAAACACGTTGGAACCATCATGAAGTACAACAATAAGTAAAAGATGGTGCCTTCAGCGTAAGAGTAGTGAGTGAGTGAGTGAGTGAGTGAGTGAGTGAGTGAGTGAGTGAGTGAGTGAGTGAGTGAGTGAGTGAGTGAGTGAGTGAGTGAGTGAGTGAGCGAGCGAGTGAGTGAGCGAGCGAGCGAGCGAGCTAAGGGTACATTGTCAAACTAAAGGGATTATTAATCCTGACTTTTTTGCAAACACCACTATCAGCACAGCATTGACATTCTGTTAAGGGAGTGAAGAATTCTGCCGCAGACAAGATGCAAATGAAGGAATTTGTTTTCCATTTGCAGAATCTGCAACATAAGCAAGTCTGCACCCTCCTTTCAATCTCTTAAGAAAACAATTCCACTGTGGCCTCACCATGTGTCCAGTTAAAGACAATTTTCGGGCGTCAGTATAGTGCTGTCCCCTCTATTCTTAAGTATTCCATTAAAACACGGGCCAATTTTGCAACATGACAATTTTGATAGTCAGTGAACTGGACTGCACAACGGGATAACCTGAAAAGCAAAAAGGGTTTGCGGGTAAAACCTGGAATATATGTAAAAATTTGGACTCCATATGCAGCGTCTTAACAAGATTAGTCATTCAAGCAGTCTTATGTGCAAAGTCGAGGTAGCTAAACATTTCATGTACATTAGTGCGTTTTGGGTCCTCTGCAAATCTTCCCAAGGGAGGGCCATCAACCAGCATTCATTACCATTATATTACTGCCTAATGACATAAAACATCAACTTTCTGTTCCCCATCAAAACCCAAGACACTCCACAAAACAAATGCTTCTTATGAGTGGGACCACAAAGCACTTTACACACTTCACTCTACAGTAAAAATTTAAAAACAATAGACATCATCACATCATTCTCCACAAAGCCCAATAAATTCCACTAATGACTTCTATAAACAAACCCTAAAGTTCTTATAGGACTATTATCAAGTGTGATGAAATTACAGCTACATAATAACACATAATTGAAAAACACAACCCCCACATGTAATATATAAATTACCTGCCTTTTTTTTTTGCTATTTCTTTTAATCCTGTCTCTCAGAAACATGCAGTTCCAAAAAAAATGACACTGAGCCTTTTAGGGAGATTCAGCCTGAGTTGTAACATAACCATTGGCTGTCTGGGGAAAATGTTTTTGCCACACGTTGTTTTAGCCTAGCGCTCCAAGGACTTGCCTGTCGAGTCTGCTCACAGGCAGCAGGTTTGCACATCGTCTCAGTATTGAGAAGGCTATGATTGCATAATCGTCAGGGAGGCATGACGGAGGCGTCTGATCATCCCAAATTTATTCTGCAGAGTGACAAGCGACACACAGCCAGTCATAAAGAACTATTCTCAAAAGACAAGAAGAACAAGGCGTCCTGCAACAGAGGACATAGCCTTCTAATCTCTATATCATCTCTACTTTCTGGTAGTTGACAAACATATGTACTATATAGAAGCAACTAGGAACCTTAACCATAGACTTTAAGCTATGACAGGTTTCCCAAGATGTACCAAGAAGGGTAATTCAAAGAAAATCCTAAAATCAAACGTTAAGATAGCTAGAGGAAAATAAAGGACAAGATAGTGGAGAGCTAGCTATATTCTGGTAAAATGATAAATATGCTTTCCCATACATATATTGAGAACGCTAATACAGACTCTCTTAGTTGACATTCATGGAGTCAAACACAGACAACTGCATATTATGTAATATATAAAGAATAATAAAGAATGCATGACTTACCTTCATTAGTACTGACTCGCTGAGTTTCTCACGATTGACTATCTTTATGGCAACTTTCTGGCATGTTACACAGTGAACTCCAAGCTTGACCAATCCTACAAAACAAACAAAACACTGAATTGAGTAAAACAGTAAGATCTCAACAACATTCATATATTTTCCTTATGAAATTGTTTTTATTTCTTCCTAAAAGTCCATTCTCCTTACATAATAGCATTTCTTTTGACTGAACTGCTTCCAGTATACGCAATTGTATATATTACATATTACATTATATGTACTTATTTAAGGCACAGTATGTGCTTCACTATGTGCTGTCATGTCAAATCATGTAAAGTTGCCTGATGCAACGTAAACTCTGTGCACGCTTGCAAATTCTTTCCGATGCTTGTGCACGATTTTAACAGTGTGAGACTTCAGAAAGGCAGCGCATACTACTCTCCCGTATATTTTAGAATGCAGCCCGTGTTCTAAACCAATCAGCAGCTTGTGCTTGAAATGTTTCTATCTGTAATGTCTGATGCACTGGCACACCAAGTTCACAGTCGCTGCGTTATCCGTTTTTGGTGGACCATGAATAACCAAACGGCACATTTGTTTCTTTCACCAATCAGACTTTGAATTCATTCTCCAAATTGACCCTCGGTGAAAACAGCATGTTGCCATCTTCTGATTGGTTTGTTAGAGCAAAATGTGACTGAAGACCCAGGTACCAAATGAAATGCCACTGCGCAAGACAGTGGGCGTCTGGCCAATAAAAATAAAGTACCTGTACTATAGGCTTCTGCTGAGATTTTATCGGACCTGTGTGTACTGAATTAAATGTGATGTATCATGATGTGTGAACTGCAAAGACATTGTTTACTGACCACACTGATGTAAAATGGCTTGTGACGTTAAGTCCGTAATGCAGTTATTGACTGCATAAGTGTAGTGACACTTTCTTGAATCGCTCTCCTGGGTTTATTTGAATCATAAAAACAGTAAGAGAGTAGGCCATTTGTGTTATTGATTCTTACATTGTGCTAAATAGCTGCAATGCAGTTGTGCTGTGTTTGCTACAACACAAGTAACTGGAGAGTCAATGAACACACAGAGCCAGTAAATGAGTCTGACGCAAAACCCTTACAGATTAAGATTGTAAAGATCAAGAACCTATCAAGGCACAAAAGTGCAGATGAAGTTGCATAGGGAGGAGGAAGTGAGGGAAGAGATGAGGTTATAAAATGTTGAAGATTCGGGTGAGAGCATAAGGCACTTGATCAAGATGTGGAACAGCAGTCAAAACCATTAGCCCTGTGATTATTATCATATGCTAATGGAAGCCAGAGAAGCTCATGGCTCAGTCATGATAAACGCATTAAAGAGAAAATATCGTCTTGAAAACATAAGAGAAAAATGGATTATTGCTTCACTAGTCCTCTTCTAAAATTTAATGTGTGTATTGGTGAGAAGTCAATACAGAAAATCCATTATGATTTCAAAACCACCCCATTTTTAAATTCAATTGAACTGTTTTGCATAAATAAAACATGTACAGTATTTATAGACGTAATGGTTATTCCATAACATATTTACAATGAATTCAATACTTATAAATGCATGGTCGTTTTTGGGCATGGCACATGTATGCCATTAGAAATCCATGTTCAATAACTCAATGTCAACCATGACATACGTCACAGTTACATGTAGTTGTAATTACAGTATTTGATTCATCTAAATAACATCAATTGTCCTGATATCAGTTCATTTGAGACAATGAGGGTCACCTATTCCCATGGGCTCATTGCCTTTGGGAGTGGCAGTTTGAACAGAGTGGTGGGCGAAGGTGGTGCCTGATGATCTGAATTCAAACTGCAAATGCTGTGGCGACAGATGTGAGCAGGTGTGAGAGATCAAGGGGGTTCTGGCTAGGTATTCTTGGAAATGTAATCTCATTGATAGTACGTATCTATTAGATTTACAATACACTGAGAAAGAAAACACACACATGCAGTCATGCAAGAAGGAAGTTTGGAGTGATGGAATGCTCATGGGGTGCATGCATCAGATGAGACGGGTTTGGTGCCTTGCTCAGGAGAACCTTGAAGAAATGGAGCCAAGAACGCGACAAGGATAGCTGTGGCATCAGTCGCGATGCTGATTCTGCTTCTGTCTGTCATGGTGATGAAGGAGCTGAGCCGAAAGGGTAAGCTACCCATTTACCGCTATCACCCCATGGTCACGAGTTGTGGGTAGTGACCGTAAGAAAAAGATCAGGGACACAAGCAGATGAAGTGAGTTCCCCCCACAGGGTGTCTGTGTTCTCCCTTAAAGACAGGGTGTGAATCTCTCTCATACATCATCAGGAGGTCAGAAAAGCTGTCTCGGGCTACTGGCGAGGATGCCTTCCTGGTGAGATGTTTGGGAAGAGGCCTACAGGAAAACCTCTGGATTTCCCCAGAGAAGCTAGACAAAGGGCCAAGGCAGAGGTCATTCAGGGCTTTTTCTGCTCAGTTGATACCAGAGTCAATGTTTATTCGTAGTGACTGAGACTTGGGTTTACACACTGGTTAGCTAGCCCAGTGTGCTTGCTTTAAAAGTGTTTGATTGCGTCATGACAACATTCCATTTCTGTGACAAAAGCCTTAGGCTGAAAATGGTTTTTGCATTCCTAATTAGAATCTTGTCATTTAAACACAAATTTACCAATTAGGTAAAACAGCAGACGAATGCTCAGTGAACCGTCATCTATTTATTTTGAAAATGTGTTAATATTAAAGAATTTAGATAAAAAATCCCAACTATATGAATATAATATCATATTATATACAGTGGAGCCTCAGTTTTCGAACGTCCCGGTTTTCGAACCATTCAGTATTCGAACAAAAAATTCGAGATTTGTTTGCTTCGGATGGCAGTTGCGCGATCGGACAGAAATGCGCAAAGGAAAAAAATGCTTTAAAAAGGCACGTTTTTTTTCTTGGAACGGATTTTTGTTTTCCTTAATTGTTATGGGAAAACATGATTAGAAATTCGAACGATTCAGCCTTCTGGAACGGATTGTGTTAAAAAAACCGAGGCTCCATTGTATCTTTATATCATACTGATATTATGCACAGTAAATTGTCTGTTGCCAACCGCTCATGTCGCCGTCACCTTTCCAGCAGTGAACGCAGTTATTTTTGCTTACATTTGAGTCCTTTGTTGTTGGCTTTTCTTTTTGAATCAAAGAGAAATGCATGAATCAAACTTGGCATATTTGCACAAGCATGTGAGTGCACCCCGTTTTTGTAAGTGTTTTGTATTGTTTAAGTGTTGGCATAGCTGTGTCTGAATTCTCTCTGGGGAGAAAAAAAACCCACTTATTCATGTTGCGCTTGAATGTCTCAGTTTGGTATAAACACAGCCGGGGGCAAACACACTCGCACACAGATAGACACTGTCACGCACTACGCTTCCATAGCTTTATTTACAACCATAGGAAGAATACACAGAGAGGCTAACCTGGGCTTGCAACTGCACTGAATCAGCAAGTGCATCAATTTCTCCTCTCCTTCACCCTCCTTTCAAATCAATAGAATCGGAAGCCCTTGGCTTCATGCACATAGATAGAATAATGGCACCAGCCTGGGACTTGTGGGCTGGAGAGACCACCATCGACTGACCCCTATCCTCATCCCAGCGCCACACTTCTTTCTTTCTGTGTGCCTCTATGATAAATATTGTGTTCGCAGGGGCTTTTGGAGTAAGCTTGGATCCACAGCTCACTGAGAATCACAACTGTCCATCATATGACTTTATAACAAAGGATGAAGATGCTGTTGAGCCACATTCTGTGACTACATTGCTAGAATTTTTGAAAAGTAAAATGCGTCTTGAAGCTATTTCCACGTGTTTTTAAACTGTAGGATCTTTATTATGAGCGTTAAAAAAACAACAACATGCGGACATGCAAACATCCGGATACAGTCAGTCAGGAAATAATTTTCAAGGATCCTTATTGGACAGCTTCATTTTCATCCAAAAGTAACTGCTATGGAGAGAGGAACAGGACAAATGAAGAAGCTCCATTTGAGCACCTCTCTTACTTTGAATCCTGATCTTCGAGAAGCCCTAAGCCAATGCTGGCAGATGGTAGTAGCTTATGCTGGCTTAGCTTTCTCTCCCCAAGAGGCGCTGGCTCAGAGAAGCTCAATGCCCTTAGACACAGATCTATGAGCTGCTCTTTACTGCTACACTCTAACCCCAAATACTTGACGTGAGGGCTACAGCGCTGCACTGGGATCAAAGTTTGAAAGGAAGCAAAATGTGCAAACAGGGCTTATTACTTCAGCTTTTTCTGATCAGATGGAAAGTCCTCAGAGTAGGGCGTGAGAATCCCATGCTTTAGTGCAAAGGACAGGACTTAAGACCGATCAATTACCCACAACAGCCCCGTGGGCCTGTCAGCTAGACTGTACATATTGGACACGACACAAATTAACAATCCCACAGTGGGTTTATTGCAAAGTATTTCAATGATTCAAACAATGTTCATTATTTGCACAAGGAAAGCATCACCTTTCACCACTTAATCAATCAATCCATCCATTTTTATAATTTCATTCCATTTCAGAACAAGTATTATCCCAGAATTCGATGTTTGTTTGGAAGTTACTGACACGACTTTAATTATGTCCTGTTTGGGTTAAATATTTTTGAAGAATTCTCTCATCTCTGTTGAAAATCTTTTGATTCCGATTGCATCAAAAACATACAGTGCAAAGAGAGCCTGCTTGGCTGAGATTGTAAGATTGCAAGCAAAAGCTTAAGTCGGATGCTATTGCCATAATCTTCCTGTCATGGAGTTTCCTCGTGACTTGTGTTTGATTAACTTACTGCTTTGTTTTTCCATTTAGTTTGTGGCACGTTTTTTCCTATCTTGTGTCTGTCCTCGTGCCTGTTGGCTTGTTTCTAATCAGCCTCTATCCCATTCATTCCACTCTTGTATTATTTGACATGGTTTGCGATCTCCAATTGAGAAAATTCTTCAAAATTCCAGGAACGTTTCTAAAATGCGCCATTTGCCTCCCTCCCCCCTTTCCTATGGGCAGCCATGCATGATGAGGGCCTACCCAGTTAGTCTCCTTGTAAACCTCTGAAGCCTACCAGCCGAAGCAAAAACATCAGGAGCAACTGCGACCCCGACCAACAAAACAGCCTCAAAAGCAAGTAGAGCAACTTGTCCCTGGAGTGCCGGAGGCACAGTGACGCACGCATGCAGAAGCTCTAAAATAAAACATTTGAAAAAGACTGTCTTTATAATTAACTTTCTGCACATAATGCGGGACTCCTGACAAACACTTTGCCTTTTTTTGTGGCAATTAAAAGTACACCAACAGATTGGATTCATGAACTTAGCATGGCAGTGTATGAACATTTATAAAACAACTCCAACAAACACAAAATAAGGCTGGGAAATTGGGAGTGGGAACTGCTGAGGAGGCACAGTGGCTTCAAGGCACATCTATTTTAATGGATTCAAAAAAGAAGAAAATGATGAACTGTATTGCCAAGGGACTGTGAATGAATGATAGACTAATCCTACAAGCTCTTTGATTGGCAGATCTCAGAATCCCCCTAACACTGTCTACAACTATCTCACTAACACACAAATACCTGCGCAAATACGTCCTTAAATACTTGCGGTGTGCATGAAAGACCCTTGGAGTGAAGAAAATATATATCGGGGTAAAGTAGCTACTGAGGCTGCAAATATGGCATATTTTTGCAAGGGCAAAATATTTTTGCTTGACCTTTTTGCTGGATGCATACTGTAGTTGTGTCAAATGGCCCAACAGGAAGGCCAACACACAAAAAAGATAAGCAGTCAACTAAATACGTAAATCATGGCGCACAAGGTTTACCGATCCATTTGGAAAATATAGCACGGTTTAAATATGAAAATACCTTTCATAGTTGATGCGTTGTCACCAGTGAACAGTGTATCAAAAAAGAACATGATTTTGTTTTTTATTCTGAATGAAATAAAGAACAGAAAAGCAATTTAACGGGGTGCTGGATTCTGGAGTGTGGAAGGGAAAAAGAACAGGAGAAAGCAGGCAATATTCCTACAGGGCCTACATTTTAGGGTTGCTCCACCAGAATCCGTACCTGGCAAAGAATGCGAATAGCCAGAAAAGCACACAGCTGTGCACCACTTATGCATTATAAACTACATATCTATTTCATCATATATCACAGTTTTATATTGATGGGCTTTAGTGTGATGTTGTCTTTATATCCTGTACTAATTACAAAATGTACACCTTATATTCATCCATTTTTTTTGTACTGCTTATGCTTATAAAGGTCGTGGATGAGATGGAGCCAATCCCAGCTGACTTTGGGCAACAAACACGATATACTCTAGACAGGATGCCATTCAATCATAGATCATGATCAACATACAGTATTTATTTAATGGTTCATCTCCAGATTTTAGGTCAAGTGTTTAGAAATACTGCCTGTCTCTTTTGAGGACGCAATCTCGCCCATTAACTTGATCACAGTCAGCGATACCGCTTCTCTTTGAAATCTCACTGCCTAGATGTCGCCGCAAATTCAAAATATTCCTGTCGGAATTCTGGCCTGAAGAGATGGGAGGCTCAAACCAGAGTCGAGCTGCAGTGACACTGTCGGAGAGATGTACTGTGAAAATCCCAAAACGGGAAAATCAGAGCAAATAGGGCGACAGATAATGAAGAGATGAGAGCGTAGAAAAGTATTGCATGACCATGTGGCCGGCGCAAGGAGACGGAGCCGTACTCGAGATAAACAAAGATACAGGAGAGATGCAGTCAAAACACAGAGAGAAATTCAGGCTTAGGAGGACGAGGCACTCAGATCTATTTTTGATTCCACTGACTTGGGATCAGCAAAAGGAATGTATAATTACCGTCTCATGAATAATACAAGCCGGCATCTTTTAATTAGTCATTCCAGGCTCACTGCGGAGATGGCAACTGATGAGACAAACAGGCATTCGCACGTGGACATACTCTTTACATTATATGCAGAAAAAGGAGGGACAGCCATTGATACAAGGCTACGAATTGGTGCTGTGTGTGTGTGTGTGTGTGTGTGTGTGTGTGTGTGTGTGTGTGTGTGTGTGTGTGTGTGTGTGTGTGTGTGTGTGTGTGTGTGTGTGTGTGTGTGTGTCAGTGTGCATGCTAAATTCGTATTCCTACGTGAATGTGCCTCCAGGGAGAGAGGAGTCTTGGCGATGACTCACTGCCAGAATGAGTGAGCGCAACACCTTGAAACAAAGGACGGCTTCCTCTCCTGTGTAGGCTAACCTCCTCTCAGCTATAAGACATGAGGTGCAGATATATAAGCTGGTAGTGAGCTTGCTGAGTGCTGGGTAGTACATTGCGACAATTTCTAGGTAAAAAAAGAAAACAAGACATCACTAGGCTTTTGGTGGACATCATGCAAGCTAAATTCACCCCAAGTTACTTTTTTAATTAAAGGTGTGGAGAGTTGCTACACATTCATGATTAAACACGGCTCCATCTGGAAGGTCCAATGAGACAGCTTCCGATTAGTATTGGAAATGATTACAAAATCGGACTCACTGCACATCAAGAGCAGGCAGGAAGTTTGATCCGAGTTGGAATGACACATCAAGACTTGTTATCTGGCAGCTCATGCTCATATGTTCACAGACATCATTTGTAATGTAATTTGTGGCTCGCAAACACAGGTTTGAGGAGGGCAGAGTATATTGGATTTAGAGGCGCGCACTAATCGATGTTAAATTAATAGCTAATTATTTTTGATAATCATTTAGATTTTTTGTTTCATTTTGAATTGGTTAATTGCTCGGAATTTAATTTTCTCAACAATAGACTAAATCAAACCCAATCAGTATTTGTCTGCTCGGGTATGTGAAGATTTGAGTCCCTTTTTAAAACCTCTGAATGATAGTGAATGACTGCTGCGCTGCTTTGCTGCCGATTCTGATTATTTTTGTGTTTGACAATGGGTGAGATTGACTGAACTAAACCAGACAGTGATGTTGAATATAAGAATGGATTCAATGAACCATTTAGGAAAAGCAGCAAGAATGGGTTTTCAAAACTGAACTTTGCTGAGCTTACGGAGAAAAAAAGAGCCACTGTTGGAAATTTGGAATGTAAGTTTATGGGAAATCATGCAGGCTTAAAAAAATGCCTTTCTAAATATTAACTGATTTATGTTGTAATAATAATAATAATAATAATAGTAATAACATTTCTTTTCTAAAATGTTAGAGCAATAGATTAGAATGCATTGCAAAACGGCATGTTTGATATGAGTATTAAAGCTCTACAATAACAACCTGAAAATTACAGTACATATTGTTAAATCAATTCCTCTCAACATTGTGCAATATTATTTTTATCAAATTATAATACACTTCTCGTGCAAGACCCCAGGAAATAATAATGTACAGGTGTTCCGCAGTCAAATTAATTGTTCTGTGAAATTGAAATGTTTTGTTCTCCAAAGGCTTAACCGTAAGGAAGTACATGTTCACTGGCAGATGTCTGAGCCTAATTGTATTTGGAGCCAATATTTATCATGATAAAATATTTGTGAAAGAATAACATTTATTATTCATCAACGTAATTACATTGGGGCAACACAGAGTGATTAGCCAACTGAATCTGGGATCAGATCTTGGTTCCAGCATTTTCTTTGGGTAAATTCTGCACGATTTCCTTGCACATTTCAAAAACATGACTACATGCAAAGCAATCTAAATCAGGCATAGGTGTGAATCTACGAGTGAACCTTTCGTGTGTGCCCTGCGTTTGACTGGATTTGCCTTGAATTGTGGCCCAACAGAATTCAGTAAGAAAGAGACGAGTGCAGATGGAGGTATTTAGGATGGGAGGATGCGCCGGTAATCATCCCAGAAGCCACTGGAGGGGCTGTTGACATCTCTCTTAGGGAGTGGGTTAATTTGAGGGAGTCTTCTGGTTAAATCAATTCATCAGCAGCGGCTACCTAAACCGGCAAGCCACCACTGCATCTCAATGAGGCCACAAGAGAATTTCTACTCACCACTTAAAGCTATAGCTGTGTTTTTTTACACTTCTCTCCCTTTTGGGTGGGACCCAGTTTCATTACCTCAACTATTGGCACTCGTTTCCTTCACGATTTAATTTCTTTGCACATTCTTTTCTTGTCTTCAGTGAGGTCTGTTTTCTCGCTATTTTCTGGACATCCACTCCTTTATCCATATTTCTCGCCGTGGGACTTTGACTGGGATGGCTCTGCAGTTGCATCATGCATTACCACAACCTCAGTAACAATGGCTCTTTTACAAAAAGTAATAATGGGCCTGATATATTACTGGTCTACACAAACAAAAACATGCACAAAGTTGACTGCTCAAGCAAACAGATGTGGAAGCTGATCGAACTGGTGCACCCAGGATTACTTAGTACATCTGTCAAGCAAGCAATATTCCCACATAATTCATGATCTGCAATGTGGGAGGAATATATGCAAATAGATTAATTTTGCACGAGCAATGCTATTTTACATACCTCAGCTGAAATGTAATGGGTTATTTTTCTGTTTTAGCTGACCAGCACTGACAGGTGTAGTGATGCCAGTGTAGAGTGTAAAAAGAGAGGTGAGGAGGGGAAATATTCCACTCGTCAATAAAAATATGAAATGCTAGCAACAAAAGTTGTCACAACATATCTATTGAGCAATGCAATTTTGGAACTTCTGAATGATCTGTTTGCTAACTTGAAGCCAGTCACAAGTAGTCATGCCATACTAATTGTGACAAAACTCATTTCAACGATGCATTTTCTTATCTGTAGGTCATTTCAAAGTACTACAGCAAACAGCACTGGCCTCTTCCAGAGCAGTTTTTCAAGGGTTCTAAATGCAATTATATGCAGGTTGGGCACATATATTCCATTCTCACATTACCGGAACATTCATTCATTCATTCATTCATTTTCTGAACCGCTTAGTCCCCACGGGGGTCGCGGGCGTGCTGGAGCCTATTCCAGCCGTCATCGGGCAGTAGGCGGGGGACACCCTGAACTGGTTGCCAACCAATCGCAGGGCACACAGAGACGAACAACCATTCGCACTCGCACTCACACCTAGGGACAATTTGGAGTGCTCAATCGGCCTATCAAGCATGTTTTTGGAATGTGGGAGGAAACCAGAGTGCCCGGAGAAAACCCACGCGGACACGGGGAGAACATGCAAACTCCACACAGGGAGGGCCTGTGGTGGAATCGAACCCGCACCCTCCTAACTGTGAGGCGGACGTGCTACCCACTGCCCCACCAAGCCGGCCTTACCGGAACAATGGATTTCTTTTCTGTGTCATCCGATAACACTTCCCATTGCATCAATCTCCAGTCTGAGTTAACAATTCAATTCAAGACATGTAATCTGTTACCATGAACACACATTGACCAGACATTCATTTTCGTCTGAGCATTGTGTGTGTGCATGTGTGTTTCCCTGTCACACACGTATTTCATGGAACAATACCCTACTACTGAATGTAAATACAGTACAAGCCGGACCCTAGAATATCTGCTTTATCAGAGAAAATGCTTCTTACATCATGATTGGAACACGGGGTATAAGCACTCACATCACAAAGAGAAAAAAAAATAAGTCTGTGAAACAGAGCTACAAGGGCACTTCACCAAGGGCCAATTTCACCAAGAGTCAATTTCACCTGGCCTTTTAACTGAACAAAGACTGACGTGTGAGTGAAAGCAAGACATTGGCTGAATGGGAAAAGCAAAAAAGAGTCACCGTGTACTTATAAAAGGGAAGTTGCGAGGTTACTCAACACAAGCAAAAGGAGGGTAATAAAAGGGAAAGAAGAGAGACCGAGTGAGTGGAAAGTGAGAAAAAGAGATAACATCATAGTGTCCAAATGTTCACCACATACAAGACCACTCGAGAGGGCACACACAAAGATACACTCTACACTAGAGATGCTCAATACGTCGGGCGCGACCTACCAGTCAATTGCAAAGGCAGATCGCATGACATTAAAAAAAAATAGACGTCATCCCTCATCTGACAGTCTACCGTCGCAATGCCAAGAAGGGAAATCAAGAGCGGCATTTTCAGGCTGTCATCAAAAATACGACATCGATTACCCGCCGAAAAGCGAGCTGAGAAAGAGAAAGGTGAATGAACTCAAATCCCAGTTGTCTGGACAGCAATGATTTTTCACACAACAAAGTTCAAAAGCAAAAGCGGCCACCGAAGCACCTTTCTGTGTGAGTCTCGTCATCGATAATAACAATAAGTCCTTCCAAGATGGAGAGATGGTAAAAGAGGCATTCGTTGAGGCAGCTGACTCATTGTTCAGACTTTAAAAATGAGGGAGGAATATTAACTTCAATCAAATCTTTGCAGCAGTCAAGAGGTACAGTTACATGGCGCTGTGAAGCCATGCCTAAGAGTGATTGCAAGTGTTTCTCACTGCAGTTGAACAAATCTACAGATGTAACACAGCCGAGATGTGAATTTTTATGCGTATGGTGTTTAGTGCTATCACTGCAAAAGAGGAGCTATTAAAATTGCTTCCCATGAAAGAACATATGCGAGGAGAGGACATATTTCAGTCGTTCACTTTATTGAGAGAACTCAGCTCCCGTGTTGGTTGGCCACATGAAGGGATTTAATGTCAAGTGTAGGCAAGACGATGCTTTCCCACACTTTTTGAATTACTGCATAATCCACCAACAAGCGTTATGCTCAACATAAAAAAGATCATGGATGTGATCGCCTGTTCTACGTATTCGAGCCCAATCTCTTTCAAGACGGTTATTCCGTGAACAGCTGGACACATTGAGTTGTTGCCACATACTGACGTGAGACGGCTTAGTCGAGGGAAATTCCTGCAAAGATTTTGAGAGCTCTGTCCAGAGATAAAGAGGGTTTTTCCGTGTAGCTGGACATACAATACAAACAACTAAATGACGGTCAGCGACTGTTAGACTTGCCACTTTTAACCCATCTGACAAACATGCTGAATTACCTAACTCTCCAGCTGCAAGGAAAAGACAAAACATTGATCAATTTGATCAGCTTGGTCTGAATGCTTTCAAACAAAAGATGCAACATCTCTCCTCAAAGCTACAGTGCCATGATGTGGACAATTTCAGGAAACTGGCTTCAGAGCTGGAGATGCAAGGGAAGACCTGTGTGGAGCTTGACAGTGTATGCTACACACGGCTGATTGACAATTGTCTGTCAGAGTTTGACAAACGCTTTCAAGACTTTTCTTTACTCAAACCAGTCGCTACATTTGAGTGCTGTCCTTTTCAGGAAGATGCTGAGATTGATTCACTGGCATCAGAAATTGCAACACTGTTTCACCTGGAGTGGAAGAGGAGGTTCTGACTTTATAATCTGTCATTGAGCTGAAGTCCATAGCTCGAGGGCAGTTCTGGAACCTACTCACTGAGGCAAAGTACCCCAACATGAGGAAGTAAACTACCTTCTTGACTGCATTATAGATTGTATAAATTAAATGAATGGCTATGATATAATAAATTTTATATATAGTTTTTATATATCTTGGAAATCCACATAAACCCGTCATAGGAACCTCTCAAATGCAGTAGGTCTCACTGACATGCTTATCGCATGCTGTGCATCACTGGAATGGGTCCTGGTTAAAGGCAACAAATGAGACTGCCACAATGCCATGATGGATATCTGTACGGCCATTTCGGGCTTACTATATCACTGAAACACTGAAACCCTGGTTAATTTTTTGGCGGTCATGGCAAGAACCAAAGTTCCAGGATGTTTGCTCTGCTTAAGGAAAATCCCCTCCAAAAGTACATAATCCACTCTTGTCCAGTCATAAAGATCAACCTGCATGCATGTCTGCACAATACATATATGGCAGCATAGAGGATTGACAGTCTCTCTGTTCTGATGACGATTTGAGTTCACGTCATGGGCTCTGGTTGGAGCTGGATGACTCAGAGGGTTGGTATAGTGTTGCTTTAGTAACAAGGGAAATCTGTCTGTATAGTCACACTGTGGACACTGCAGGCCACCACACAGCTTTTTTCCATCAAATATTCGTAGGTAGCTAACAAACTAACTAGTTGAGTGGTTAGCCCTCCTTTCAGAACTATTGTTGGTGAATCTGAAGAAACAAACAAGATAACATACATAGGAGAGACACAAAAGGAGCCAAGGACAACTACTGTTGGGGACAAGCCTAGCCTATTTATGGTTATGTCTACAGACATTGGTAGACATAAGAAGTCTTGTTTGCAGTCAATCTAACATGCGTGTTTTGCATGGGGAAAGAAATCGGACTAACCAGGGAAAACCCATACTATTTTATGGCATAGCGCATATGGGGAGAACACAAACATCAATTCAAATCTGACCCTTCAACTGTAAGACGTGCAATTTATACGCCACGTTTGCAAAAATCCATTCACAAGATCTTACATAATATAGGGTACAGTTAATACTTGAGGGTCTTTTGTAAATCTGGACTGGAAAAAATTGTGCGGTCCAAACCTCCAGGATTACATTTTAGTTTGTCCTCAATTAAAAATGTCTTTAAAGGGGTGAATGGTTGATTTGTAAGTCTCAGGTTATAATTGAAGCAAGTCGTGGTTGTGGATGCTTTCGAGTGTCACTGAAGTCCATAAAATGATAGGTCATTGCAATAACTCTTGAAGCATTTGCTTGTAATGTAAGTGTGCTTGTGTAAGTGTGCATGTGTACGTGTGTCCGCGCATGTGTGCATCTTTAACTTATGACTCTGTCCTCT
This sequence comes from Syngnathus leptorhynchus, assembly GCF_054491065.1. Classification (NCBI taxonomy): domain Eukaryota; kingdom Metazoa; phylum Chordata; class Actinopteri; order Syngnathiformes; family Syngnathidae; genus Syngnathus; species Syngnathus leptorhynchus. The sequence goes on from NC_141200.1 coordinate 10,794,648, forward strand.
AAAATTTCAAATGGAAAATACTCATCCCAAAGCTTAACGCAGGAAATGTGTGTGTGTGAACTCCTGTCAAATGCTCACCGCCACCGACTCAAACACAGGCATGCACACTCAGACTGGAACTGATGATGGAAATAGCCTTATAACTCAGGCTCGGTGTAACGATTAAGTGCAGCTAATGAGGAAGTAAAAAGGCAGAGCGAGTACCAAGACAGAACCGCCCAGAGATGTCTGAGGAGTTGCAACTTTCTTAATGCATACAGTCTCACAAACAGTACATAAACACACAGCAGTAAAGGCCAAGAGGCGAAAGGGAGATTACCATTAATCTGCACGAGCATCATCTATAACCCTTAAAAGTGTAAACGAGCTGAGGGGAGGGAGAAAAGCAGGCGAGTATAGGAATACCTGCTCGCGCCCCAGTCAGTGAGCCATTTTTTTTGACAGTTTGCCTGTCATCAGGCTTCTGTTGATATCATAAATCTTAATTTGTTGAGAAATTTGCCTGAGGAACCCTCTTCATTTGCTTCAGAACATCATATATGAAGATTCTAGACTATCTTTTGCCTTTTTATTTGCCTCCCCATCCCTTTTCTTTTTGGTTTGAATCTTAGTCCTCATACATGCTTGCTCTTTTTGCACGTGTTAGAAAACTGCCCAGATAGATTACTGTTAGTACTGATGAGACAAAAAGGTAACGAGCAATGACCGACAGAGCTTGACAGCCACAAAGAACAGACACAGAAACAGGTTCAGATCAAAAACCATTGATGGTATTAGACATTGATATTTTCCAGGTATAAAACATTCACAATAGACTGAAACACAAATATGGACAAATGTGCACAGACAATACAAGATGCATTCAGAAATTGACTCAGAGCTCCCAGCACTGATAAATGATTACGTTTTGTTGGTGGGAAAGAGAAGAGGTGATACAGGGGGGAGGCTGAAGTGGAGAGGCATGACGATTGATGAACAGAGACATTTGCACAAAAGGAAGATGGAGGTGAGCGGGGACCTGCTACACAGAGGCTGCTCTTGTCGATTAGAGGTAGACGACATTGAGGCAAAAGTACCGATCACTGACCCAAACAACAACCCACTAGTAATGTCTGTGATTTCACATGAAATGCCTCATAGCTGAACCCCTGATTCTGTCAGAGTGAAACGGGGCCAGCTTTGATTATGGCTGCCCTAAAAATGGGTTTTGCTTCACACAGTGAATATTTAGGGAAGCACTGGCAGAACGTGGGCTGCTCTACCGAGCAAGAACAAAGGTTTTGGCTGAACGCGTCCTTTCAGGAGCTCATTTCAGCTAGAAATTTTTGAATCAAACCTTTAATTAAACTTCTCCAAAGATGCTATGACTAAAACAGTGAAAAAGTAGACTTAATCTAGAAAAGGCAGAAGGAGGAGAAATACATAGTGGGATGAAAATAAAAAGACTGTGGCCAGTGTCTGTGCGTGGACTGGATGCATATTTGAGTTTCAAACAAGAAATGTGTACACATGCAGGCTTTCATGTTTCTGTGTTCGTGTTGGGGCATAATCCAAATGAGTCTTGTATCTCTAGAGATTAATCCAACCGTAGCCTCAGACGTCACACTCTAATCCAAACTAGGGGAAACAAGCAGCGCTGTGAAATGTCCGAGCACAACCACTCATCGTGGATCTGTTGGTATGGTTTACACAACCATAGTTCAGGCATGGGAATGAGAGGCATGATAATAAAAAATATATATATATTGATGTGTGATAATAAAAAATGTGTGATTTAAATTGCATCACAAGGATAAACCTGACCACAGGGCTTGACTAATTGGCCGCCTAAATGGACAAGAACAAACGGAAACAGAATGTACAAGTGTAATGCTACCAACATTTCTCGGAATATCTGATTATCCCCTGCCTCTTAGCCTGTTGCGTGCTTTCCTTGCTTGTCATGTAGCGAGGTCAGCGACTATCTCTTGTCCACTGCATACGATCACACACATACATGGACGCACAGACACACATACAGGAACTGCTGTGAAAACCGTGTGGTGGCAGATCAGAATAACAAAAATTGGACTGGTTGGAGTTGGGCTCAGGTGCATCCCTGTGAAGTGCAAAGAACACTACAAGTATACAGAACAGTTGAGAATGTCATTAGCACTCAACACAACGTATTGTTCAGCATGTGACGCACAATCAATTTAAATGCAAATGAACAACCATGAATGGTGTATCTCTGATTATCTGTGAGTATACTCAAGTTATTGTTAAAACTAGACTCAGGAGCCACTGGTATGTTGCGATTGATAGTTTGTTCCCAAGGATTTACAGAAGTATACAGGCAGGTTTAAATTTAGAACTCATCTCTTTGACTGTATTCAATTGAATTCTAATTTCAATACAGAACAACAAACAGTGAAATGTTCATCTGTCCTCAGAACATTTTCATTTTAATTGGCAGTTCAAGTGATACTTCCATATCTGATAGTGAAGGTCATGTGCATAGCTTTGCATGAGGATTGGACACAAACACACATTGTAAAAATTGTTGATGATCCTCTTCCATCACCGTTTTACAGCCGTTATAGTTTCCAATGTTTAATTGTCGCACTGACCTTGTCCAACTCATCTGCTCCTCTCAAAATGTGTTAAACATTCTCCCTGGCCTCTTGCCACATTCATCCATCCGTCCAATTTCTGAACCGCTTATCCTCAAGTGTTGTGGGCGTGCTGGAGCCTATCCCAACTGAGTTTGTGAAATAGGCGGGGGACACCCTGAACCAGCTCAGTGGCCTAGTAGTAGAGTGTCCACCCTGAGACTGGAAGGTTGTGGGTTCAAACCCCGGCCGGGTCATACCAAAGACTATAAACATGGAACCCATTGCCTCCCTGCTTGGCACTCAGCATTAAGGGTTGGAATTGGGGGGTTAGATCACCAAATGATTCTCGAGCGCGGCGCCGCTGCTGCTCACTGCTCCCCTCTCCCCCAGGGGATGGATCAAAATCACATGGGGATGGGTTAAATGCAGAGGACAGAGCCCTTTGAGACTGCTTGTGATTTAGGGCTATATAAAAACTTGACTTGACTTGACTTAACTAGTTACCAGCCATTCGCAGGGCACACAGAGACTAACAGCCATTCCCACTCACAATAACTACGTGCAAATTTAGAGTGCTCAATCGGCCTACCCTGCATGTTTTGGGGATGCTTCATGGCCTTAAATTCATTGCTTTCTTTTTGGTTATGTGACTCTACTCTGACTCATTCCTAAAGTTTCATTCCCTTCTGAATGTTTTTTTGTGAGGGGAGGTTTTCTCAGAAAATGAGAGAAGCTGACATTTGGACAACCTCACAGAAAAAAGGGCATAAGAGAAGGGGAGAAAAAAGAAAAGTCTGTCACCCTGCAAAAGAGCTTCAATAGAGGGTCCTCCAATCATCAAGTGAATAATATTTTTTGGACTTACTATACATTTGTTATGCAAAGGTGCATTGAATATTTTATAATTACAGAGGTCAGAGCTCAATCATACAGGTCTCTAATACAATTCAGGTTTATATTATGATCGTACACTACTGTTTTAGTTGCAGTCTTTTAGCTCCCAAGCTAAATTTAGATTGCCATTTGCCCAATTGTACGGTAACAAACAGTGTGTGTGTGTGTGTGTGTGTGTGTGTGTGTGTGTGTGTGTGTGTGTGTGTGTGTGTGTGTGTGTGCGTGTGTGCGTGTGTGTGAGAGCGTGTGTGCATTTGACATGGTCCATTAGTGCTGTGAGAGCTGAGCTAATTGTCAGTAATGGATTCCTGTGATGGAGGTGGACGGAGTTCTTGGCGATGGGGCCCATGTTTGGTACCTTTCCAAAGACAACCACATGAAAGGAGATCATTAACACTACTTTTCACTGTCGTATTGTCGGAGTGAGCATGAATGTCTCTACATAGTTACTTTCACACTACAAGTAAAAGCCAGCATTTATTTTCAGGTTTAAGTTAACAGTCACTATTCTCGTTGTCTCTTTGTATTGGAAGCAATTGTTGGTTTTTGACAAGTATTGCATACATTACATCAAATGCTGATGCTGCTTTAACACAAAACCATCCGAATGTGTGTTAGGCTTTCTGTGGGATGGATGGGTTGGATGGATGGATGGATGGATGGATGGATGGATGGATGGATGGATGGATGGATGGATGGATGGATGGATGGATGGATGGATGGATGGATGGATAGGTGGATAGGTGGATAGGTGGATAGGTGGATGGATGGACAGACGGATGGACAGATGGAGATTGAGAATTTGCACTGCAGATGCTGTACTGATGTGTCTGGTGATTTCAGGCTGCAACCTTCCATCACTAAAATGCTTAGTCTGTCTGGACTTAAGTACTGACTACTCCAGTCACCTTGACTCAGACCTTTATGTTCCAAAACAAAAAGGATAAATGGAAGGATGGAGTCACATTCCCATCAATGAAATCATCTATAGCATACGGTCAAGGAGAATAGTTAGGTATTTAAATATCTCACAAATCTGATCATTAGTTGAAGCTGCGTTACCATATATTTTATGAAAAATATACAGTCCACTGGTTCATCATTTGCAGAAATAAGCATAATAATTGGCAAAACAAAATTACATCTATCACAGATAAATTCATCCAAGCGCTCAGCTAAAATGCACACCAACTCAAAGCGAATTCATGTACGTAATTGACCATGGCAATTACTTTGCAACAGGCAGTAATTGCCTTAGTTGTTATTCTTTTTATGTATTTATATAGTTTGCCATTTTAGACAGTTAAAATTATTTATATAAAGTCATGTATTATAAATGGGTGGGAGCAAAATTCAGAATAGTACATCTTCAACTGTTGCTATTCTTTGCCTTCAATATAGTACATCTCCAGAGTATTTTTAGAGTAAGTGACTGGAACTAATGTAAAACACACCAACCAGTGCTGTGCATCTCCCCCTTTCTATCCCCTTACATGCTGAATAACTCGTGCTTTGCCAAGTTGGAAATTTCCCATTTACTCCGAGCAAATAGGCACAATCCATGAAAGCTGTTCCTCCCAGTAAGCATTCTATTCATCGTGTTGATTTGGGAGTGTTTTCCCTATTCAATTCGATTGAATTGCGGATCCTACAAAGAGTGCTTTTTAATTTGACTTGAGTAAGTGGCTGACAAACAGTCCGGTCAAAAATCAATAGTTGAATGGAATGAATGAAATTATGTACGTCACACAGACAACCAAAAAAATCCCTTGACTTCCCTTAATTTTGACAGTATGTATGCATATTATTAATATATAAATAAAAGGCAGCATCGAGTCTGTCAATAAATACATGGTCGCCTAAAACATGTCGGGTGATTAAATGTAAGAGCTGTGCATAAAGATAGTTTTTGTTTTTTGAATGGTGCATAAAGATGTTCCCATTATCACCGGATGCTATGTAATTCAGAGCCATCGTGAACATGAATGAGGTAATCTAAATTGTATTTTGAAAGGAAAAAGTATAAAGCATAAAAGCCATATACTATTCAGGCACCAAAGAAAGCATGTCGCCACGGGTATGAGAAGTTTGTCACATTAATTTCAACAATGAATTATGCTAAAATTTGGTGTTCGTGACTATTATACTTTCCATTCTCTTGCCATGTTTTTGTGGGCTATCAATATATTGTTGGAGAAATATAATTTGTTCTGATTGAAGGTCACTCTTGACTGTCAAAAATAATGTTGCCTCAGATTAATTCTCAACTTTATCTTTATATTTACTTATCTCAATTTTCAATTCATAAACTAGAAAAAAACAATGACATTATGTAGGATTACCGCCCAACTTTAGCACAATAACACAACTGAACAATAAAGCCAACAAGTTATATTTAGCTTCTCCTTGTGGACATGGTGAAAGTAAGTGTCTATTTGGCACCAAACAGATCCTATCTGATGGGCTTGTGGTTATGTTTTGGCTGCTTCCCAGAACACTGAATGACCGTAGTAGATCAAAATCATATGGACGTGGTCCAAAACCTCTCAACTTTGAGCATGACAGCTAGGTATGAATTAGAAAACACCACCTGTGGGCCTGTTGCACACAACCATGAACACAAACTCAGATGAAAATCGCAAATTTTTTGTGTCAAAATAAATAAGCGGGCATGTGAGTGACGCTGGAAAAGTGTGAACACAAACGGTGGTGGAGACCGAATCGACCAGCCTTGATATGGACCAAACCACGCGTACGAGCGGTTCACTGGGATGTTACAGGTATCCGTCATACATGAGTATATCAGCACATTAATTCAATGGTTCATTAACTGGCTCCTCTGCATGCCATGATGCAGTGGCGTAACAACACAAATAGAATCGGCAGTTAACACGATGAAGTGTGGTGCCGTGCTTGAAAATGGAAACTTGCAATATAACTTCAAGTGGCATGTACACTGATTAGATTGTTGACTTGTCAGACTTGTATTTAGCTTACCATGTATGCAATCATGCACAATAATTGCTGCCTTGTTTTGTTTAGATGTTTGATGGCAGTATAAAAATCTTTTCTCAAGGCGAACAATGTGTTGTGCTTTTAGCTGGTGTATTGCAGCCTGCTAGATTGTCCATCTAATTATTTAATTATATAGACAATGTTAACAAATCTATCAAGTGATTTAGACCAGAAAAAATAAAAGCACCCTAGTTCTAGAGCAGGGGTCACTGACACGGTGCCCGCGGGCACCAGGTCGCCCGTGAGGACCCCGTGAGTCGCCCGCAGGGCTGTTCTAAAATAAGCTCAAATAGCAGCGCTTATTGGTGAGCTAAATCCATTTTATTTTATTTTTGCTATTCATGTGAATTGGAAATGACAATAATAACACATAGTTAAAGCTAAATAGAGCAAATTGGCTATTTAAGAAGTGTGTGTCAAACTGGCAGCCCTTTGCCTTAATCAGTACCCAGAAAGTAGCCTTCGGTTTAAGAAAGGTTGGTGACCCCTGTTCTAGAGGGTTACATCTATTCTTTCACACCCATTGTATTCATTGTGGGCAATCCAGATAGCAATGGTATTTACAGAATACAAAGATGTAAAATAAAACTACCATAGTGAATAAAAAAAAAACCTAGTAAAAATGCAAGCTGTCAAATGTGAACTGAGCTGAATATTGGCTTTTGAACAGATACTTGTTTGCACTGTAGCATCTCATTCCAAGACATCTTGTCATCATTTCACTGTCTCTAAAGGCACCACTACAACTATGAACAGTATCACACAAATGATAAACAACTAAGGAAAGAGATTCAGGGTCACCATAGAAATGACAGTTACTGTTATCCTTATTACATAATGATGGAATGGGGGGAAAAACAGTATACATTAGATCTGATGTAAGAAAGAGCTTTCATGTGAACATAAAAAGAAAACAAGTGGCGGCCCCAAGAGACAGCAAAATGAAATCTATTGCTAACAGAGTGCTGTTGTTGATGTGCTTAAAATTGCTAGAGCAGATGTGATCCAAGCGGTCCCACCTGATGTTTAGCAAACAGCTCATCCATCCAACCTCATTATTCCCTGTGTAGTCATATCTACAAGACTGACACTACCAAAACAAATTGCGCGTTATTTCCCTTCATTGTTTTCTTTTCATTTACTCTTTGTTGCATTAAAAGTGATATATTTCCTTTACCTGCACTAAGTCCTTGAGGCTGTGATTGTGGATGGAATGGTCACACTTTTCAGAGCTTTACACCCAAGAAATCAGAATCCGCTGCTGTGCTAAACCAAAGCCGGATCAAGTCGTTTAAACTTGATGCTCTGTAAACGCTTCCACGCTGTTTGAGCAAAAGCCAGGTCAGTCAAAGAAAAAGCCAAGGGGATGCAGAGAGTACAAGCTAAGGTCAAATCAGAAGACTAAACAAAGAGAGCTGAGCAACGGATTTGTCTCGACATGAAGTGAAAAAATAGAGGAACTCTTGAGAGGCGGCAATTGTAGACCACAATGTGTCCCCAACCATCTTCTGATGTGTTTTATGATACTGTATAAATGCCACAAACATTAAGAAAAACAAATAGGTCATTAAATCTACAACATTAGATCTGACAATGTCAATCCAACAAGTTGATCGACAGAAATAGTATGTTTGGTCTGGGTTGAGTTGTTACAAACCCAAAAGTCAAAGACAATCTAGTTTTGGGAAACTGTGGCATGCTGAGGCTCAAGTGTGCAATATGATGAGAAGAATAAGAGGAATGAAGCAGCTCCACTAATGATGTGCTGAGAGACAGACACACAGCCGGAAGAGAAGAGAAAACAGGCTGGGAAAAATATGGTAGCTTTCTGTCAATGAATAAATGATGTGAAGAAAAATCACAAACAATAAGGGTGGCAACCACCGTGGACTTAATTAATCTCATCTTGTTTTTCTTGTTCTTGAGCTGTCTAATGTTGCTTCAATAAAATTACACAACAGCTGCCTTTACAGACCAAGGGAAAAAAACAAATAGCAAAAAAAGCCCCCCCACCCTAAAAGAAATGCCCACTAATTCAATCTGCAGCAGTGCTTGACATGAATATGATACAACACCCAAACTTCTTGTCACATTTTCATTTCGTTCCTTCTCCTGCTTCCCCATATCAAAAAACAAAATGAAAATAGATATGTGATGATATTCAAACAGACCAGTCAAAAGAATTATTTGATCCTCCGCTTATGTTAACATTCTCCAAACTACTCAAAAAAAAAAACTGATATCGACGATTCCAACAAATCAGACCACTTTTCACCAAAACACACCTACAGTATCTCTAAGCTGGGAGAAAAATAACAAACTATGCAACTATTTCAATGTAACTATTTCTGAACTTTACCCAAGGGGTGCAGCATGTGCAAGTCAAACGGGCTAAAGCACCCTGTTGTGCACTACCGCCACAACATTTGCGCTTGGCGAGGAAGCAGAGACAATCAGTCGCTATGAGTGCCAATGAGGACATGCCAGAGTGTACATACACTGCAGTGGATGATCCGAGTGGGCGGAGTCACCGCTGGGTCATAGAAGTTAAGCAGTATTGGGAGAGTGCTGCGTGGGAGCTAAGGGCCCCGCGAGCATCAGCGTCTGGGAGAAAATTTCTCCCATGTTGTCAGGCATCACAATGTGAATTTCAATACGTCTACACTTCACACACACACACACACACACACACACACACACACACACACACACACACACACACACACACACACACACGCTACTGTAAGCCCCTGATGTACACGTAGCCAACATGTCGTATGTAGTTCACCACGCCAGAACAAATAGGATTTCCAAAGCTATTTATCTTCTTGTGTGCAGCAGTGGGAATGAAATGACTTAAGTACATTTTTCTCTTGCCTGTACCGTACTTGAGTATTCATTTTGGGAGTGAGCGATTAAAAGTACATTTTTGAGTTTTTTCATACGATTGAATTTTTTAGTGAGTTGAATCAGTACAAACAGTCAAAACACGACTAGTTTTACACAAGTAATTGTACTTCTACTTAAGTACAAGGTGAGTTTTCATTTGAAAACTGCCGGTGTTTGTGGAGAGCAGCAGAACACTGTAAGGCTTATACATATGAATAAATAAAGGTCGGCCATCAGACGCCTTGCACTGCAGCATTTGTAGGTTACTACTTAATGCAGGCACTATGGAAGACACTGTGCTTCCCTCTCTCCAACCCCTCAATTCCTCTGCTCTGCTCTTCTGTTGTCATTATCGTGTCCACCAGATAGCAATGATGCAGGCAAAGCAGTGAGGCGGTCTCCCACCTCCCACACCCTACGAGCAGGCAGTGAGACATACAGCAGGGGAGGATGTTGAAGTGAGGAAATTATCATACAGGGCAGAGAGCGCACGGCTCTTCCCGCTGCTGGGAGAGGGAGGATAGGAAATGGAGGGGGCAAGCATGAATAAGCGGAGGAGGAGAGGGAGGTGAGAGAAGGTGGTGGTGGTGGTGGTGGGGGGGTGTAGGAGTCATCAGTCACTGTGGGACTGATGTGTTAAACCTGCGAGAGGGATCCTTCAGGCAAACATTCATTTCTTCCCAACGAACACACACAAACCTCATATTAGACAAGAAACACACAAACCTCACTCTGAACGCTTTATGACTCATGACCCTATTAGAAGAAAGCACTTTGACAAAGTTAAGTTTGACAAAGTCTTATCATGTCGCTGGAGTTATGTGATGACGTCTGCGCTGCTGACGGTGCACAGAGAGGGTAAATGGAGCAATGCATTATGGGTAAGGCTGGTTGAAAGAAGCCTCGAGAATCTAACTCTCTTTGGTAATATTAGCATTTGATAATGTGGGGCAGAGTGGAAGCACATCTGCATCACAGTCAAAATGATCCTGGTTGGCTGTGGGGAGTTTGCAAATTCTCCCCGAATGCTTGTGTGGGTTTCCTCCAGGTGCTCCAATTTCCTCCCACATTCTGAAACAATACGCATGCCAGGAACATTAGGGGTACAAAATTGGTGGATGAAAAGATGGACGAAAACGTTGAGAGCAATATTGCTTTCAAGTCCATGAGCATATGCAGCTCTACAGAAACAAAATGGGGCGATTTACTTCCATAGCAGACATGCTGTGCGAGCTATATTTTGTCACGTGTGTCTGGGGTTAAGAGGATTAGGACATATGATTTTCATCAAATTCATCTTTAACATTAACCTTTCACATTTTTAAGGGGCTGCACGAATGTGAAGATAAGAACTTCAAAACACACATTGGGAAAGCCATGGGTTTAAATTAATGATCTCAATCCTGGTTAGATTATGAGTAAAATACTAAATCAGTCCGTTTATGGAATGGAGGATTCTCTCTTTGAATGTTCTGAACTGCTGTTTTGATGACAGTTTTGAAGTCACATCACTGCAGCGTCCTCACCAAAACAACAATAAAGGTGATTCTGATTCTGCTGCTCAAAGGAAGCTTGCAAAAGTGCTCATCAAGGAAAAAACATTATTTCGAGCTTTGTGGTTGATGTATCAACAACAACTGAAAAAGCATACAATATGCTGATTGGTGACTGTCCATAGAAGTGAATGGTTGCATGTGCCCTGTGACTGATTGGCCCAGGGTGTACTTGCCCAAAATCAGAGGCGATGGACTCTCGAACTTACCCACAACCCTAATGAAACTGGATAGATTGATGATGCAATGAAATATTCTGTTACAAACGTGTAGCTGAATTCAAAACCCTGATATTGGTTTTTGGAAAGAGAATGTTTTCGTTTGTATCACTTTCCCTTCCCGACTTTGTCCTCGTCTTATTTTTGGGTGATTAAAGTACAATAAATCTGCCAGGAGAGAGACAGTAGCAACATGTTGCAGTGACCTAAATACAGCAGTGTGGTGTGATGATTGGCTAAGAAAAGAATAATAAGATGGTGGTTTGGGGTGGGGGCAGCACACAGCAGCACATCCATAGTTGCTTATCATCAGCAGAAGACATCTACACGTGGTAAAATTAGAGCAGTCGCTCTTTTTTTTACATCAGTCTCTCCCCTCCCCTTTGGGCTCAGCAGCTTTCACGCGTCACTGTTTCTTGCTCCACGTTTCCCTTCCTGACATCTCCACATCAGAATTCTGCAGAGAGCATGAAAGAAAGACAGCGGGATAGACAAGTGACTCCTATTCATCCATTCTTAATCAAAGTAGAACCATGCAAGTCTTTCCCTGTAAGACAATATGGCAAATGCCAACACACTCGTGTCCTCATTTACTGTGCCTTGTAAATGCCGCTGTGTCTCATCATGGACTGGAAGTTGCTTCCATCACCATTAGATAGCAAGTTGACTCTTTACTGCATGTGGTGCTATTCAGGCTGCAGATGAGCCAGGTCTTCTGGGGATGGATGCCTATGTGCGTCAGAATTTTCAATGTGGAAACTGCTCTCTCATTCACTGCGTGTCTGACTGAATATACAGTTCCCAAGTGTATTATGCGTGTAAAAACAACTTGAATGTGAGAGATTCAAGACCATGAAGGCCAAGTCTCATCATGCAGTGTGAATGTACTGTTGTGCAAAATCTCATTGAAGGGTCACCAGATGCAGTCTCTTTATACTGTCCATTTATAATTCTCTGAGACGGACATCAATGCAGAGAGACTGTAGATAATCTGCTCGTGCCATTCAGTGGCTCATGTTAATTCGATTGAGAGAAATCAATAGACGAACCAAGAAGCAAAGCACTATGGAAACCAAAAAGGTGACTCAAAGACGTGATGCTGTTTGAATTCTGTGCAGTTTTTCTTCAAAGGAATCCTAAAAGCCTCAGTCATCCCAAATTCAAAACTGTTGCAATCATAAAGCTTTTATTGACGGTATATGCAATATTTGAGCAATTTTAACATCGCTGACATACAAGCATAAAAGAAGTTTAACACTTTATAACTAAATTACATGAAAGCCAAAATAGCAAAAAGTGCTGAGAGGCATAACAAAGAAGAAAATGTAATCTTTCAGATGTTCAGGAGCTGACGTTTCATGACATTTGCAAATATGATATGATGTCAGCGCTATAATGGTTGGAATTCTACACATTCTAACACTTTCGAGGCTCATTTTTCCTGAAGATCAAATTTGGACCATTTAGTTTTCTTTTACTTGTTTTGGGAAATTCCACTGATATTTTACCTGGTCGAATTCCAAAATGCTATAGTAAAAACATTCTAGAAATATTTGCCTTCCTTGAGGTTAAATCTCAATATTTGCTACACCTCAGCACAAGTCCTCACTGAGTCTGCAGTTCTCCAGATGTGGAACGACCTTCTGTTGCATTTCCACTCCTGAGCAGTAACAACACACTGTCTAAAAAACAGACTGGGCACTGATGTTACCAAGAGGGAGATTTCAACGTCAAACCAGCATTCAAGTACTGTCCTGTGATGTGGTGCCAGGCAAAGTAAAATGCAAATCATCTATCCAATAACACTAAAAGAAGGTTTAAAACTTAACTGCACACTACCTGCTGATCACACAGACCCAATGATAGCGTTGCTCGTTAACTAGGGTGGCCGTAAATGGGAAACTATCAATTTGCGAGCTGGGCTGCACGGTAAACCATACCAAACGCCGCTCTTCACAACACAAGTGCCAATAAAAAATGTTATTATGGAGGTTAAGGTTTATAACACTCTATTATTATCAGACATGTTTATGATCACTGCTCTTTGTTTTGCGTTCCAATGCCTGAGTCACCTCCAGAGGCTACCCCACCAAGGGCGGCTCCTTTTTATTCGAGGCAAGCATCGGACAACACTTGTTCTTTCCTCCCGATTGTCACACTAAACCCACTCTCCATTCATAGAACTGTCTGTCATCATTGCCTTGCCACGTGCTCTGAGAGCCTTTCAAATCCTGACAAAGGAATGATGAAAGATTCCCAAGTAGTACAATGTGATCACAAGAACACCTTGTTTTCCGTTCCTCCTCTTTGTTCTCTATGCAGAACCACTTCCACGCGCTGCCTGTCCCGGGGGAACAAAATGAGGCCAAGCTTGAATTCTCTTATGCAACTTAATCAGAGCAATGATGAAAGTAGCTGCTTATAAAACAAGGGGAAGTTCTCAGCCAAAAATATAAACACATGAAACACCCTCTTCATGACTCAACCTGCCTCCATTTGCCATTCATTCTGACTTGCAGTATTTTTGGTATTGTTGTGACGGGGTAAGCCAGGAAGTGCATACCAATGGAGTGGGGTCAAATCTACAAGCAGTGCACATATCTACACAGTATTGACTATCTGACACACTCGCGCTATTGTGGTCACACATTATAGATCACAAAACAACAGATTTCACACTCAGACATCTGTCTGGTATTTGCAAAGACAATGAGTGTGAAGAGTGTGGAAAATAAAAGCAGTCTCTGATACATGAAAAAGACACACAATGAAGAGGAGTAGATGACGCTTCCCATATTCATTGAGTTTTGCACTGCAACTAATTGCTTTGTTCTTTTTTGCCTGTAAAAGCTAGCGTGTTTTCTGTGTCACTGTTGTGTATAAATGCCACTTGACGTGAGTTTGAGAGTGGCATGTTGACCTGGAAATTTCTCACCTTTAGAGTAAGTGACAGAGACAACAGAGTCAGAACAGCGACTGTGTATAATAAAATGGAATTCAAGAAACCTTTATGAGTCAGGTAATGGGGAAAATGCCAGTTAGAATTCAAGAAACGTTTATTAGTCAGTTAATCGTAAAATGCCGGTTTTACGGCAGCAGAGTGGACAGAAACAGCACATTGTATAAACAAAACTATCAAATGGTGGGGAAAATTGTTCGGGTCATGAGATGGTGCAGCATGACAATATCATATACGTATGTAGGCAGCAATAAATTCTATAGAGAGAGATATGAATGAAAACACAAACAAAAAACTATACAGACGTGAATGTATAAAAAACATCTATACTTAGATCAACACAATCTACAAACAGTTTCAGCACTTTAACTTTGATTTGACGAGTGTCGGCACATGGATCAGTACATAATGATAAATAATAAATGGCCAAATCTTATGTATAAGATGCTCGCTTTAAATGTTCCTTTTTCCTTAGCCTGCCACCTCAAGGCTGAAGCTTGTTCATCTATTTAAATCTTCCATCGACAAACTTTTCATTTAGCACAGTTGGCTGCATTCTACCCCATTAAGTAAAACTTGGCTCAAACCTTCATCAGTAGCTTAAAGGAGAGCCCGAGGTGGACAACACAGTGCTATTTTGCATTTGTGTGGCACTATAGGCACACCGTGAGTGTTATCCTGCCTGAAGCACATTTCCCAGCAGAAAAACTGAACAAAATTATTTTGGAACACCTAAAGGCCGCAGTAAGGTTTATTTATGAAGGCACTGCATATGTGTGCATGTGCGTGCAGGCGTGCATGTGATTAGCTAACATGTAATAAACTATATCATGAGATGGAAGCAAGGGCAAAAGACAAATCAAAGTAGAGGAAAAACAGTGGAAGACATAGTGCGCAAACAAGCAAAATAGCAGAAAACGTAAAAAAATGAGTTGCAAATTGGATTTGAAAAGGCTTTCTAAAACATTTTTTTTTCTTTTGATTGTGTTTTGGAGAAAATAAGCTCTGCTTTTTTTTTTCTCCCTGAACACGACAAGACCAAATCAATAGCTCTCCCAGTGCACACCTATTATTCTTCAAAGGCTTCTACAAGGAAACGAAGAGGGAGGGGATGAGGAGAATGTACGTCTTGTCTGAATCATAGGGGAAGACGTACGGGTTAGACAGGGCTCTAATTGAAACAAAAACCTGATTGAAACAACCGGGTTCCTACATTCAGCATTATATCAACTCTCGTCAACTCTTGTTGAAGTCAGACCTTTTCCGCTAATAATGTGCATGCACAGCTTCATTGATGGATTTGTCAACCTGTATTTAGTTTGGACTTTTCTCCACTATGAAGTGCTTTGAAGGAGCTGTCTGTTTGATGTGACTTGCATCTCCTGCCTTAAGGCGTCTGTGCTTTTAAGGCTGGTGCACACACACACACCTGACAGTCACACACATAAGCAGCAAAAGAGTAGCGCTATCATGTCATGTAGATAAAGGAGCACTAAAAGCTTTGCAACTTTGTTCATTTCCTTTAGTTCCAAACGGTCTTCTGGTTCGAAAGCCGGGTCACAACCTCAATACCTTAGCAAGCAAAACTCATAGGAGCGAGGTCACAGCCACACTTTGCAATGTCAGGAGGTGCTATGACTAAAATACTGAACCAAACCCAAATGTCTACCCCATTAAAATGATGGGTTAAAATCAACCCAATTTGGGTTAAACATTGGATTGACCCAGGATGTTGTGTTAATTTTTCCGTACTTCCTGCGTCATTCCAATTTTTAACACAGCAGTTTTAAGGGTGTATGTATAATTTCTTAACTCAATGCTTTCCTCAACAACATGCACTAAAATGGTGTACACTGGATCAAATCTAATCACTGGCCCCACTTGAAATGTGGACTGCCGATTTCCCTGCAAAGTTGTGCTCCCTCTTGTCGAGATCAGATGAGAAGAGAGCAGTTATGTAAGACCAGCCAAAGAGGAGCTCCACCAATGAAGAGTCTGAGAAGAGACTTCTGCTTAGTAACATGATCACGCACCCACACGCATGCACGCACACACACACACACACACACACACACACACACACAAACACACAAGTAGGACAACGAGGCATGTTAACAGGTGGAAGCAAAAAATAAAATAAAAAAATAATAAAAACTTCAGCGATATATCGAGATCACATTTCAGCCATATTCTGCAATATTTTCAGGGTCTGTGACTCCGGTTGTCAAACAAGAGAAGAATCAGCATGTGATCTTCAGAGCTTGTTCTTTACGTCATCAACACCCACCTGCAGCTATACATGCCACTGGTTGCCCAGGGCAACCGACTGGAAATAACAGTGATGAGGTGTCAGGGAGATACCCACCAAAGTCTCCCACTGGGTTGGAGTGGAAATAAAAGATTTTTGTGCAGAGCTTCAGCTGTAAATGCTTACATTCAAATCTTCTAGGCTACCTTCGCACTAGTCAGATATTGTAAATAACCATTACAGAATAATCATAATGCACTGTAGTTTTATGTTATTGCAAATGACTTTAGTAAATGTTAAAGTAATTCATCCTGTGCAGTGTCAATGAAAAATGAGTATTGTCAAGTCTGCTGACAAACATTTTCACACAGCTTTCGTATTTTCCCTGATTGGGTTGTACAGCATCTAGTAAAGTTTCTGATGAATCAATAATACACTGATCATATTATTGGTCAATATAAAGTAGGTTTTGCCCTAAGGTTTAATAATTATCTTTGTGGGGTCTAAAGATCACCCCATGGTCCAATGATGACTATTTTGGTTTCTATGGACTAGTTTATTGGGAGAGAAGAAGTAACCAGAAAGAAATGTCCCTTCTAACCTTTTAAAAGGTCATATGGGCAGATGGATGGTGGGATTGAGGCGTGGACGGCAAGATGGATGGTTGCCACCAGACGATCACGGCATCTCAACAACAGTAGAACAAGTCAATGCAGCAACTTCTTGTCGGATGTAAGATGCCAGATGTCCCACAATTATTAAAACGATAATGTCTGACATAAAACAAGGCTTTAAGAAGCAATTTATGTGATCTTTTTTTCCACGAGACATTTTTAAGATAATAAGACGTCGGACTCATTTTTAGCATGCATGGTTATAGCACATTCTTTGCAAGGCCTTGCATTTAAACGTCTGTGTTATTTCGCTTCGTTTCCCTTTGCATTGCTTTAAACATCTTAAATGATACAGAAACATGAGGTGGAAGTTGTAGAATGCGGATTAGACCAATGTGCCTGAGAGGAACTGCTTTGGTCTTCATTGAGCCGTATAACGTGCTGAGTCCTTGACATTTATGTCGAGCGTTGATCCCTTTGCCCGATGCACCTACTGAGAATAAGCACTAAAATGTCTTCTGCTGACCTTTCTTCACCTCTCCCTGCTGATGCCCTGCGACCTGTATGCTTGCCGCTTTCTCAGTTTCATCTCGTCTCACATCTATGAATAGAACACATTTCAGATCCTGATACGTATCGCCCGAAGACTACCCTCTATCCCTTCCTCAAAGGATCCTCGTGCTGATCTGGTTTACTTGCAGTTCCTCACCCATCAATGCACAAGAACCCACCCTTGATGACTATCACTCGGACTCTCAGTGGCACATTTAAGAGAGCCAATGCAGAGATTGCTGCCTTTTGCGCTGGTCCTCTATGCTCCTCTGATTTTATTCTATGGTCACTAGACAACACCAAGGGGCATCCTGTTAGTGTTCTAAAACTAGTTGGCTAGTCATAGACGCTTTTTCTTTTCTAGGAATGATGCAGACTATATTATTTCAAAGTCTAAACTTTTGCAGAGATTTTGGGAGGTCAAAGTGTTGCTTATTGATCTTAACAGAGTTGCACAAGGTCCTGCTTTAAACATACCATAATTGTAACCGCAACAAATATTTGGCATTCAAATTATTAGGGAAACTATGTGCAATTTAGTTATGCAGTTCTACAAAAATAAAACCATGAGCAACCACACATTTGTTTTATTAATACATACTTTTAAGCCTATTGAGTGTCTAATGTTGATGTCGTGTACTGTTTATCAATGCTTGGAGCCAACAATACCTTATGACAACATCTTTAAACTATTAGAGACGTCCTGTTACTGCGGAGACCTCCACACATACAAAATACTGTGCTACACAAGAAAATCCATTTGTGCATGGCATGATTTAACTTCAAATTAAAAGAAAAAAAATATCTAGGAAGGAAACCACAAATTAAGGCTGGTTCTTGTTGAAGTTTTCATTTAAAAAGAGGTTCTAGGGTAACAAAGGTTGAACAAATATTACAACAAACAAATATGGAAAAAAAGATGAAATAATCAATTTGCAAGAAATTGGACAGTGACAAACTAAATACAATAAAAACACCATTGACTTGTTGTGAAACATCCATCCATCCATCCATCCATTTTCTGAACCATTTTGTCCCCACGGGGGTCGCGGGCGTGCTGGAGCCTATCCCAGCCGTCATCGGGCACAAAATTAGAAAATAAAAATTTCCCTGGATAACTATGTCCAAGAAGCGTGTGTGCGAGTGTGTGTATGTGTGCGCGCACAGGCGTGTGTGCAGGCATGCATTTACAGATAGTTTAATCTCTAGTAGGGCTAATAAGGATCAATGTAAATGCATAGTGATACAGTTCTTCCCAATGACAGCACCTGCCAGCAAGCTGAGAGGATCCCGAACACACCAACCACCCACCCTCCCACCCTCCCTAGAGCGACATTCACACTCATCCTGGCAGCACACAGCTTAGTGTGTCTATGTGTGAAGTCTGCTGATACAAGATTACTCATGCGACAGCAAACACCTTCCAAAAACTCTATATCAGATTCTCTATAATTCCAATGGGTTCATAAGAAATGGAAAGAAATCGGTGCTGCATGCAAAATAGACCTGGAACACAATTCTGTTAATATTAGATTTGATCGGTGCAGTGAAAGGTATTAAAAGGCACACATGAACAGCAAACAGATTGTATCAAACTGTGAATATTGTTGAGGCTCAACAGGGTGATGAGTTGCGAGATCTCGTTTACTCCAGATTACACGAAGCCCTAAAATGTGCTTTTTTGTTTTATGCAGTGTGCACATGATACCGCATACTTTGCATTTGTTGCTGACCATGCAAGCAGAGAAATAGAAGCGTAATCACGCTACCATCAGCTTCTGAACATCAGTGTGGGGCTATAACTTGGGGATGAAACATTTCATAATAAACTAGGCAGGGTTTGGCCAATCTATGTGAGTGCTGCTTGACTTACAGTTAGACTCAGTGAAAACAGAAAGTCCAATTGAACTGGCTTTGGAATTCTTTTCACCTCTTGTCAAATGGACTTCCACTGATAAAATAATATGAGCTGTATTTCCCCAAACTGAATACAGAGGTAAATTTTCAGCAAACGTTGTGCGACAATACCACTTGGCCAAACTTCTTGCCACGGAGACAGAAACGGAAATTTGAATAAACACCTCAGGGCATAAGCAGTGAGAAAGCGTATTTCACTTAAGTCTAAAACTGTTCATTTAAGTGTTGACAAATGACTGACATGCCTCAACGTTTAGCCTAAATTGACTGGCTAAGTTTAATTGCATTTTTCTAATTGAACACTTGGACAGCCTGACCTTGATGACTGGCAGGCACCCTTCACATATGTTAGTGAAGGTTAATATGAGGAATTTGATTAACTTTAATTGAGATACACTTTTTACGTGCTAATTTTATTTTCTATCGCTTATCTTGATTGAGGGCCTCAGGGGAAGACAGAACATATCCCAGCTGACCTAAGGGAAAAGGAAGTCTATTCCCCAGACTGATCGCCTGCTGCAAAAAAACGATGTGAACCACTACTACCATAATTTAGAGTGTTCAAGTAAGTCAAGGTTCCTTCAGAAGAAATTCTATACAAAGTAAAAATCCAACTCCAACGAAAATGGGACATTATCAATGCTGAGACATATTCTGCATGTGCTATAACAGTGCGTCATGGTAAAAGACTGCCAGCAGTCCAGACCTGTCTGCCATTGAAAATGTTCTGCATTATGATGCGCAAAACGTCAACGGAGACCCCGGGCTGTTGAGCAATTTAATTGTAAATCAAGCAAAAATTGGAAAACTATTTCACCTACAGCATGGTGGCAATTAGTGTCTTCATTTCCCAAAAGCTTAAAATCCACCTGTCCTTGTTTTGGGGGAATGTGTTGCAGTCATCAAATTAAAAATGAATAAATACTTGTAAAATAGAAAAAGTATCAGATGGTACCTGAAATATCTTGTCTTTGGCAGATCACTGCATTCTGTTTTTAATTAACATTTTATTCAATGTCTAACTTCATTGGAATTTTCTAACTCATTAAATTGCATGCAGCGGAACGGGAACTCAATTTGAATCTTTGTTCTATGTAGTGTCTGATTGAAGAATGCTATAAATACGTGTGAACTTTAACCTGTCACTTGGTAAATGTGACTCTGTGCCCATCTATTAAACCAAGTGCCACTTCAGCTTAAATGCCCTCAGAATAACGTGCCCTAAATAATGTATAAAGCCATACAATATGCCCCAATTACTCACAATTAATAATACATTGACTCCCCTCCCTGGAAATTCCTACCCTACCTCACTCTTACTTCTTTCTGCAGTTTCTGCCTGTTAACAGGGATGGGCTACACCATCTGGTACGGAAAAGAACCCGCCGGCTAAAAGGCTGGAAGTGAAGAAAGACGCTGGAGTTCACTGAAAGTTTCAGCGGACCACTAAACTACTACACTAAACTTTATATTTTTAAGCAAAGAACCACATTTAGGAAAAAGATGTCACAGCGACCTTTTCGTGATATAAGACAATGGCAGACAAAGTTCAGTCTCCTTTTTACAAATGAGCCCACGAGGGGGAATATTTCAGGCATGTAGCTATTTGGTAAGAAGGTCAGCTATCAGGTTTGATCAGCTTTACACCACCCACCCCCATGCCATCGCTGCGAGCAATTCGGTGTGCTATAACTACAGTCCTGTGTGTTCCCTCGCCATCGATATCTGTGTCCCTCCCTCTGTGTCGCTGGTTATGTGTGTCTCAGCACCATATGGAGCCCAGGCAGCTGTCACGTTAACACCTTGTAGTCCCCCAGGAAGAGTAGTGTGTGATTTGGGGTCAGTGAAGTAAGGTGTAGATGTGTTTGCTTTCATGTCAGGACTTGTTTGGGGTCAGACATCGAAATATAGACAGGGACAACCAGAGTAATGTTTTGAGGTTACACAGTGGTTTAAGAATATGTCATCATCATGTGTCCCAAG
Source organism: Syngnathus leptorhynchus (assembly GCF_054491065.1). Classification (NCBI taxonomy): domain Eukaryota; kingdom Metazoa; phylum Chordata; class Actinopteri; order Syngnathiformes; family Syngnathidae; genus Syngnathus; species Syngnathus leptorhynchus. The sequence continues at coordinate 10,816,084 of NC_141200.1, forward strand.
AAAGCAGCTACCGATGTCATTTGTGTTTTCCCATTTTGTTTTTTTTTCAGTGGAAATCATTTTTTTCCTCCAACTCTTATTGGTGGATTGGCCAGGGGATCCTATACTAATACTTTAGCTTACTTATACTGAACAGGCTTCACTGATAAAATTATTAAGGGAGTCAAACTTTGATTGATTGAAGTGATAGGGCAGTAATTATGGTGATTAAGCTTATCAACAGGAATATGCCAAATGAACCATTCATCTCTGGGCTCTAGAGGGGGGATGATTAAGCGTCGCAAATCTTTAGTGCAAGCAGGTGCAAGAAGAATGAGCTAAGACAGATTTAAGAGGAATTTATCATTGCGACTGTCGATGTGGTTCTTGGGATCAAGGAGACCTGTTGAAGGAGGAGATGGAAAGAATAGCTGCCTCAAGTGGGGAGCAGTGGCGATGGAGAGCTCAGCGGTGGCCGCAGCATAGTGCTTCTGTCAAAGATGGAGTGTGATTAACAGCATCTGAAAACCGCTCATCTCATCACTCACTCCCTCATACTCACTCACTTACGCATGCGCACATCCAGAAAGAGAAAGCAGTCTATAGGAAATGAAACATCTTATTCTTTGATAAGAAAGGCCTTGGCATTTCGCAACAGTTGTCCTGATGTTCCATCATCTCAATTCTGGGGTTTCTGGTCTCAGAGATTGTTTTCACGTGGAAAAAATGTGTATATATAAAAAAAACAAATGCAATTGTCTTCATTATACTGCGACTGACTATGCAACTGAGATAGGATGTCATTATATGACCTGCAACCCTTTTGAGGTTGTTACAGAAAATGGATTTTTGGATAGATCCTCAATGTGTGTATCAAGTACCATCTACCCTTTAACAAAACAAAACAGAAGATCATTTGTATGTGCATGGAAGCGTGCGTGTGAAGGTGTGTTTTGTGTGGGCGGGCATGCGTGCGTGCGTGTGTGTGTGTGTGTGTGTGTGTGTGCAGGGCTAACTGGACAGTCAGAAATGCCAAGGTCTGCCTTGTCGAGCGTAACCCTGACAGCTGTGAAGAAGATACAAGTGGACAACTGATAATGCAAATGCCGAGAGCTTGCTGGCCTTTGGAACATTAGGCCTTGCTGTCTGTTACAACTCACTTCAACAGAGGGGCGTGCACAGGGAAGACTGCTACACACAAACTCCTGTAGACAGCTCCCCTCTGTCTCACATACTTTTTCTAACCTGCAGCAAGCAACTCACAAACTATTTTGCTGTATGGCTTTCCTCTCAGTTGTGGCTTCCTGTTTCTTTCCGTTGCTCCGTCCATCTACACTAATGGATAACAGAAGACAAATGACAGCCCTTCGGCCAGTGTGCGTGCGTGCATGCGTGCGTGTTTACAGAATATACAAAGCAAGAGTGTGTTCACGTGTGTGAGTTGTGGTTTCAGCAGCCAGTCAAGGCGAGGTTGTCCAATTGACAACCACCCCTCTGGGCTCTGCGGGTGTGTGTACAGATGTGCACAGTGTGAACAGCTATATTATGTGACAGGGGGTACGGATGGAAACTGTTGCCTATAGTTTCTTCTCTGTACTTTCCTAGACAGTTAACTATGGATACTGATGACTTAATGGTTAGTATTTATCAATACAGTTTAGTCATAGCCTTACAATATATGCATTGACAATATCATTGATCAAATACCATGTGCAACAGCTGGACGGGTTTTCTTGTTGGGTTGTTGTTGAGTTCCAAGGCAGTTGAGTTCCAAGGTTCTACTGTGTTATTGTAAAGAAAATTTGCTTCCCGTTTAAGCTAAGCAAACTTAACAACCACATAGCTATGCCTTAAAATGACAATTTTTTCTCTTTTCCTCCATGTAGTTGGAGCTCAAATGTCAATTGGCAGTGGGAAAAACAACTTCAACAGGTTTCTTTAATGATGAAAATTGCCAAATTGTTGTTTGTTATGAAGTGAGTTCAATTTATCGTGAAATTTGCTGCCGGTGCTTGTATGTAAATTACAGTGCTGAGTCACTCATAACTCAAGGCACTAATGTACGCATGTATAAGGTCTTGTGTTTTGTTGGATCAGATGGAGTCAAAAGTAGCAAACTCATTTGCTACCTTTCAAGCATACACATTTTTGGCAGTGTTTCAATTAATTTAGGGAAATGAATTGCTGCTGTTTTGCTTGTATCATTATTTTGGTTTGTTTAGTCAAGTGTGAACAGCTAATTGAAGTTGGGTGCGGACAAAAACAAATCAATTAATTTTAGTTGAAAGAGCCACCTCACCTTGATGAAATTGACAAATGAATCTGGTTTGACGTAATTTGGTTTGATGCTGATGTACATAAAAGATCATTCATAAAAGACATATTCTAAAAAAGCAATGGGCAACTGGAAACTACAAATCCAGAGTGGCCCCATTTCTTTATTTTTAATTACTTTTTTATTTTTAGATTTTCTTATCTGCATATTTCAACCATACCACACATCCTTAATCACGGATGGATCATGTTTTTTTACAAACCCAACAAATTCTTTGAAAAACGCATATAAACATTCAGTATGTTTTTCACGACATGCAGGGAGGAAACAGGCAGGAAAATTCAGAAAAAAACTGGGAGGCAAAAAAAATCTAAATTATGGCAAACAGTCAAGGAAGGAAAATAGACAGAAGAAAGCAATCATTCTGGATAGGCCTATGGAGAACTCCAGATATAACAGGATTTCCCTGCAGAAACCAGTCTTAGTGTGACAGTCAGATTAATCACAGCCACGCCTACATATACACACACACGCCCAGACACACACACTTAAATGTGTCATCACACATCAGAAGTCACATCTCTAGGGAACTTTATCGCAGGTGTGCACACATTACACAAACAGAAAATCGTGCGGGAAATCACTCAAGCTTACCCTCCACCTGTTAACCATTTCCCGATGCTGTGTAAATGCAACATCGTATCAGTATCAAGGGAGACAAAGGAAATAATACATTCAGAAGAATGTGTATGAAGAGACATAAACCATCAACCTATATGATTTAGTTGGATGCTTTTCTGTGATAAGGCCACAGTGACAAAAAAATCAAATATTACCTTAGTGGCATTATTGCCACCACTACTGACTTGCTGATATTTAATCGAATAACTGACCAGAAAGTACTAAAATGGGTTCATAAAACAACCCCCCACCAATACCCTCCTACACTCAGGAGTGAGCGAAGACACAGAGATAGAGCCTGACATTTTCCTCTGAATGAAAAAGCAAGAGGCAGCAGAAAGGGGGGAAACGGGGATTAATCAGAGATGGGCCGATAGAATTAGAGGTCTGAGGGGAGAGAAAATGGATCAATACGCAGGGTCTAATAAAGGGAGGATTTATTGGCCCACTGCCATAATGTGAAACGTTGTCAATACAACTCTGAACTGTCTTTAAGAGGGAAAGCAACAGTGAATGGAAGCAGCCAAGGTACATTCAGCACCAAGGAGAGCTCCAGTTGTCCGCTTCCCCAACCATCAGCAGCAGGAGGGCTTCTTAATCGCAGAGTAACCTTTCACCCTCTTTCAGACAGAATATAACCCGGGCCAAGATCACACAGCATTGCAGACAAACAGAAGTCATTCCATAAGATGCTTTTTGTTGTTGTTGATGCAACTGAGTCATGCACTGTATAATGTATGAATGTTTGAAAGAATATCAGAATGAAACCTAGGTTTGAAAAGTTTAAACATCATTTTGTGCAAACCAGAAACTTCTAGACGATAAAATGACATGCTAATGGCGTGCCAAACAAATCCTCCAGCGAGCAATGTTTTTCTTGAAAAGTCTGATTGAAAATGAATTTTTGCCAATGTCAAAACCCTGTACAGAAATCTGAAATCTGATTGGTTAAAACCAAAAACTCCAATTACTCATGTGTCATGGGCCAGTATTTTGATAGCGTTTAGGCCGGCAGAGAAGGCCTTGAAGGCCCTGACGGGATGCCCTCAAACTGTACGTACACACATGAACTGTGTATAAAAATGAAAATGCTAAACCGCTCCAATTTACAGGACTGTGAACACCTCACCCTTGTGCCCGACAAATCTGCAGGATATCCTGTCGTTCTCTCCCTTTTAAAATTCTTACTCCCCCTTGCCCTGCTATGTGTGCCCCGGCTCTTGCCCGCCTGCCTCGCCCATCACACTCTGTCAGCTCATTAAACTTGACTTATCGCATGGTGCAAAGCGGAAATTAAATCCTGGGCCCTGAATGTTCCTCCTTCCCCTCTAGCCCCGTTTTCTTGTTCTTCACCCCGAACACCGCTCCACAGCACCTACGTTACCATACGAGTGGAAATAAATTAGGCTAAAGCTTTTAACTAAAGAGAGGGGTAAAAGTTAATGAATGCGTTACAATAATCAGGGTCTTTTCAGCAAGCAAATCCATGCTGCACAAGGAATCATGCCAGATTAAGGGACTGCATTTGCAAGTATTATCTGGAAATTATTGCATAAACTCTACTAATTCAACTTCACTGGGAAGGGAGGTCTCCTAAAAAAACCAAAATATGATAAAATGTCAGACACACACATGCACATAAGCAATACAACCGCATACATTTTATTTGTGCACACATACAAAATGACACCGATCTAAGACCGACTTGCTTTTGTGTCCTCCTGCTCATTCATATCTGACAAGCTTAAGCAGCAGTTAAGCATTTAGCTTTGTCTGGTTCTGGGTCTCTTCTCTGCAGTGACGCATACTGCAGAATGGTAATGAGTCGTCAGCAGCCAATAGGATTAACAATGTGTTGCATTATGGGTATTCTCACGCCTGGGAGGTAAAGTTCACTCTGGAGGGAAGACCTTGGTATTTAGTTTTTATTCAGCGTTAATGAATGGGTAATGGACAAATGACTAAAAAAAGTAAGTAGAAGTAGAGGAGACAATGTGACGTCAATGACTTGATGACATTTTGCTCCACAAGTACCCATGCATGATTTGTTGTTGTTCTGTATACATAAATCCAGTACAATTTATGTCATCTTTTGACTGAACACTGCTGCTTTGACCACAATTATAGCACATCTTCCTCATAGTTGAGTGGTGCAGAGTTTGGTTCCGGCCTTCCTGCGTGGAGTTTGCATGTTCTCCCCAAGCCTCTGTGGGTTTGGGTGACCAGTTCAGGGTGTACCCCGCCTACCACTCATTGACTGCTGGGATAGTCTCAAGCACGCACGCCACTCTGGTGAGGATAAGAGGTTCAGATAATGGATGGATGGATGGAAGAATGGTTTCAATGAAGATGTGATTATTTTTTCCCTGTAAACACTGAATGCAATTATACAGTCCTACTTTTACATTCTGCGCAGAGACAAGAACAAAGGATGTTTTTGTCAATAAGGACAAGTAGGTTTTGAGCATGTTCATCATGTTTCTTCCCAAAATTGCATTGCCTGTTAGTGAGCCCCAAATCATGTTGGGCAGGGAAAGAAAAGACAACCCTCTTTTGCACAGTGTTCCTGCACAACAGCCACAGCAGAGGCTAAATCGACACTAACACACAAAAAAAAATCGAACTGAATATTGCTTGAACTGCTTTCTGATTACCTTCTGAAATCTGTCTGGATCTATATTTATGCAACTAGTAGCAAGCAGTAGTTATTGCTTCAATGAACAAGTTTAAAAAAATTGACAAGGGCTGCCTTCTTCACACCGCCTCTAGTGTTCTTAAAACCAACAACAATAAAAACAACAACAGATTCACATCCTGGCTGCCTTAAATACAGCAGTCCATAAAGAAAAATGGGTGCACTCAAGGGAGGAATGAAAAATACAGACAGCATGTAGGAGTGATCTAATGGGAGTATGTGGGCAAGTGCCAGCACAAAAATAGAAAGAAAAAAAATATATCAAAAATATGTCTGAATGGATTACAATCCAGAGGAGCGGGAGGTAGAGAGCAATAGATGAGTGCGACTGTACCCACAAATATTTCACGTTTTGAAAAGACATCAGCACTTGTGCTTCTAGAGCATGAAGACTCCGACTATTCGATGTGGTAGTCCCTGTGTGACAGCCCCCCCCCCCCCCCCCCCCTCGCCCCCCAACCCTCAAAGCACTGTAGTAATTCTCATCTCCCCTCATTTCCCCTCCATCCAATCCAGCAGACCCCATTTTGAAAGTCGGATGCCTTCAAAGCTCAGTAATCTTTCTGGGGAAACAGCAGTGAGTGAGGGGGGAGGGGGATATACCCCGAGTATGAAGCCCCTCTTTTCTGTCAAGATAAAAAATAAAAGCTTTTCACTCTTCCTGGTTAGCACAGCTCTCATATTTACTTAGTGGGGGGAGTCATCCTGCAGTAGAGGAGACTTTGCAATTCCACCTATGATATTACCATTATTTGCATTTCTTATCGCATGTAATTGAGGATGATAACAATCCTAATGTCCCCTGTTTACAGAAACAACGGAAGCAGCAAAAGGCTGTCTGGGGGAGTTGCATGGATGTTGTGCAACATCCCATAGCTGATGTCGTGACTTCCGTAAACAAGACGACTTTATTTTTATGGCACATTTTGTATTGAGGGTGACTCAACGTGATTGACATACATTTAAAGGCAAACACATTTCAGACATTGAAAAAAATGAATATTTCAAGAGAAAAATAGCAGAACTCTAAATGAATTTACTAAAATGTTTTCAAGAATATACAAAAAAAAACCACCCACAAACATGGTGGACATGTTCAACTGAAAATGAAATGAATAAAGCGTGAGTTTGGCCTAGTTTAAAAAAAATTGGGGTTGGGGAACTAATTAAAGTGTATAATAAATCAAATTTAACTATTGGTGGTGTTACACTGCCGCCTGCCAGCCACCTTTGACATCATTTAATACCTTTCCAATGGTAAGGGAACATTTTTTAAAACTTTCTACAAAAGCCTACTGTTCCATCCAGCTGAGGCCCAGTTGAATAAAAGAATTTTAAGCCCATGAAACAAGATCATAGCGATTATGAAATATTTAAGTAGAAAAAAAATCTACCCTGAGTAGCCCCACACAGGCAACCACAAGAGAGGTATTATGGAGTAGAGGTGTAGCTTAAAAGATTACACATAAAAAGCCCTTGAAATGAGTTTCCTTTATAGTGAGTGTAGGACAAAAAGGTGGAACACAAATAGTCAGGAAGCACAGAAAACGCTCACGCCCAGGGGGAATTTCTGCACATATTACAAAGTGAGAAGCTGCTTAAAAAGTGGACCAAGATGATGTGGCCAGGAGAGATTTTTTTTAAGAACACAACAGGCAGTTAAACAGATAGGAGGTGAAGAGGGAAGGCTGGGGATGACGAGTTGGGGGTTACAATATGGAGAAGGAGAAGCCACAGTTGAAGAGAAAAATAAAAACATATTGTTCAGAAACCTTTCTGGGGCAATATGCATGTCGTACATAGTTTTACATACATTTGCATCCGACTGTGGCTTTACAATAGGCTTTATCTTTAAAATGATGTTGTGACATTGAAGACTTAATAGAAGTTGTTTTTATTATTGACACCTGGCTGTTGAGTTTAACAACTTTATAGTATTTACATAAACGATATCATGAAAAGATGGATGCTCAATCATATTACAGTGGTTTATGAACAAGTGTTTAGTGAGTTAAAAAAAAAGGAAAGATATTGACTAATCCAGATTAATTGTATGGTGCAAGGACCACAATAAACAGCTGTCAAGACATTTAAGCAGAGACTTGTGACTTGACCTTAATCTCTGAATATTAACATCATATAAACATAGTCATTGATTCGCAAAACTGCTCCGCAAAGGAAGAAGAAATATTTTGAACCAAGATTACGATACACACGTGATCCATATAAACAGAATTTTTTTTTTTTTTTTGAAAGAATGTTCCATAGAAAAAAAAATATCTTGGAAAAACAAATAGTAAACACCCCAATCTAACTGCAGGTTGAATTAGGCCTACAGATGGTCACGTGAAATCCAAGCGTTCAGAGGCTCAGATATTGTGGAAGGTGTTTTTTGCTCTGTATGTTATTTTTGATCTATTGTATATTTTCTTATGATTGGAGGGGATCAAGTATTGATGTCAACTAATATAAAATACATATTTCAACCATATTGCCCATCCTTAATAACGGATGGATCATGTTTTGACGCCCCCCCAAGAAATGTGATCAGACCTAGCTGCTTCAGACAAACAACTCTCCTACTATCTACTATTGGATCTCCATCTTATAGCAAAGAATCTTGAAATCAGCAATAAAATTTATATACCACTGTGTTTTATGAGAGAGAGAGAGAAATGCTACCTGATGTATTCCTATAAAAAATGACTTTGAGGACAAGCGAGTTTCCCACCCGTTCATTTCTTGGCTTCTCCCAGCTATATCCACACACACACTTAAACATTACAGACGCGAGAATATATACACAAACTCAATAAAGTCAGCAGCATAAAGAACTGCCATTGACTTGTTACCTTGGCAATAACCAAGGAGTCAACAAGATGTACTGGGTCTGGTCTGATTCACACAGCATGAATGTACAAGGCAATCTGGGATATAAAAGCCATTATTGTTGTTATGGTTGTAGAAATAAATAATTTAGTGCACTCACCGGCCACAACCATATCTGTATAACCTCGTCCATCCAATACATGAGATGCATCGTAGAACACTTTTTATTGTGGTTGTTACTAGTTATGGCGAGAGATTTATGTCAAAATTTAGGAATATGGCCTTTCAACACGAATACCTGAGAGTTATGTGTGTACGTGTATGTGTATATAATCTCTTAAAACAGCGTGATATTTGTGTCAAAAATAAATGTGTGTGTTTGCTGATCCACAAACGCATATATGTAAAATTGAATATTTACAAATAATGAATGCATGCACGACAATAAACATGTAAAAGTCTCAAATATATTGATGGATCTAAAAACGCATGAAAATCACAAATGTATTTGGGGATCTGAAAAACGCGTAAAATTGCGAATGAATTTGTAAAGAAAATTTTAAAACAAATCTCTCCTTATAGTTAGTGGTAAACTGCATGTTATTTTATCGTGAGTTGTATGTAGTAAATTGAGGCTGCAACTAATTATCATTATAAGATTTTGATTCAAAATAATCTATAAATGTTAACTTGTCTCTGATAAAAAAAAACATTTGTTGACCAGTGTTTCAAAGTAATTATCAATGATTTGATAATTGACTAGTTGCAGATGAATCAATTCACTCCTATAGTGAACAGAAACTTAATGAAACTCCTTAACTTCAACTGCTGTCAATCCTTCTTTACGATTCTGTATGACCTTGAAATTTCCTTACCATAATACTCCAAATCCTGCTCCTTGTCTTTTCCGCTGTGCCTTTTATCCTTGCCCGTTCTGTCCTCTCTTTTTCTACTCCTCCTCTGTATAAACCACTATGGATTAAGGTGTTGTAATGTGCTGTGCTGGAGGCGTCATTTTGAACACACACTTGGACAAATCCCACCTCAGTGGAATCATGACGAGGGCTGAGAAACCTAAATCCTCTCCTTTGAGTTTTTACACACAAACACAGACACACATACACATTACAAACAAGCCACAAAAGGAAAAACAAGATGTAAAAAATAGAAGATGAATGAGTTGAGCATCCAGCAGTGAAGACAAAGAAATGGCCTATGGAGACCCACATATCGAGCGAGGGTGTTAAAATGTCCCTGATCATTATTACGTTGGCACAGCTTTGTTTAATTATATACATGAAGGAAACCAATAAACAGAACAATATAGTTGTGATAAAATCAATTTAAGTATTAATTATTCAAATTATTAAAACAGATCCCCATCTAGTAACAAAGATATATCTGTAAACAAACACCATGCATAGTTTAGAGTGCATTCACGTCAGAATTGCAACAAGTGATTATGATAATAAAAATAGAACATAGTATTGTTTGGAGGAAAATATTGTCTACCCACAAACTACAATATACAGTTTGTGCTGTTCTTACAAGGCTGCATTTGGCCTGAGCCTCTCTGCACACTTTGCATACGCAAGCACGTGGTCTTCTGCACACATCAATTGATGCTGTTTAATTAAATTGAATGGGAAAAACTGCGCTTCACTGTTTATTTCTTATCTCTCAAAACCTCCCAAAATACACTCACCTGTGCCTATCCTGAATATAAAATGATAGGATACAGACACAAACCCTGCAAACATGTATTTTTGCACATGCACACACACACACACACACACACGCGCACGCACACACTCACAGACACACACACGAGCGCGCAGACACACACATACATACATACGATGCCCTGCAGACTTGTCATTCTAAGGTAATTACCTGGCCTCACTAACTGTCAGGGTTACAGCAGCTATAGACCCAGGGGCTTCGGAGTTGTTACCCTATATTTGCAAACACACACACACACACACACACACACACACATAGCAATGCAATATGTGTCGAGGAAGGCACAATAAATATGAATGTTGGTCAGGTCCACTGACTCTACCCATTTTTAATTTCTTTCCCTCCTCCCGGGGGGAAATCCTAATGCAGCTGCACACAGCTAATAAAGAAAGGAGGAGGCAAACCAATTGAAGTGCATCCACCGCTCCTATTGACCTCCATGTTCTACCTTGGACCTTGATCACAAATCCAGAGTGGGTGTTCATAGGAAAACATTAGTAAACGCCATTAGTTCATACAAAAAGCTGACATTTTAGTTACTAGATGATAAAACGCTAAATTCCTCACGATAGAATAAATACATTGACACCAACATATCAGCTGCTGAAGGTTTATTTGAATTCTTTGTGGTAAAGAAACACTGAATGCAAACCTTTAAATGGACATGGTTATATTTTTAACAAACAGATGTGATGGGGCTGTTAAGCATGTCCTAAACCAGTCAGCACTTCCCATTATATACTGGATAAATGGGGACAAGCCAAGGGGAGGAGGTGCGGACTGTGACCTTGATAGTGTGCGTGCGTGCGTGCGCGTGTGTGGTGTGTGTGTGTGTGTGTGTGTGTGTGTGTGTGTGTGTGTGTGTGTGTGTGTGTGTGTGTGTGTGCGTGCGTGCGTGCGTGCGTGCGTGCGTGTGTGTGTGTGTGAGACAATTACCACTGTTGGATGACAATGGCCCACTTCCAAAATGAGAATAAAGTGGGGGGGGGTTGCTTTTAACGTGGTTGAATCCAATGCCTTCCAGATTGCTGGTCAACCTCCAAAAAATTTGCTTCAATTAGGGAACCATTTTTTTCCTACTGGGAATAATGAAAGTATAAGTAATCAGTTAAAAACTACTGTCACGATGAATCACTTTTAATTGCACAGGCAATATTTTATGAAAGAATTTCATGTTTGTCCACGAAGCCATTTTGCACTCATCTTTTTCCCATTATTCTTTGCTGTGGTTCTTATCAGTTAGTACAAAAACTACACTCACAGTTCTGTTTTTTCCTATACTCCTTGAGCTGCAGTCTGACTAGATATGCTGAGAAATCAAGTTATGGCAGGTCAAATTCCAGCTACTTTCTCCTCAGTCATCTAAATCACAGAATGGCCCAAACATCTGTAAGACGGGCAAAGCCTAACCAAGCGGGTAATGCTAAGAGTAACCAGGAAAGGAGAATAAGGAATGAAGAAACCTTGGAGACTTTTGCATCAGTAATGTTCAGATGTGGATGAATGAGAAAACACATGAGAACTAATTAAGGTTTCACTTTCACACTTGGTCACCAATACGCACAATCATAAAAGTCCCTGTGCAGCTTTCGCAGGCATATTAACATGTAAATTGCACATGAAGTCTGTGCTGCACTCACAGGTCCAGAAGGTCTCGTCTGCAATATTCTGCTGATGCTGCCTATATGAAAGCTGAGGTATGTGAATTTGTCAGCACAGCTCAAAATCAAACAGCAACGGCGTTGAAATATGTCAACATTACATCAGACAGGTAAAAACAAATATTTGCTTCAAGGCAACTATTCTGCAGCATAAAGATTTTTGGAAAAAGCATACACACAGCTCCTATTTCCTTACACAGACATGCTATTACCAAGCAGTTAGAAGGTAATGGGGGAGCACTCATCCGATTTGGTCCTCACAGAGCTGCGAGCCAATCTGAAAGAGGTGCAAAACATTGACACTCTAATTAGAGGAAATTAGAAAGTGAGGCTTTCGTCTTCCAGCGCACGCTCAATACAAACTGGAGTGTCAAATACTAAGTCTGATTGAATACAGTGGAATCTCCAAAATCAAACACCCACGTCTTTCAACATCTTCAAAAATGTTCCTTCATCATGTATCACGTAAGACACGCAGGAGAATCTTGTGTGGAGGTGAACGAATTTCACTTAGCAGTCAATAAAGCTTTTGGAATTCTGATAGTTTGGGTGAGAATAACTGAATAAATGAATCTCGGTAATGCCATTTCCGCTGAAATAATTAGCAATTTGGAAGAAAAGTGACGGACATGTTCAACGTTCAAAGCCACGCTTGACAAAAGAGTTTGCATTGAAGGGAAGGGGAGATGAAGTGCACTACTGATGCAAAAAATAAATTTGAAAAAAATGAACCCTTTTGGAATGATAAGCCACTTCTTGTATTAAGGTGCAAATAGGTTTTGGCCTCCACCTGGCGCTTTTTTATTCCTGTATCATCTATGAGCCCAGCTCAAAATTGCATGAGGCCCATCTAAGAGTAAAGCACCTTTCTCTCAACCACCTGTACACTGTAACCCTGTCGCTGCATCCCTCAGTAAATCCATCTTAAAACCAATCTATATTCACAAGAGAAATGCCAAAGGAAATGAGAAGGACTGAACAAATATGTCACTGATTTGAATATTTGGCTCTGCAGGTCAGTGGCCATCTTGTTGTCCTTTCATGCTCTTTACAAGTTGTCATACATTTCTTAGCGCTGACTCACAGTGACCTCGGTGACCTTTTCACGCACGTCTTCACACACAATGCATTTGCCCCCAACATGACAGACTATCATCAATGACACTTAATTGGTTTACATTTCTTTCAAGTTGGAGACCAGGCTGTATTCAGTGGTGCAAACACAATCCTCTCTTGTTCTTGCTCAGGCTTTAAAGAAAATGACATTTGCATGTTTCTTATCTTTAAAGAAAAATAATTAAATTTCCTCTGGCGTGTGATTGACAGTCTTGCGTTTTCCCTTCTATTTTCCTACATGGTCCCCCCCCCGGGAAAAATGATCTTGAAAATAAAGTCAAATTTGACCCTTAGTTCTTATTCTTTTTCTTCCTCTCATCATCTTCCAGAATGTTCTCACTGGAATTTAGTTAGAATACATTAGTATATACCCAAAAAGCCTAGATGAAAATAATACATAATCATTTCCATTAATTTATTTGTTTTATAAATTCTCACTTTTATTCACACCACTTGCTCTATGAGTTCTTAATATGCCTTAACGTGATTGATTGCATTCTATACACACCTTTAGGGTATCAAGTCCCATAAAACAAAGAATTTGGACATTCAAAAAACACAACAGTTCCTCTGTGACTCACGTGACATCATTCTGACCCTGTCAGTAACAAACATTCCGAATGGGTCAAGTGCTGTGTGGCACATCAAGCATGACGATAGGTGAATTGTGGCAATCAATGGCTTTTGACAGCAGAATAATAATGACTGTTGAATAAACCATATGGCATTACATTAGTATGCAGTTTGGTGCAAAGAGGCGTCTCGTTAAAAAGGATAGGCTGCTTTTACAACAAACGGGGTGTTTTTGCCTCAGCAAATGCATAAAAGAACATTGTGAGCACAATATATTCAATAAAACATGAAACTTCTGTTCATCAAATATTTCTAATAGATAGTAGCAAGATGGACACTGAATGACGAGTATCCATCTCGTTCTGGTATTTCATACCCGTTCCTCTCCTCATTTCAAATTGTTCAGAAGGTTCCATGTTTTCTTGCACTGTTCTAGCCTCTGGTCGCAAGTAAGATGCGAACAAATTAGAAGAGAGAAAAGGTCTTTTATAATGATCAAAGAAAGGCTCAGTCTCCAAAAGGTACCTGCTGAGCTGTTTCTGAAAGCACAGTCATTTCCCTCTTGAAGGCTTGTTTAGTGTAACATCAGGGTAGAATGCTGCCAGTAATGTACATATGCTCCCAAGAATATAACATGTCCCTGTGATGTGATGCAATTTTCACCAATTCTCAATAAAAGCCATTTAAAATCCCTTTACCAGGTAATAACATTAGATTGCAGTCCAAGAAAAGACAGCTCTAGAGGACTGGATTTCCAATATCCATCTATCTATCGATCTACCTATCCATCTATACTATGTATTGTTCTTTCTGATGGGAGGACCATCCTTATTTCATGGAATGATTTCCTCCATGCATGTGTTTACTGATTGGCTTTGGCAAGAAACACAAAATGTTGGGCTAATGGAAACAGAAATGCAAAAAGTAATATAGCAACGAAACATCATAGACAGATTTCGTCGTTATACGGTTCACAAATGTGTGCTGCGCAAATATTTTTTTTATTTTTGGGGGGGAGGGGGGCGTTTTTTCTGTTTCGTTTTGAATCCAAGCTTTATGACAGTCCACATCTCACGATCGATTTGGGAGGCAGTGATAAAGCTGGATGGGGCATGGCAGGTTAGGGAGCTACCAAGAGGACACGGCATATCCCTTTCAGGTGTGTTATTATTGCCTTTAAGGAAATGGTGCTTGCCGCCCCACAACAATGCTCACAAAGAATGAGTGAGTGGAACAATAAAAAGAGAGGCTGTAGGGCCCATTAAGTTAAGAGGACTTGTATTTTCTTACAGGAGGTCAACTGTGGTACTAAAGGGGACTTCTTTTCTGCTACTCGATGATGCCTTGCCAGCATTCAATAAGTACTGCGCCCCCCCCTGAGAGACACGGGGAACAGACGTGCCGTCATTATTAGCCTTCAATTTCCTTTAGTGGATGATGCACAGGTTGAGAGCCCTTTTCATTCCCTATTATCACTTTGGTTATCCCTCCATTGAGGCATGAACACATCGGGATGCTCGACTGAATGTGAAGAACTAATTAAGCGAGGGAGTTGTCAAGGTATGAACGAAGCCTGAGAAAAATAATCAGAAACGTGTTCGGGGTTTGTCGTAGAGTTTACAGACGCAATTGTAAGATGCGCTCCAAAGGAGCAGTGATGGGGAGTGACATGCACTATATTGGACAATGAAGCATAAATGGGTGTAGTGGAATCTCTAATATCAGCTGGAGCAGAAAACATGGCTATGGCGCTGACAAAATGATTGGCTTGCAAAACCAAATAATGGGAGCATCACACGCTTGAAGGAAGAGACTGAAAATTCATTCAGAGATACGATGAAATCATCATAACGTTAGACAAACAGATTTGAGAAGTGCACCGGCTGCTCTTGTTTATTGCACTTGTATGTGTAACAGATTGAGCTCAACCTTTGTCATGGAAACTTGGATACAGATATTCCACCGACTGAGTACAAAAAGAAAGTTGCTCAAATTACTTTAAGTGGTCAGGTCAAACTCGACTTCGTTTAAAAACTGTGCAGTGACTATAAAAGAGGATAAAGTGAAGAAATAATTTCAGAGTGTTTCGTAAGGATTGACTTGCGGCTAAAAGTGCAATGGGGCCCGAAGGAAACGTGTGTCCTTGTTCATGAACGTGTGTGGGTGCGTGAGTGCGAAAAAAGCGTTCTTCCAGTCTGTCTTCATTGTCGCCTTTCCCACAGGCATGAAAGGACAGAGGAAATAGTGTGGTTGCGAAACAGCAATCAGGTAGAAATTCATCTACTTTCCAGTGCTTATCACAGTCAGAGCCAAGATTCCAAATCATTTATTTTGAGACAGATATGCAAGAGCAATAAATATAGTGTAAATTAATTTTTGACAGCATCATGTAAACCCAAGCATTAGTTTGGAGGGAGTTGAATCTTCAATTGTACCTTTTGTACAACAAATGCATGTGCGTTCCTCTGGTCATCACAGGGACTCCCATGTATTGACTTGAGTGCAGGGATTCACTGGAAAGCAATCTAAAATCACCCACGCCCAGTCAGCTGTGAAAGGCTCACCTTTATATTCCAATTGAGAGGGAGATAAGTGGGAGAAAAAAAGTTCTTCATCTGACACGTATTGGACACAACAACGATGGACTTACTGATACTTAGCCCATTCAACAATAAAACATACAAAGGAGCAGAGTGCTCTCAGTGCCAAACCTCCAAAGGAAATTAATCAGTCTTCCAAAGAATACAGCTTCAACTGATTTCTAAATACCCTCGAGCATAATTGTGAATATTCCAGAAAGTTGACTTAATACTTAATCAAACAGCAAACAGACTCTTATCCATATGACCTTCACAAAGCTTAATCACAACAGACATGTATAATCCCAATCAGGAACGCAGAGAAATAGTCACTGATATTTATGGCACCTGATCACATGATGTAAAATGAGCAAAATGCCGCAGCTAGGCATCATGGAAACTATTTAAAGATAACAGCAACATCGATACACTGAGCAGCAGGGAAGTGACCAAACTGAAATATGCAATGAATTCATTTCAGACATTCCTGTTGACATGATTAGCAATGACATCTTTTAATTTAATGTATTGTAAATGACGCCTGTGCCTAAAGATGTGGGATTATGTACAACAACGCAGAGTGCCCCAATCGGCTTTTTGTTCTTTGCCTGCTATGAGTCAAGCCTGTGTGACGGTTAAGACAAGGGGAGCCTTTGTGAGCAAATATGCGTGCGCGTGCGAGGCCATTGTGTGGCATAAACAACAGGCTGGGGTAACCTGGATTAATGCATCATTTAGACAGGAGGGCACAGTTGGGAAGGAGACCAGATCAACACATTCAGGACAAAGAAGGGGGAGAGGAAGCAAAATATAAACAAATTATGTAGGGCAGACCCACAAGGTGGAAAAATGAATGTGAAAAGCAAAAATACATGCAGTAGACAGAAATGAGCATATTGAGAGAGAAAATGTTAAAAAAAAAATAATAAATAATAAAAAAAAAAATATATATATATATATATATATATATATATATATATATATATATATATATATATATATATATATATATATATATATATATATATATATATATATCTTGGCGAGTCTTGCTGCAAACCCCCTGCCTCCAAAAAATAAACACAAAGGATTGGGCAAATTTATTTAGAGATTCGTTGTTTCACTTTCTCAGACAAAACTGGGAAAAAGACTGACCACAGCAAATACACAGCCGCTTCCAGTACCCACAAACGCGCGTGCACACACGTGCATGCATCCATAAAACTCTCGCTATTGCAGCATTTCTTCAGGGTCAATGGAGCCATTATCATTTAAATCTTGCTGTGGCAGCCAGATGTAAAATGTCACATTAATACAATGGGGGGGGGGGTATTTCTGAATATTAATTGCATTGCGATTCAGACGTGAACGATTCTGAATTGATCCACAAACATCCTAATTTCCATTATTTAAACACATTAAAGTAATACAAGGTTCTAAATAATTTGGAACTCAGAAGCGCCGTACCCATCTTATCTGACACACATACAAAAAAATGGATGACCGCCACCCACCTCACTGTGATATACTAAAAGCTCCTTTTAATTTAAAAACAAATGTGTCCATAGCGTGGAAACACTTTGGATTCGACAATGTCGACAGCAGAAGCGAACAGGACGTGCGCCAATTTGTAAAATGCTGTGTTGCACTAGGAGACGGCTGGCTGTTGGTGCTGAAGGGACGAGTGGCGCGGCCGACCAGAGAAGAATCGAGGAAGCAAATGGAAAGCTGCCAGCCTCATCAGAAAAGGCGACGTGAATTATGAACCATCCTAGCATTTATTGGCAATGATTTGCAGCCTTATTCCATCATAGAAAATGAGGAATCTCGAGCACTCCTGCATCAGGTACACTATTCCCTCTACCTGTCAACCAAGTTTTGTTGGATTTACACAACCTTCACTAGCTAAGCACATTTCAATTGACCTGTGACTGGTTTTAAGTTTTTTGTTACAATTGCTTCTTGAAAGCACTTGTAAAACAATATTTTGTGTAGTCAAAGGGATTCTGTGTTGAGCATTTAGTCTGAATTCAAGTTCATTTTTTTGGAACTTTGGAACACACATTTGGAATGAACTGCAATGTTTTAGTGCTCATATTTAATTGTATTTTATATTGAGCAGCCAAAACAGAAGCTTTATTTTCCATGAAATGCTGCCTTTTAGTTTGGTATAGCATTTTAGTAGTAGAGTCATATTTTTACTCTCTTGCAGACATTCTGTAACTTTCCAGTTTGTACTCATTCCCTTTAGTTTGATCAAATGTAATGCAAACAGATAGATGCATCCTGAGAAAATTACACGTTTTAAAAATTGAAAAAATAGGAATGTGAAGTGAAAAAATAGAAATGTGTGTCGTAAAAAAGTGTATCATTACAAATAAATCAAAGATGCATCAATCATCGTTTTATAATCACATGGTAGCCCCTGAATCAGAATTGCATTTGAATCGTGAAGGGCCAAAAAATTCCCACCTCTATTAACACACACACACTTGTGAAACTTGTATACATGTTGGACTCAATATTGTCTCACACAAACAACAGAATGCCTTTGTCAAAGCGGATGAGTGGCGATCCCAACACTTCTTCCGGCTCCCAAACCTATGTTCTCCATCACTGACGTCACATACAGAGACCTCTTGACAAGTTCACCATCCCCCGACCAGCTCCCGCTTTAATGGCAAGTACACAATCAAGCACACTGTTGAAAAAAAGACACACACATACGCACAACCACAAGCACACACAATTTTCTTTCATATCTTAAAGCTTCAATCAGCAGAGGCCGATGAGATCAAACTGACCTCCTGTCTAACCTGCTGCTGCTCTCTGCTTGTCACACACACGTATACGCGCACACACACACACACACACACACACACACACACACACACACACACAGTGCGTCACAAATCATCTGCGCTGCCAATCACCCATAGCAACACCACACCCTCACCATCCAATCTATTTTTTTGTGACTCCTTTTTATACTTTGATGGCTGTGTCACTCCCATCAGATTATCTTCCATTGACATCATATCTCATTCTCTAATACAATCATGAGGTCCAGTGGCACATGTGAAGAAGTAGATGCAGAAGGAGATGGAAAACAAATGTTGTACTTTATGAGAAAGTGTGATTTATTACAAGAAACAAGGACAAAACTATTGGTGACTAAAATTGTAACCATATCAATTTCAATTTGAAGCAGAGAGAATGAAATCTAAATACATTGTCTTCATTCTCGACCAGTTTTTATTCTTACTGACCTTTGAGCATTTTTTAATCATGCTAAGCCTGTACAATGGAAACTTGATATTTGAACACTCGTGGTAGCACTGAGTGATACGCCCTTATGATAAAAGTCTGTTTATTTTCACAGTAATGAGAGTTTTGATTCTATTCACTGGTATTGCTGTAGGTACACGCCCATCCCTACTGAAAATGTTAACAAAATCAATCCTACATGTTTGACCTGCAGATAAAATTATTCTGTTATTTTCCTACCACACCTCTCATCTTTTTTTTTTTTTTTTTAAATACTGAACAAAGCAAATGGCGTAGCAACTCTCACGCTGGTTGATTGTCTGACCTACATTGACGAGGGAAACTTGCAGTGAGTGAAATAAATCTTTCCTGACAACGGTTCTGGATTTTTTTTTCCTGACACCCCCTACTAAAAAAAACAACATCCCAAAACAGGTAAAAACCAAAATAAATGTTTCACTTCCCCATAGCAAGATGACCGATGTACAGTCTCTGTGTCTATTTCATAAGGGCTAGAGCGATTTCTGTCTTTTACGCTTTGCAAACTTTTCAGCTCCAAAGCAATTCATTCCAGCACAGTGAACTCCTCCGCTAGTGCCGTTTCCTCCTTACTTCTGCTTTAGCTCACTTCACATTTCAATCAAATGTTAACTTCTACTGTGTCACGGATGGACAGACACTTCACTTAGCCTGAACTACTAGCAAATCCTAAAGTAGACTTTAAATGCCCTGTTCTTGTTTTGACAGGAATCAACTCACTCAGAGGCACAACAATTATTCAGCACATGCACACACTGGACCTGATACCTGGCGCCTGCCACCCCAAGCAGATGCAGAAACAAATGCTGCAAAAGACTCAAAGAGTGTATCTGTCAACGGACATGACTCAGCAATAGCAAGAAGAGCACAAGGTTGTTGGTCTCACAATAAATCTGTATTTTTCATGGTTGTTGCTCACTGACAGCATTGTCTTAATGTGTGAATTATTGACCTTAAGCCATGACCTGAGCTGAGCCATCCTAAGCAACATGTGATCTTTAATGTCTGGGTCCACTACGTGAAAACCTGCCTGTGTGTGGTTTTAAACTCAGCAGATTGTACAGTACAGTACATGCATCATGACAAGTACTCTACATTCATACTGCGCATTGGCATAGGCTACACGCCGTGTGCGCATTTACACAGACGTGGCAATCCCCAGGTGTGCTCCCACAAGTGCTTGAACGTGAGTGAGCATGCATGAGTAGTGTCAGTTTGAGGAGCACACAGGGACCACTCAGGAAGACGAGCCTGGGGCGAACGCTCGAGAACCGGCCTGAAGCGGTGATCAGTCCTGATACGGAGCAGCGTTCAGTCTCAAGAAGCCTAGGGTAGTGCACATACACACAGAGGCATTCACACGCTCTCTCTCATACACACACACACAGGTCTGGCATATGTGACGGGGTGCATGCAGATCAAAGTTGAAAGTGTACCTAGCTGAGTCCAATTGATGTTTTAAACATAGTAATTCCATTCCCCCAAAAGGGTGGGCTGTTAATGGTTGGATTACTGTTAACCTTTCAATTTCCTCTTTCTCTACTTAATGAAATTTGTTGAAATTCGACAAGGATGCAAAATAATTTTACCCAAGTTCTTCTTGTAGTTTTCTAGCCTTGTTAGTCATGATGATTAAAAGAGGGTAAGAAAGAGTTCATGGCCATGTTGCCTAGAAAAAAAAAAAATCCAACCTTCTCAGAGGATTGGATTGATTTGTCGGCAAAAACATTTCACCTCTTCTCTGGGTAGGCTTCAGAAATTCATGCAGCAAAGTTTGGTTCGGATTGCACCAGCAAGTTAAGCCCCTATCCCACTGAGCAGCGAACAACTGTGTTTTCAAAGGCCGCAAATGTTCCATTCACGTCAAGAGTTAGTCAAGGTTCGTTCAAGGTCACAGATATATGCAAAATGTTTGCCAGACCTCTGACAGATTTTGTGATGTTCAAAATTCTCTTGTGACATTAAAGTACAGGTGAACGTCTGGTGACCACTTGCCGAGCATTTGTGACCTTGAATGCACCTAGACGAGAACATTTGCTGCCTTTGAAAATTGTTCAGTGTGGTATAAGGGCTTTAAGAATGGCAAATTTAACAATTTTTGCTCCAAAACAGAAGCATTCCCCAAACACAAATGGTATCATGGTTCTTGAATCCAAATTGTTGTTGTCACTGGGTGGAAACCTCCTGCATCAACTGATGAATCCTACTCCAAGTCAAAACATCAGAGCGAGAAACAGAGAGACGAAGCAAGAGAGCACGAGACAGAGAGCGAGAGAGAAGGTGAAGCAGCACTGCCTATTTAGAAAGGTAAATTGCGCCATGGTTCTGATTCTTGCCAGCCGTGGAGGTTCTGTCACATCAGGGGTTCGCAAATCTCATAGGAACTGTAATAAAAATATAAATAAAGAAAAAAATGTTGATTAGGTTGCATTACATTGACCATAATGAACGCCTCCACTATGAGTATGCACGTGTACAGCGGAGTGCACTTCTGTTTGAGCATGTCCCCCCCCCTACTTCAAATGCGCATCTTCTGCTTGACTGCCTCAGATTCCTCGTCAAGTCATGTGAGCCCATGACACTAGCCCCCACACTGGTGGTACTACATCTTAGGTATGCATGTTATGTATACATAAATAAGAAATGAACTCAAAGCAGACACTCAACGGCCGACAAGCGTCATCCCAAGTGTAACAGTGAGGGGGAAAAGCTGCTGAATGCTTGTTTCCCAGGAGAACGCTCACAGACAAGCTGTAGTAGGAACTAACCTTAGTGTAACCTTTGCTGCAACAATGTCTTTACAGGTTTCCTGCTGCTCGGCCCTTTGTTCTAAACCAAACCTGATATGACTTGTCTTAACACTTCATTGTGCATCCCGGATTAGGTTAACGTGTTTAACTAGTTCATATCAAGCACTACTAATGAGAATCAAGAAAATGTTTTAGTATCCATCAGTTACTGCCTGTATGTTATAAATTCTGTGTTGATATTTGGAAGGCCATGAGTCAGTCAGAACTGATGGTGTGCTTGTGCTATCGATGACTAGGATGAGTCTACAAATAAAAACTGATATCAAAAGACGAAATACTAACTCAAACCCAGTAATCCCGAGTGTCTTCCTGCACCTCAGAATGGAAAGAATAAAACATTTTCAGATTCAACCAAATGCTATGTTTTCAATACACAGCTTAAAATGCATAATAAACTCATTGATGTGAACAAAAACTCAATCTCATTGTACATATGAAAAATATCAACAAGAAATCAACAGTATGCTTACACAACCAATTGTTTCTCATGAAAAACATAGCCCTCCAATTAATATGCCTTATGCACAGTTACAATACACCAGCCGGTGGTATAGATTCTAAGGCAAACGATACAGTGGACTATATTGCTTTTCTATCTTTAAATTACGCAAAGTGCTTTTAAGACATTGCCTCGTTCAGTCATTCACTGACTGATGATGGTGTATGCTGCCATAAAATGGAAAAGAAAATTGAAATGGAACTCAAACACTTACTGCACAGCTTTGAGTATGTCGAAGTATCTATTAAGGCTGTAACTATGCACCAAAGTTGAGATTCGATTTGTACGTCAATTTCTGACCCACAGTTCAATACAAATTTTTTATATATCCATAAATCAATATAATAAATATATTTTTACAAAACTAATGGAATTGTTACAAATAGATACCATATGATTTTTATTTACTTATTTATGACAGTATTATAGATCTTCTATTTATAATACGAATGTATTTTATTAATGCTGGATACATTTGTCAGAGTAGACTGCTCATGTTTTCTTGCATACCCCACTGAGTTTGATTTCAGAATAATCTCATTGAAGGTGCATAAACATGTTAGACTTGACTCAGAGAAGTTTTTAAGCAATCCAATGTAAGAAAAAGTGAGTAAACTGCATCGGAATGCAAAATATAAAATATGTGATATATAACACGTGTCTAAAAGATTTTTTTTAAAACGACATATGACTCAAACCTATTTGATCACTACAGTCACTCATTGGTTAATGGAAGTCTGTGCTAAAACCATAATTAGTTGCCTTTACCGTCTTACGTTCCAACTTTATGGGAGAAGGAGGGGAATATATGAAGCCATTGTTCGCCTCACTACCTGCCAAAGAGTCCCATGAGCAGGGCAAGGCTAAAAAAAAAAGCAACTCATAGAATCACGGGCAATATAAGTGAAATGATCAGTGAGGATATAAGTTAACTATTTCCCATTACAACCGAGAGGCACATTTTGTAGTGGGTAATACCAGTATGAAGACCGAACACTGTGAAAGATATTTCACCCCTGTAATAGCCCCCTACCATAAGGAGACTCTTAATTTCAGTTTGTCAAGAGTTACTCAATCACGTACACACACGCACACACTACCATGTTAGGGCGCTGGGACAAGTCAAGGTGACCACACAAAGTGATGGGAGGGTCGCCATGCCAACAGGGCTGACTGATGTCACTGTGTGTGCCTACGCGCGTAGATGCTTATCTGGCAATTCATTAGTCCTCCCTGGCACCATACCGCTGCCCTCCCACTTCTTGACAATCCGTCTGTCTTCTTTCCGCACTTCAAATTTTAATAGCACAACCACATTCTATTTTTAAAACCCATGTTGTCAACATGGGATTCGACTTCCATTCAGTAAATTCAAATTAAAATAGTCTTATCAGTAATCAATATTTATATCATTTATAGACATGCATAGAGTCTAACAACAGTTTGCACATGTATCAAGAAAAGATTTAGTCATTGAGCTTACATAACAATTCAAAGAGCAGCCATCTGCTTCACCCTGGGCCTGGGGTCAGTAGTGAGCCCTAAAACACCGCATTGTTGGTGCATGCATGTGTGCGTGTAAGGGCACCGCATGTGTGCAATCACATGTGTATTTCTAATCTTGTAGCATTTTTCTGCAAATTGGTAATCTCTCTAGTCCGAGCCATGGGGAGATTTAATCCCAGCATCTAACCTGAATCATTTTCTATGACGTTATCTATCCATCTATTCTTTTCCTGTTGGTACTCACACTTTCATTGCTTTATTTGAGTTTGGGACGGAGGTACGTTTAAAATTTTGCACCTGATGTGCACATTTACAGTGGTCAGCTGAGACACATTACATCTTTAGAAAAATACTTGTGATGTGATTTAGAAAAATACTTTTGATGTGACCAGGAGGACAAGAAATTGGTGTGCATATGTGGGGAAGTCAGAAGAGGGTGTAGCGAATGTAGAAATGAGGCATATGGTACATGATTCTCCCACTACCCCTCTCTCAAGCGCCTCCTCCTATAGCAAATTTTAACAAAGTGGTCTGGTTTTGCAGATCGTTCCATCAAAGACCATGATCGGGCAATTGCCGTGAAAAAGGAGGTCATTGGCATATCTTGATTGGTGCCTTCCATTGATGATCAAAAAAAGGTAATCACTGTAACTTGTACTTTGCAGCCCAAAACCAAACACCTCATGTTTTGAAGCTTCAAAACAATGACTTCAATATGACATTTGAAGAAAAAACACTTGTTGGAACATGGTGAGTTTTAGAGGAACACGGCAGAGACATTTAAAAAAACACCAACAAAACGGCAACCGCGAAAAAGCAGTTCACGCGGCCCACACTGGGCAACACGCGCCCGTATGAGTGTGACAGTCAGAAGGCTAAATGCATGACCCGAAAAATAATTGAATTCCAGCCATTCTCGGTGGTGGGAGACACCTGGTTGCCCCATCTGCTGTCTCATTTGAAACCCTGCTATGTGCTACCTGGTTGCAAATATTTCACAGATGCACAGGGTCCGATATTAAGCCTTTCTGAATGGTGGCCCATGAGCCAGCTTGTATTGGCTCTGTCAGAAGTGGCCTCTAACAAATTTATGATATAAGTCATTATTTAATATTTAAGTATCATTTTACTCGATGATTACATTCAAGGCAATGACTGCATTGCACTAAAATCAAGGAATTGCAAATGCACAAATTATTGTTATTGCTGCAAAGGCTAAATCAATCGACCATATCAAAATATTTTCTTTCTGACAATCCAAAAATACACGATATAATTTGTTTTGGGTTTTGAAATGTTAGCGGTTCCTTAACAAATCCAATACTTTGGAATGTCATACCAATTGTCATACCTGACAATTGTAAAAACCTGTCCAGCCAAATGTATCACATTGTATGTGAAAAAAAGACTTTGCAGTCTAAGAGAAAGAAAGGGCGCACCTCATGTAATAATGTTTCAACATCATGTCCAAGGAGGACCTAGTTATTAATAAGACACAGGTTGCCTGAGAAATGAAGGGTGAAGAAACTCGGCAAGAACGGGGTAAGGCAATTGAAGAAGGGGTACTCCATTTTATTAACTTCAAGCAATTAATGAGGATATAGTGAAGAGCAAAGCCAGAGAGGGAGGCATGCTCAGTGGTGATCTTATTAGAAAGGGACAGCAGGAATACAGAGACGGGAGACAAGACAATTAGAAGGGTGACACTGGAATCTGTGTGGAGAAAAGTAAAAGGGAAAGGCATGGCAGGGTAAAAAAAAAAGGGGGGGGGCTGGCGAAAAGGGGTGAAGTTGAGCAGAAAATAAGTCTCTTTGATAACGAATGACTTTAATGAAAACTCATTATAAGGAGCCCCTCACCTAAGAAGGCTCACCAAAGGACAGAATTTTAGATATGGGTTCAGCTCATACCAAGGCAGGCTTGGGAAATTTGAGGAAGCCCCTTTAAAGCAGAGAGCCAGGTGATTTAAAGATGATACAAAAAAGCTGACATTTTTGATAAGACATTTGTAACCATCGAGGCAATTTAAAAGTTATTTAAAACTGTTAATACTGCAATTACTGAAGTTGCTTAGCTTTTAATTAACCTCATTTTCATTACAGGCTGAATGAATGAAGTGCCAGTCGTTATTTGGGTAATGAGAGTATTATTTGCTCAATCGAGTGATGAGTTGGTAGTGTTCATGGATTTCATCTAACATCAAATATTAAAGATGTTATGTGCAAGTTGAGGCTAGTTGAAGTTTGAGTCATCTTCTTATAAATACATCAGGTTCAAGTAAAAGTATCCAGATATGGAGGCTTGGGGAGTAACAAAATAAATATACCAGGATACCAAAAAAAGCTGCAACTATTATATCACACTGGCTCTTAACTTTAATCATAAATTACATGGGAGTGATGATCTCAGGCGTGCATCACACAATAAATTGTTTAACAGTTAACCAGTCAAGTGTACAGACCAAAACACTGGACATTAGCTTTCAATGCATGTTTTTTAAGCATGATACTTACCGGTGAGTTCACTGACGGGTATATAGTAAGTTCTTTGTAATACTGCTCATTGATGTTGTTTCTTTTTTGGACAAGGTGCTGCAAAATGAAAACAAAAAAGCCAAAGAAAAAACAAAGGAGACCAAACACATTGATGCTGAGTACAGGTCTTATTGCATGGCATCATGCATCACCGTGGTCTGTATTTTTGAAGCCATAACGCTAAAGAAGAAGCAAAACACACATGATTAGCATTATAATGTTCCCTGCATATTTTGTTGGAATATAAAATGATATCACTCCAGGGACATTTGACCAGTCACGAATCCCTGCAATGATAATGGCTATCAAATTATTTTCAAATGTTGGTTCGTCCTTGTACGAGCTTCTGAATCAATTCCGGTGGAGTGAGTCAGCTAGTTTTACCTTCCAACACTCTCCTCATCTCATCAGTGATAAGGTTACACATGTCTTGGGGGGGCTAGTGTTTTAAGGAAGAAAACCTGAAGAAGGTCAGAGCCCACCAACTCCTATCTTAATCACTGTCATTTGCTCAACAGGCACCTCCAGACTGACCCTATTACCTCTTGTACACAGAGATTAATCACATGGAAGTGAACAGTACACATTCAAAAAGAGGAAAAAGGTTGCTATGGGAAGTATGTGCTTCGCTCACAATCACTGAAGCCTTAAGAGGTCAATCTGGTAATCAATCAATCCGTCAGTCAGTCAAACTGTAGTACACACAAATACACACATTCAGGATAAAAATGATCCCATAACACACACTCACATACATATTAGTAGTTGAAAATTATTCCGTAGTCACCAAAAAAAGAGGCGGAGGGTGGGTACGAAACATCTGGCTGAAGAAACACCATCTTAAGGAGCCATTTGCACCAGGACAAGATCGTAGGCAACCGCCACAGTCCACCGGCAAGAGTCTGCACACTCCACATTTCCTGGTACACGAGGCCTCTTTCTTAGGGAACGCTGGCATTTGAAGTATTGTTAAAAGATATGTATCAATCACGAACCAATGTCCATCTATTCATCCATAATCTGAACCACTTTTCCTCACGAGGGTCCCAGGCACGTTGGTGCCTATTCCAGCTGACTTCGGACAGTAGGCAGAACTGGTTTCCGGTCAATCGCAGGCCACACATAGACAAACAACCAATCACACTCACACCTCGAGGCAATTTGGAGTGGTCAATGAGCCTACCATGCATGTCTTTGGAATGTGGGTGGAAACTCGAGTGCCCGGAGAAAACCCACGCAGGTACGGGGAGAACATGCAAACTCCACACAGGATGACTGGGGATGGAATTTAATCAAATCATGACAACATGGAAACCCATATTTGTAATCAAACAGCATCTCCTACCTCACTGCTCCTTACACTACAGTCTACATTCAACTCAGTTACACTAACAACAACAACAAAAACTACCTTCAAGCTATTCTATAATGACGATCATTCATGTTGTTTCCATTGCATCACTACTTAATGCAAAGCTGCCTCTATATATGTCCAGGCAGAGGTTGTGCCACATGGGCACTCTATCATTCTCACCCTGTTGTGTGACAGATTACACGAGAGAAGAACAAAAACAGGACTGTGTCAAGCATGGAGTCTGTCTGGACCACAAGGGGCCTGGCGCTCGTCCTGGGGGCAGGCTAATGAATCACTTCCAAGGATGGACACATCCCTCAGACTCCAGGAGGGAGCCACTATGAGCTCATCTTTCTTCTTGCCTTCATACATGTGACTTCTACGTGACACAGATACTGTTGTATAATTGCCAATGAAGAGCACTTCAGTAAAGAGAGCTTGAAAGGGTACCAGCGCATGAGGTGGGGACATTTTCCTGAAGCCGAACAAAATGAGAGGGACATTAAGTACCTCTCTTGGACAAATGGAAGCGTTAAGTACATCAGAAATTATGCTGTGTTCTTTCATCTCTCAGTGGAGGGATTTGACGTGCAATCATAAAAATGCTATGGAAAAGGAGGAGAGGGTTGCGGTGTATCCTGTGTGTACATTGCATTTGCATCAATGCCCAGTTAACAATGTCTTATGGGCAACAGTAGTGGTACCAGTAAATAATAGGGGTGTAAATAAAACTGATTTGAATCAGTTTTGATTGAAGCAAACTGAATTAGATTTTTACATTTGAAAATGTATCGTCCTTCAGTCGTATTGCACCCCATGTCTGGAGAAATGTACCGACTTTTTCCTTTATGAGCACCTGGTATATACAATGCTGATCATTTGCTGTTTCTTTGAATTTAATTGACTTGAATAGGGTGGGCTTTGGATATCTGGTTACATATTAATAAACGTCACAAAGGCTACAGCTATCCCGTTGTGAATCGGATTGCAATTCCACTGAATCAAACTGTATTGAATTGTGTACCTGAATTATGTCTTATCCTATGTATCAAGATACATATGTATCGAATCATGTTTTATTGGAGAGACGTACACTCCTGTTGAATACGAATTAGAGCTTCATAAGCCTTTACTGTGTAACCGGTCTGTGTGCATTTCCATGTGTGACTCAGTATCGGATTATCAAGAACAGATTCAGGATAATGAAACACAATTCTACTTGAATCACAATATAGATTATATTGTAAGACAATCGAAAATACAGGACCACATAAAACTGTTTTGTTTTAATTCATTCCAAGTAGAAAGCTTTAGAATTAGTATATGCGCACCTACTTCTTATTTTTACGACTATGACTTATAACATGAAGTATGATGACACATTCTATTCAATATGGTATTCACAAGCACTTACAAGCACAGGCCTATTAAAAGACAACACAGCATCTTCCTCTTCCATTAGTCTGCCTTCGCATTAAATTAACCCATTTGTACGCATGCTTGCACATGGTTATGTGTGAGATTTGTAATATTTATTCAAAAAAAACGTTTTGTTTTCGCCTCTTTACCCCAGCAGGAAAGATAGAACAGTGGGATGAGGGGGTGAACACTAAACGTTTGCATTGTTAATTGAAAGCCTCCCCCCAGATAAATCTTAAATGTATACTGTGTGCGGGCTAGGCTTTCTAGATTCAAGTTTGTTTAATATGTGAACATGAGTAAGAGATACCAGTCCCGTGATTGACAGGTGCATTCTGCAAGAAGCATATGAAATGCTTGAATTTAATTCTATCTGCGTTGTATGAATCCAAAAAACTGCAGCTTATCAGTACTGAATTGCTTCCGGTGAGATCTAATCACCTCCGCATGAAATGAGACCTACCTGAGCAGAACAGTAATGTAAGGTCTGGAGGGGGCAGGGAAATATCCATTAGGCATGAAACAAGGAAATGAGGAAGCAGGAGGAGCAAAGGTCGAGAAGAAAGAGGGTGATAAGACATGAAGGGAAAAAAAAGACCCAAGGATAGCAAAATACAGAGAGAAAGAAAAGTAAGATGACAACGTTGCCAGTAGTAATGGACTGTGGTTGAGATTTGAAAGGAGGATGCATCAGCTTAACTTCCAAGGGACGTTGTATGTCTATGTGTATACTTTACATTCACCAATTGTGCTAACTCGAAATGTTTTTCCCCAGAGTGAATGCACAAAAGAAAAATCCACCAGACACCAAAATTGGCGGCATGGTGGATGGTTAGCAGAAGGCATAGGCTCAAATTCGGTCTTTGGCCTTCGTGTGTGGAGTTAACGGGTTTTCCAAAAACATACATAGTTAGGTAATTAAATAATCCAAAGTATCTAAATCGTTTATATGTGTGAATGTTTGTTTATTTACTGTATAACCTGTGATTGGCTGGCGACAAGTTCAGGGTATGCTCTGCCTCTCACCCCAAATCAGCTGGGATATGTTAAGGCTGAAGATAAGCGTACAGAAATTAGAGAATGGGTGGACACTGCTAAATGTATATGTACATAATTTAATTTGACTCTAGATGTAATTAAATTTTCAAGGAAAATCGGCATTATAAACACAAGCCACTCAATAAATAATGCTCTGCCAAGCGTTGACCTCCACATTTTCAGTTTTGTTTAAACAGTCACAAACAAATGGAAATATCCACTGCTGGCTGTACATCTTTGCTTCTATGTACTTAACACACTGTAACACACCAAAGTAGGACTAAGGACAGCAAAAGAACAGGCTAACAAAAAAGAAATTGCTCAAGGACAGTCACAGCCATAACCATGTTGCTATGGCAACAGACATCAAAATAGATGCTGCCACTAGAAAAGACAAATATAGATTTGCATACACGTCCCTATGTACGCTATCAACAGAGTCAATATACGTATACTTGCTTACAATGACAAGTATAAAGGCGTCTAAGGTGAAACTGAGGACATGGTCCAAAAAGCAACAAAAGCATGTCCACTTTAAGGACAAATGCACAAGTTGTACTAAGTTCATTTTATTTTACTTGTAAATCACCGAAACATGTCAGGTAATGCATCCTAAAATACATTGTTTGAGATAAAGGAACCAATGAAGTGCTAAATGCACAAACTGAACAAAATGTAGTTTCCCCACTCTTCCATGAGGGCTTTTTACAGTGTATGTTTTTGGATTCACTGAGAAGAACATGTATCAGGTCAGGTAACCCGGTGACAATCTCTGTTGTAGCTCAGGTTTTAGAGACGGTCAGTGACTTTTGTACATTCTTCCACACAACGGCGCATTTTTCAGTGCTTTTATGCACCTTGCTCTGCACACTGGGGGATGCTGGAATAGAAAAGGGCCTTATCTAAATTGTCCCCACAAAGTCAGAAGCATAAAATGGTCTGCAATAAATAACTGAGAATCAGGGGGAACTGTGTGGGCGACCCCTAGTTGATTAATTAATTAAGAGGTGAGTGTCCTTAACCCTCAGGCGTAACATTTGTGCAGCCCTTCCTGCTGTGGCTGCATTTTCTCTATCACGACGTCACATCCTTGCTGTGGGCAAATGGATAACTGGGATTCCTCTCCGACAATACAGCTGCGCAGCACATTTTGCTCTGTGTGAACGCAGTGAGTTCTCATTGTACAATGCGAGAATGTGAGAGACAGAGAGAAAGAAGGAAAGAGAGGGAGAGACACCCATGCTGTGTCCTGGATTTGAATGATAATAGAGGCGCTGACCCTGAGAGGTGCTTTACTGCGCTGTTGTTGTTTTTTTTTTTCATCACACTCAGAAACCTCCTCCTCTTTTGAGGCTGCACTGAGTCCACTCTGCCTATCTCATGTGCTAAAACTCCTGTGATTTATGCCTCTCTGGCACTGTTATGGATCATCAGACTGATGTGGAGGAGGAAGCTGGAGCGCACAGACACAAACACACGCACACAAGTGCATCACTAGCATTGTCATGAAGAAGCAGCTTTACGCCTAGAGTAAAAAAAAGCAGCCATCAGGGATGAAGATGGAGCAATGCCCCTTTTGTTTCCATTATGGTCACTCAGTCAGATCTATTGGTAACAGTGATTTCAAACCACATAAAGAATCTAAGGAAAATAGATAAGATTGAAATTACAGTGATGCAATGGACTCAAAAGGTAATAGGGGGGCCTATAAGTCAAGTCAAGTTTATGTGTATTGCTCTCAATCACAAGTGTCTCAAAGGGCTTCACAAACCTACAATTAATGAACAAAATCCCCCAAAACAGGAAGGGAAAAATTCAATAATTTCTAATTTATTACAGTAGGCTCAGTTCATTACAGCATTTGACCTGCCAGGCAAATAATATTACTTGAAAACCTGTTTGTTTATTACAAATGTCTTATTATTATTATGCACTGCAGAAAACAAGTATTATATACCAGAGAATCAAATTAAATTGTGACTGTAATCAGATTAAGATTTTAGAGAATCAAGCCCCCCCGAGTGCACTCCCCTCATAGATAGGTCAGACATAGGGGGACAGGATGTGCCATCCAAACATTCCTCTCTGACGACAATATGCTTTGACAGTTCTGAGCCAAATGGGAATATCCTGATTCCGCGTTCAACTTTTCTATCCTGCCAAAATGCCGTCATTTACATTTGACACAGACAGACATTATTGGCGCCAGCCCATCTGGGACCCTATGTGAGATTAAGCAGGAAAATGAGATGGATGGAACGACAATCAATTGATGAAGTGGTCATAAATTTTCCAAATAGTTGATTTAAAAAAAAAAAAGTCAAATGACAACCTCTTTTAACTCTGGAATACAATCAAATCAAAATATAATACATCAGTCCAAAAATCCATACTCTTTTGAGCTCATCCAGCAAATGAACCAACTCCAAGTTTTATGCTGATCTTTCTGAGTTACGCAAAATAGTAATGCGATAAGTATCGATCAAAATAAGAATAATCTTCCAATTACCATATTGCTTTGATTAATGGTCTATAGAGAGGGCCTATGGTGGATTCTGGAGCACTAGTATGAGGTGCAAGGGTGGTGCAATGAGGAAAACTGTACCAAAGTCAAGGTCAATGGCCTACCTATCTATTTGTTAATGGATGAAGTAGAGCAGGACAGCCAGCACTGAGGGGGATGAGGACGGAGCTCCCCCCAATCACAGGACATCCTGCCAAGGCACGCTGAGCCGACAGTCACTAAAGCCGAGGCTCCCCACATGTGCTAATCTCGCAGATTTAAAATGGGAACACAGAACGCAGCGCAGAGCAAAGAGCAGGACAAGCCTGTCTGATCCATGGCCGTATGTCTGACGACACGCAAAACCATGCAGCCTGCACAAGCATGTGTGAACCATGCAACGCACATGCTCCAGCAACGAAGCAGAACAAATGGGGGGGCACTCAGTATGAATGAGTTAAACTAACGTGCTGCATATTTTACTGGCACTATTCAAATGTAGACATGATGCTGATTTCTGATTGCAGCCGCTTGCAGAGGTTGAGAGCGAGAGAAAACAGAAGAGTGAGTAGGTGGAAGAAGAGAGAGAGCGATCCCTTCCGTTTTTCATGAAGGCAGATTGGGAACCAGCAAGAAGCGGAGAAACCATGACAACCAGACAACCAACCTTGGCAGCCGACCCAGCGTTCACACACTTTTAGCTAGGCAGGCAGCTAAGCAAGGGTTAAAATTGAACTGACACAAAAGACCTGGTGGTAGCTGACTTGTAATGACTGTCCAAACAAGACAAAACACAGTGAGTAGCAATGACAAGGATCAGTAGGACATAAAAATAGACATTTTATCATCACAATTTGGAGCAGCAGGGGGGGAAGAAGTGGTGTACACACTCTCCACTGCACTGGAGCACAATCACCGTGAAATCCTAAATGGCATGAGAACATAAAACAAACCTATGGCAAGCAAAGAACTACACTAATCTAGGGAGAAAAAAAGTGTCTTGCTGTGATGGCTCTTGTAATGTCCTGTGTCGTTCCCATTGTTAAAGATTCCCAATATATCTCCATCCCTTTCATTGGGGAACTTGTGATAGAAGACAGACATTTCTAGCTCATTTTATAGGTGCTCAATCACCTTTGTATTGCATTCTACCACCCCTAAAATTTCGATTATTTTTTTACTGTGCTCTTTTGAAACTAAATAGAAATGTGTATTATCATAGAATACTTAACTGAAATGTAATATTCCAACCACTAAATTACAGCACCCGCCTTGCCTCAAAATTGATTTGTACCGCCCAGTTCCTCCCTCCCACCTCTCTCCGACACAGAGCAATACGCTGCTTGCTTTTCAGTGATATACAGTCGTGTAAGTACCTTGCTTGGTTCTGCCAGTGAATACCAACACGCTAATTTCATTAACAGTCTTCATTTTTGCTGCATTTTATGTTGTTAGGTAGGAGTTAGCTGATGTTTTTTCGAGAGGGGAAATGTTTTGGATGGTCAGTGACAGTGCGGCTGCCTGCGTTTGAGTTGGAATGAGACAATATAGTCATTGTGTCAGGTGATTGCATTTATTTTTAAGTCACTATGGACGAGTAAGCTTTACATTGTAGCCCCTGGTATGACAAAGGGATAGGAATTTCATGTTAATACATTACGTTTACATTATGGGAGTGTTGTAACGCAAGAGAGAGGCAAATTTTAAAAAAGAAATCACTTTCGGGAATGCTTAACTAATCCACTGACCTCCCATCTAAAGATCGACCCCTTCCCCTTCTTGAGGTCAGGAATAGAAGAATGAGAATGGAGCATAATGAATAAAATGATCAATACTTTGCTTGACTCAATAATTTTCTATGCACTCACAAACATCAAGACCTCTTCATGTGTTTCTGTTCATGGTCCCCTGTTTTCTTTTACTAC
The DNA here is from genome assembly GCF_054491065.1 of Syngnathus leptorhynchus. Taxonomy (NCBI): domain Eukaryota; kingdom Metazoa; phylum Chordata; class Actinopteri; order Syngnathiformes; family Syngnathidae; genus Syngnathus; species Syngnathus leptorhynchus. The sequence continues at coordinate 10,851,109 of NC_141200.1, forward strand.
TATTACTACTTTTCACCTTTATCTTTCACTCTACTCCCCACTGCTTCTCCACCTCTTTCCTCATCATTAATCTCTGAAAATCGTCGGCTGCATACATTCTTCCCAATCGATGCAATTCTACCAAGGTCTTGTTTTATTTACCGAATGGTTGAATCCCTGTATGAATGTTGACTCGCCGAGGGAAGCCAACGGAGACAGGAGCGCAGCCCTATGATGGAAGTTGTCATCATAAAGTAATTCTCGTCAAAGACAGAACATATGGCTCAGATGAAGTACACGTGTAGTCGCATCCCACCAATTAGTTTACATTTCAAGTCAGGGATAGCATGGTTTTGGCTTGAGAATCAAACAGCTGGGCCCAGATAGTTTTGGCTTCATGTGACCCTGCTCAGTTCCACAGCGCTAACATACTGTATGGCTGGCTGGTTTTCAGCTAGGAGTAACACAAAGTAGCCACTGGGTCAAGCCTTTAAAACAAATCCACCAAACACTAATTGAAATTTATTTCCCTCATTTGCCGGACTAACAAAGAGTCTCACGAAAAATTCTGAGTCATTCAGCAAACACCCTGGGTGGGGGTCACCACTTGTGTTAGCGCCCAGCATGGCTTTTAACGGCATCAGCAACAGGCGACGGGGGTGTTTTTTCATGCTTTGGCCAAGGGGTTTATTTTTTTATTGACACCATCGAGTGAACATTCTCTCCTCACTTGTCATAATCAGGGAGGAATATCATGTAGTGTGAAACACCCATGGATTGCTTCCACCAGACAGGAAATCTTTGAAATTGATCTCAATGAACCACTCCAACTCACCAGCAATTAATCAAAACCAAATTAACGTTTTTTCATTATCATGGAATGTCCAAGCCATCATCTGTCTGTGTGCACGAGGAGAGAGAAATCATTTTGTTTGTTCTTGCGTCGTCATGCACTGTGAAGTCCTTATATAAACTACAACAGGACCAGTGCTGACACAAAGACAAATGAAACTGCTAGATTCCAGAATAAATGCAGCAAACACATAAAGAGAACACCTTAGCACATATACAAACTGAGATACAGACCAACACAACATTGCAGGATGCATTTTGTTGGGTGCATATGTCAAAATGAAGGCCTAGCTCATGGTTTGCTAAATGTCCAGCGTAGAATCAAGGAGACTACACAACCCTGAGCTCACAGCTTGTCAATAGCTAAATCTTGCAAGAACAAGGATTTACACCAGATTAAGAGGCCTTTTTAGCCAAACAATGGCCTGCATTTATTCCATTAGTCAAATACTTACAAGAGAAAGAGAGAAAGAGGGAAAGAACGAACTCACGAATCAACGGAAAAACAAACAAACCAACCAACAACAAAACATTTGGGTTTCGGTTTCTGAAGTATAAACAAACAAAACAATGATTCAGCTCCTGGTATTCTGAGGACAATACAAATCCAGAATTGTGAACCTTCTATAGCAAGGTTTCATAAATTGCAAGAAATAAGTTAGTTCACACACACACACACACACAGTGTATTTTCTGCAAGTGTACAAATGTTTTTACCTATGTGACTATTGACATCTTAAGCACCAAGAGCAGAAACAGTTCACTTTGTTCTTGAATGGGAAAAGCCAGAGTAGAACGAGCATCCGGACAGAAGCAGGACTGCAATGCTCACCTAGCGGATACACAGGTCTGACTAAGTCCCAACCCTTGAGCACAATAACTGTTTAAGACTGGCTCTGTGGCTCCAACCCTAATGAGCAGTCGCTCATGCAGACACAACCTATTAAAGGACGCTGTTCTGGCCCGTGCGGGTACACATACTGGACAAAAAGCCAGCTAACCCAAGGAAATACAGAAAAAAACAGCAGTAAAGACAGACAGAAACTGCTTGCGTAGAGCAAGCAAATGTCATCTCCATCTGTCGTCACTAGACCATAAAAACATGATTATGTATCACTTTACAGAACAGAAGTCTGCGCAATGAGTCTGCATTTGGCAACACGCGAGGGCTACGTCGCTAAGCTTAGAGCGGGCCTGCCCAATGGGCCACGTGATTGTGTGAGCGACTGGAGACTTTGGCTGCGTAGGGGATTAAATCAGGAAGCCAAACCAGAACCACTTTGGTGGCTGTGTGTGTCTGTGCGTGTGCGTTTGTGTCAGGACTAATCACTTAATGAACGGGGAAGAGCACCACTGCTCAGCTAAAGCAGAGGACATACTCCTCTCCTCTAATAATACCACCCAAGCACCACAGCTTTAGCCCACTGGATGGTGCCTGCTGTCACTCCTGACTGGGTGAGGCATGCACAGTTTCAGGCCGGCCCTTTCTGAAAGACCTGGCTGAGAGCGCTAACATATTTCATCAACGGTCAAACAGGATATTATGCATGCATGTCATCAATCTAAATAGGTCTAGCGTGGATTAGCCGCACGGAGTCTGGATATGGATGGATATGTAATTGTTTTTCAAACAGAACACACAAGCCTTTTACTTCAGTGCAGGTAAATGTCACATTAAAATGATTGATCTAATAATTGTCTCAATGGCACTGAATTTCACAAATGAAATGTCAACACAGGACAGCTAAGGATGCAATTCTGACACTTGAGCTTATCTATGCTTACATGGGTCTGACAAACGAGCCTTGCCAGAAATTGGGACAAAAGCAGCTCATAAATGCATCATGAGGCATGGATGATGCGGGTGACACCATATCATTTGCAGTCTATACCCGGTAGACCATTGCGCCAGCAGCATACCACCAGCAAAAGCCTCTCCTGAGAGCAAACTGAACTGGGTCTTTCTGCAAGTGACGATTGTACAGGAGGAGCAGCGGAGAGGAAGCAGCGCACAGGCACTTGTGGCGATATATTCATAATTAATCTTTTGTGGAAAACACCATGCAACATTTATTTCCATTATAGGATTGTGCAGATGTGGCAGATATCATATAGTGAGTTTATTAACCACAAGCCAACAACAACAGAAACTACACTTGTGCAACACTTGAGCTTTAGTGCGGTTCAGTTCCCTTCATACGCCGTTTCAATCCTTTGCGAAGCCGACCTGAACAGCTCGACTTCACAGTCTTGTGCTTCGCATCTCGACATCCTTTGTGGACTTTGCATGATCTTTTCGTGCTTGCGTGGGTCTTTCCCGGGGTTCTCCGGCTTCCTCCTACACTGCAGAAATATAGATTGGTCATTTGAAGATTGTAATTTACCCACAGGTGTAAATGGCTCTGGTTTGGCTGTATGTGCAAGCAACCAGTCCAGTGTTTACCCTGCCTCGGTTCACAGGGATAGACTCCAGCTCACCTATGGCCCGAAATGGGGACAAGCAGAATAGAAAATGATGGATGGATGGATGGATGGATGGATGGATGGATGGATGGATGGATGGATGGATGGATGGATGGATGGATGGATGGATGGATGGATGGATGGATGGATGGATGGATGGATGGAAAAAATGAATCTAGATTATGACAGAGTGATGATTTAAACGAGTTTATTTGTTCAGGTGTACCATCGGCAAACCACAACATTGCATCTTATTCAGTTTCTGTTTAATTACTGGGCTAACTCCATGTTGTTCTGTGTCAGCAAATTATATTACGACTGTCTGGCCATTCTGCCTTCAAATCCATTTTCGCAAGCCTGATCAGGATTTACTTGAATGGAACATTATTGTGGCTAACTGAACAAAACTGCCAAACATTCCATCTTTAATAGGATTACATTTCTCAAGTTTTGAGTCAGGAGTATTAAATTAACAATATGTTTGCTGTTTAGTGGTGTAACACTGGCTAGCTTGCTTGATGATGCAGTTCTACAGTACTGGAAAGAAAATCCACAGCAATCAGCATCTTGAGAAGTATAATATTTTGCAAAAGAAAACATTACTGGCGGCTCGTGGACTTCTTGATTCAGCTTGATTTTGCATGTGCACCTGATGCTGTTGCTGCTTGTGCATAGGTTTCTGTAGAAGCTTGCCATTAAAACTTGACAAGATATTCCAAATTAGATTAGATTCAAATGTATTGTCAATGTACAGCACAAGTACAGTACAGCGAAAAGAACTTTGACATCCAACCAGAAGTGCAAAAAGCAATAACAAAGTGCGGGGGAAAGGTGAAATATGGAACATACCTGAACTGGGAGGAAATCCCCATAAAATAATCGGGAAATGGACAGAAAGAAGAAAACGCTGGCCAAGAAAATGCAATTTACACGCATACACGGCTGCGCAGCATGACCAGCTGGGCCAGGTAACACAAGTAACGCCTATTTGCTGCGTTTTAAACAACAGATGGGAGAAAATTCTCTCTTTTTAGCGGCTTACAAGTTCTGCATTTGAGCTTTCTTTTGCATGCATGGCTCCACGGGCAACACATACCTCACTTTACAGAATCCACACTCAACCAAACATCCCCTCAAATCAAATTTGATGGTGTGAAGTCCTGTTTCCATTATGAATTACCTCAAGGAACAAACAACAAACTGCAGTGTCATTGGAGTCAATAGTGAGCTATGTGCCGTTTTTTTCAGGGAAACCACTAATATGCCCGAGGCGATATGAAGACAGATTCATGTTGCTCTTATTTCCCAGCACCTGTCAGGGTGGTACCCACGGCACCATGTTGGAGGAAACCCACGTCATGCAACCACGGCCTAGAGGAGAACCGCCTGACTGATTGCTTCCCTTGCCTTGCCTGCCATGGGACTAAGAATAGATCGTTGCATCGGGCAAATGGGGATTAACAGGGTTGCAACCTGAGCACGCACAAACACACGCACGCACGGACGCACGCACACGCGCGGGAATAACGCCCCCAAAACTTTATTCTAACAGTCGGCCCGGGATGCACACGCGTGCACAAAGTGCCAGTCCAAACTAATGTAAACCAGCATCGCCTAAATCCACATCAACCCCTCCCGACTCCCATGTCCCACACTGCGCGAACAATGATTATGTCAGCGGATCAGTGGGAAACAGCAGAGCACAAGGAGCCGCGGAGAGGGGGTTCGAACTAAACGCTTAAATGACATGCACACGCTCTGCGCAAGATTTCATCAAATGAATGAAGCACTTGCAAAAAGGATGCACGGAGCAAGTCGCAAAGCTTGCCTACTAACCTGTCTGTCCTTTGCCCAACGTCTTCTCCAATCGGTACGGTCCCACGTAATTGGCATGCAGGGCTCCGCTGTTGTCTTTACCGGACGATGACATGACGAATGCAGCTGGAGATCAGTTACTTTCTAAAACGAAGAGCAGGCGATGAAAAGCACTCCTCCTCGGAGGTCCGAGCCGCTTTGAGGTCTTGCTTTTAAAACTCCACCAACGTCACCTCCTCTTCTTGTGGCTCACCTGCTTCTGATGCCCTCGGTCTCCGCAGCCCACAACCTCGCTCGGTGTTTGAGGAGGCGAGGTTGTTCCTTTTCTTTCTGCACAGCTCTCCAATCACCGAAGACGTGCAGCCAAGTGCCTTCAAAGCATTGTAGGAACGAGCTGCGCTGCCTCAGCGCGACTGTGGGAGGTGCTGCGGAGGCGTATGAGATGATTGGCGGTGCTCTTAGCCAATCACAGAGGAATCCTGTGTCGCTGGACCAGCATCTCTTAACCTGTTTGCAAACATTTTGGGTGCACGCGGGGGTGTTGACATGTACTATGAAAACAAGTTTCACAAATCTGAAATACGAAGGTGAAATTTACTAATTTTTCATTCATGCATCCATCCTTTTTACAGTAGGGTCGCAGGTGACCCGAACTCAATCCCAGCAGGCTTTTGGCAGGAGGAGGTTGCACACATTGATTCACACCTAAGACAATTTAGAGTTGTCAGTTAATTTGTTAAGTTTGTATCCCCTAACCCGCCCCATCCCCCAAAAACATAAACACAAGAACCTCAACAACAACAGCAAAACGAGGAAAAAACAACTAAACAGAGCTCGAAGGTAAAACCAAAAAAGTGTCAATAATTTGCTGCAAATTGGTGCACACTAGAAGCAGACACACCCCAGCATCTTCCTGCTGATCTAATTACCTTGGACTTTAGGAGCTTTGCTGAAACTATGGCGGAACATCCACTTCAAATAAACTATTTCATTAATATTTTAACCAAATAGTAATCCAATTCCGTTTCTATTGATTTTCCCTTGTTTTACATGACAGTTTCTTCATGGAGAAAAATGGAGGGGCTAGAACCTGAGAATACATGGCACAGGAAAAACAGCAGTAATCTTTAAAACCAAGTGGTAAACTGACCGCTTGTATCCTAATGCAATTTCTCTACCAGTGACAATGTTATAAATTCTACAGAAAATGAAAATGGTTTGTGTTATTTCAAAACGGAAATATGGAGGTGGAGGCACAACAATAGAAAGCTTTCTCTTGAAGTGGATGTTGTTGAAATAAATCATTGTGCCACATTTCATTCGTTAGAAATCTCTGTCTCCAGCAACTGTCTAGACTGAAGACCCTTGACCTCCCAGCAGCCCTGATTATTATATTTTGAACTTAATGCCCGATACATTCATTGGACGAAAAGAAGTTATAAAATGACCACAATTACAGTGAATACATATAAACCTTAAGCAATATATTGGTTAAATTATGCCTATCATTTATACCCAATCAATATACAGTGGAGCCTCGGTTTTCGAACGTCCCGGTTCTCAAACAAATCGGTATTCGAACAAAACAATCGAGATTGTTTTGCTTCGGATGTCGGACAAAATTCGGTTGTCGAACCTCGCGAGATGAGCCGAGAGGACCTGCATGCCAACTGACTCCGTTCGTTATTATGTTCTCTTTACTCTGAGGATTGCATCAACAATTATGCCTCCAAAGGAAGCAAGTGGGAGTAGTAAAGCCATCCTAAAACACAAAGACGCTCCTAAAGCAATGCGACAGTGAGCGCCCGGCCGACGCGCTGCAGTTGCGCGATCGGACTAAATTAAGCTCCCTGCGCACTGAGGTCCACTTAAATTTTGGAAAGTACATTAGGGGTTTTTAAATATTTTATAAATTTTAGCGACCGTTCTGTCACAATAACGCGACCATCGCGGTGCAGTTCCGCGGTCAGCGGCGCGCTATGGTTGCGCGTTCGGCGGTGCGCTGCAGTTGCGCAATCGGACAAAATTAAGCTCCCTGCACACTGAGGTCCACTTAAATTTTGGTAAGTCCATTAGGACGTTAGAAATATTTTCTATATTTCAGCGACCGCTCTGTAACAATAATGCGTCCAGCGCAGTGCAATTCGGCGGTCGTCGGCGCGCTACAGGTTGCGCGTTCGGCGATGCGCTGCAGTTGCGCGATCGGACCAAATTAAGCTCCCTGCGCACTGAGGTCCACTTAAATTTTGGAAAGTCCATTAGGACTTTCGAAATATTTTCTAAATTTCAGCAACGGCTCTGTCACAATAATGTGACCAGCGCGGTGCAGTTGCGTGATCGGCGACGCGCTATGGTTGCGCGTTCGGCAGTGCGCTGCAGTTGCCCGATCGGACAAAAATGCGCAAATGAAAAAATGCTTAAAAAATGCGTTTTTTGTCTTGGAACGGATTCAATTTTTTTCCCATTATTTGTAATTGGAAAATATGATTCAGAATTCAAACGATTCTCGATCAGCCTTCTGGAACGGATTGTGTTCGAAAACCGAGGCTCCACTGTCTATATAAACCTTAGCCAATATATTGGTTAAAGTATCAACATGTAGTCTTTGCTTTGTTTCTAATAAGAGACAGTATTGTAATGGACAAAATCCAGAAAATGCAGATGTGTTTCTCTGTAAAATGCACATGTTGTAAGTGCCAAATGTGTTCATAAATATTTATACTGTCTGCAAAGAGTTTCTTGTCTCTGTCATTGTCCACTCCTTGTGCTCTGTTTTTTAGATCAGCTCTTTAAACACACACACACAGACGCTCACTCAACACAAACTTTCAAGTGATTGTGTGAGTGCAGGATGGGGCGGGGGGTTGGAGTGTGTGTTGGATTTCCAATTCATTTCACACCCCACTGGTCTGAGACCTGTGACTGTGGCTCTGGCCTCTGTCTATTCCTCGCACCCTGAGAGAGCACAGATGTCAAGGGACGCATGCAAGGGACACACATACAAGCTGGCGCTTTCATAAACTAATGTGCAATTTGACCTCCAAATCTTCTTAAACAGAGGACAAAGTTAAAGGGGTGTCTGAAATAGCAAGTAGCAAATACTGGATGATTAACACAAAGTCGTGTCCCTCAAGACTAAGGACGTTCCAAGAAGTATAAACAGCTTTCATTGTTCCAGAAATATGAATTCGTTGCAATTCACAAAATGTTTCTGATAGTGGAAGTTCCAATCCTATTTGAGGAGATTTTATTATAACCTATTTGTCATTTGGTGGGCGAATTTGGTACTGACACTAGTTGACACACCTCTCGAACATCGCATGGACATCGGGGAGAGGACCTCCTCTTGCCCACTGGGGTGAACCCCAATGTGCAGGGGACGAGCAAAGGTCAACAAGAACGTATAAGCTTGGCACCTCACATCATACGTGACCTACATCCGGGCAAGGGAAAACGTGAGCTAGTGATTTTGGTTCCTTGGACCCTTTTTTGCCACGAGTGACATCAGTACACAATAAGGTGACAGCTCAAGGAGGGGCCTACTATGATCGCATAATTTTGAATTAATCACTTTTAAATGGTGGATGGCAATCCACTGTGTATTTTGAATGTCAGAAATCATTAATAAGACATAGATTATCTGTTTCAAATTCTGCAGGAAAATAGTTGTATGTCTCCTTCAGAGGAAGTGAGGAAATGTAATTGCAATACTTGACAAGAACACTTCCTTGTTTGTAGCCTTTCATTAATGGAGTTCATAAGCATATGCCCTAGTTGAGTGCCTTTGAGGTCCTTGATGCAAGTGTGTGTCATTTCCTCTGCTGCCCTTCATCCCACCGTGAGCCAGTCTGTTTGGGGAGGGGCGACCCAAAGTGCCATACAGGTGACTGCTTGATATCAGGTGGACCAGGCATGTGAATCCAGTGCCAGGTGCAGGCAGGTGGGCACCTTCTCAATAATGCATCACGCCTGGCAATGGTGCTGGCAGGAGTGCCACTTTGAAGTGCTCTAAGAACATCTGTAGCCTGAGTTTTTAATCACCTCGTCTGTACCACCCCGCTTCCCTACCGACGCCCCTCTACCCCACCCTTTTGCAAGAAATCAATGAAAAGTGCTGCTTGGATGTGTATGGAGTTCAATGAAGATGCGTTACGTTTTCAAGCTGATTCAATGAACACAACAATTTATTACTCCTTCTGGATGTTTCAGAGAATACATTTATTTTATCCATTTATTCATCTACCAACAGTCTAACAATAATTCTCCATGATTGCATGTTAGGCAGTATTGCTGATCGTATTTTTCTTAATAACCAAACAGTGCGATAACAAGCCCTTCCATAATGCATTGTTCTTACATTACCTATGATTTTGCAGTTTATTCTTTAATCTGTAGCGCTCCAGCAAAATGAAAGATGAGATAGAGTTGAGATTTTGAAACCCCCACAATAGCATTATTCTATTTAATGTGACAAGTTTGTGCGGTGTTGTGGCAAAAGGTAAAGGGCTCAAATGTAGTGGAGCAATTGTATCACTTAAAAATAATTCATTTTTAAAACAAATACGCAACAAATGCACTGGTAAGAATCAAAATGCTAAATTATCAAAGCCCCCCCCCCTCTCATAAAGCTTTAAACAGTGGTGTCAGACTCTGGCCTGCACATAGAGGTGGCTCGCCACAAGATGAAACAAAATATGACCTGATTGGGGAAGACGACACCATCAACAATACCAAATGGACACATACTGAAAGAAACCAAGCAACGCCGCACGGACAAATTACACTGAGCGTGCTGATTTAGTTTCAATTCACTCTACTTTGTTGAGGCTTTTTGTCTCCCATGTGACCCAGTTACAAAGCCTGTCATGGAATTAATTGGAAGCAGAAAAATCTCATCTCCAAGTGCAGTGGAAATTAACACACAGTTATAGTTTGAGTTTTTCATTGGTGTCGAAAAATTAATGATTGACAATTGTAGTAATATGTATTTTGAAAATATATAAATTCATTCTAATTATTATTTCATATCATCATTATTTCAGAGAATGAAAGGTCTCATCACACTGTGCCTTGTATGATCATATGTGGAATAGATGGATGATGGATAATCTGACCACGTAAATTTATGTATGTACCCATTTACACAAAACACCCCCACAATAGGACCCCCCCCCCCCCCCCACACACACACACACTCACAAACTTAAACGTCTTGTATTAGAATATTGTGTAAGTCTATCCAGGAAGAACAGATGCGCTGGAACTCTCAACCCTTCAGGGTTGTACAAAATGGACCAGCTAGCAAAAAGCTGCATGCTGTCGGCAGTTAGTGGTTTGGCCAGCATGGTGGGCTTGATTAATTTCTGTCATCCACATCCAGTGGAGGCTATCAGTGTTCACCTGAAAACATTTACAAAACTGGAGGGGAGAGGGGTGACTGAAAAATGAATGAAGCTGCAGTTTGACCTCTGCCAGTAAAATGTGACCTCCATAGAGTACTTCACAGAAGAAAGCAAAAGGGTAGTGAAAAATTGATGAGGGGAAGTATCCTTCTTTGATAGAATTTCAGGTGACACTGTTTCTCAAGACATCTATTGTCGCTTACAGCAGACACAAAAGGGTTGTGTGTGTTTGCAAGGACTAAAAGAGGGGCACACTCTAGGCAACAAACAGAACATGGCATGATGCTCTCACCATCACGTTCATCAGATAGTAAGTCGAACTGGTCTGCAGTGGATCTCATGGGTATATTTTTACATACAGAATTGTGCACATGTCCAAATAAAACATGATAGATATTGATTGGTTAAATTCTTCCGAAACTATTGTGGAACTGAAACGTACGCAAAAGATGTTGTCGCACACATGCATGAAGCTTCATATTATCTCTGCACCTGAGGACGCTTGTCTGAGAATGAAGAAGCCTTTGGAGCATAGTAGCCGACCGTACAATTGATCCGGCGGCATCTGCATGCAAATGAGTTTGAAATGCAATATGGAAATGCACTGTACTGCAAAGCACACAAATCATAAGACACTTTAGCACAACATTGCCGCCTGCTGGTCCGCATCATTACTCAACATACACTCACGACACCATCATTTTTTTATAGAATAAAATCTGGAGACATGGTCATTGCGTGATTTTACCCAATTGTTGCAAAGCAAGCATTCTGTCGACTAACGCGGGTTCTTGCAGCACCACTGGCATGATGAAATCTCTCCGTGCGCTTATCTGACCCACTTTGCATCTGTTTTACACAGCCCTCAAGTTGTGCACATCCTGTCGCTTCACAGCCAAATATGTAAAATAGACATCTCTATCCTCTCGTGAGTCATAAGACGGAAAATTGGATCCATTCGCCGCAAAGCAAAACTTCAACAACCTCCGTAAAATATCCGTTTTTAATTTAAATACATGCATAATGCTGATACAAACCACTTTTGATTCTGCTGGATGTAAATGATTACATGCATAATACTTTACATAGATGTAATGTTAAACAATGCAGAGTTGGTTATTATTGGGGATGAACTAATGATATCATTGGGCAATTAAGATGGCAAGGCTAATTGCTTGCTTCACTAATCACTGATAAAACACTTGTGGTACATTGGATTAAAACAACTACATTTACTGTAGCTGTAATTAATGTCGTCGGTCACTAATTATGCATGCACAACCCCTGCTTTCTCTCTGGCGCTATTATGGGTTGGCCTGTTGTGAAGAAAAACATCCATTCATTCTTTTTCTAACATTTGGTGTGGGGGTTCTTTCCTAGCTGACTTTGACTTTCGGGTAAAGTGGATTTTTTAATGTTGTGTTAACATCTGGGCACTACCATAAATATAAATCTGGAGAAATATGTACAGTCCTGTTTTATCTTAACAGTTTGTGCGCAAGTGACACTGGTAAGAGGGATGACCTTTAACTCATACTCAGTCACACGCCGGCTGGCTACCTTTGAAAATGACTCAGACAAATTCGAATGCACGCTTTCCTCTCCATGCAGTTAGAAATACAAATGCTGTCGGGAACCTGGATGGATTCTTTGGGGCCCAGTTGTGTGAGCTGGTCTCACGTTAAAAATGAATAAATGAATGAATGAATGATGACGAAATACAAATAAACTGTAATAAAAATTGACAAGCACAGATGGACACAGCAACTTAATGAGAAACATAGACCTAAAAAAAGGGACGCGTGACAGGATTTGAAAACTCTTATGATAATTGATCTTGAAGGCCCCTAGTGGTTGTCCAAGTGGTTGTAGTGGTTCACTTAAGTTGACCATCCAAGAAAAAGTCAACTGAAGTCCGGAAGAATCATCTCCTTGACCAAGATCTGCAATTTAGTAAAAAATGATAGTACATGATTAGCTTATTGTAGTCAACATACACTGCTACATACTGAGCTCGATGAAAAGGTCAATACAGCCACCAAAATAAACAGGGCATTAGAATCTTATTAAAGGGAGACTTTCGGATACACTGTTGGATCTCATTAGATTTGTGTCTGGTGACTGTATATCATGTAGGCCATGTTGTAGTCCATAAAACCTTCATATCTCATAAATTACACACTCTGTCAGAAATGTGATGAATTGTGCTGTCCTATATGACCTTTAAACTGGTACTGTATGTTTGTGTTTCACCATAAATAGAGATTGTTTTGCTGTTGTGGAATATCTTACACCGAATAGTTGGAGAAAATCGTGAAGTGTGTACTCTCATTTTGAATAGCAGGCTTGGATAAGAACAAATCCATTAGAAGAGGCATGCTATACACTGTGGAAAGGTTATGTGATCAATATCCCATGATTGCCTTGTCATGGTCTTATTGGTCTCACAGAGCTGACTGAGCCCGACATGTGAGAAGTAAAAACAATCTGATGATCCCCATTGGTTGTTGGTGGCTTTAATACCCAGCAGGTTTGGTTCGAGTTCAAGTGGGCCCGCAACGACTATAAAACCCAATTATTCATCAGGTAAGCACAGGTCCCTTTTTATCATATGACCAATAGATTTCGTTGGATGGATGGATGGATGGATGGATGGATGGATGGATGGATGGATGGATGGATGGATGGATGGATGGATGGATGGATGGATGGATGGATGGATGGATGGATGGATGGATGGATGGAGGTGGAGGAGGAACCTGAAGGGTGAGATGCCACAGCCGAGATGGATGGAGAATAGAAAAAAGGCGAGAGACGTGGGCCAAGCAGGGGCGGCTCAAGCTGTCGGGGAGCAAATGACAGCGGCAGATGCATTACCTGCCGGCCTTAACATTACGTCTCCATCCCCGCTGAGACCCCCCCCCTCTCTCTCTCTCTCTCTCTCTCTCTCTCTCTCGCTCTCTCTCTCTCTCTCTCTCTCTCTCTCTCTCTCTCTTACTTGCTGTCGCATGCACATTCATACTTTTACTCAATCTCAGTTGATTGAAGCCAGCAGTTGTCACAGCCCATAATAACTCGCAATCAGATCCCATGCCTTAATCAATGCACACTTATGGATACACACTGATGCACATAAATGGTGGTGGGAAGTAGCGAAGTTCAAATACTTCATCACGGTACTTTTTCAGGTATCTGTATGTTACATACTCAGTACTTCATTATGTATATTGATTTGACAAAAGATCATTGCTTTTTTTCAACCTTCTTGGATGCCAAACCAAAGTAAAACATCAGATAGAGAGAGGCGAAGTCGTGGTTGAGATCTTGATTAATTGGAAAAAGAATAGCAATAGCAGCAATACAGAAGAACATGAACCAGGGAGCATTAATGAACACGGCGCAAAAAAAATTCAGAGTAGCAAGATAATCCCCATCCATGGTCTTATTTAGGAGAATTTTTTTGATGTGGTGCTGGATTCAAAAAGGATTTATGGTAAATGCTTTGAGGCCTGCGTCAGCTTAAAAACCATCGACTTCTGGTGTTAAAAATTCTGTCAAATCTGAAAACTCACACGCAAGTGTTGTGTTTTCCTGTGGCTATTATTAGCTGATTCTGCATTTAGTCTATTTTTGTCACAGAATACTCAAGTCAACGCTATCAACTGTACTTCTTGAAAAATGTGCACCGTACCACGATTTGGAATATCAACTCTGTATAAGGCAAATGTTTGTATCTCCTTTCCTTTCATTTTGTCTCTCCCACTCTGAAAATGTCAGGCTGGCAAAGCGCTGTAGGAGTTCCTCAGGAGAGCAATAAAAGTTGATTGGAGTTAAAACAGTTGGTCAGGCCTGCCCGCCCTGGCATCTGTTGGACTAAACAGTGAGCCAACCTGTCATCTGAAAGCGAGAATGGGAAAAGAGGGGAAAGGTCGCATGGGGGGAGACAAACAGCCAAGAGCTGGACAGACATAGTGTGAGGAGGATGAGGAATCAGAAATCAATCAAATTCCAAAGAAGAAAAACATGTAAAGTAACATACAAAACAGTGCTGATGGATGAAGGGATGGACACACCTGACCTTTAGATGAATCATTCTCCTCGCCATCCTCATGTGTCACTGCCTCCCAGCAAAAGGGGGAAAGGGGCAGTTCTCTTACCTCCTCCTCCTCCTCCTCTTTCGGTTTTCCGCACTACCTCATCCCTCTCCTCTGGTCACCCACTGCTGAACCCACCCACCGCCTCCACCTTCTATCCTCCCAGAGGGAATCATTTTCACTCTAACAACTTCAATTAACCTTACCCCTTCATGCGCGCACACACACACACACACACACACACACACACACACACACATGGATATCCCACTCGCCTTTATATCAATCACAGGTGTTAAGCTCTCCGGACACACAGTTTCTGCTGCATTATGTAAAGGTATGTAAGGCCACCCACTACTTTTTATGCACTGGAAACCCAAAAGTTTTTTTGCAATAATAAACAAAACTACGATAGATGACCGTGTTGTAAACATTATGACCTCCAACTATTTATGACTTCGTTGTATCGTACGTATTAGGCCTGTATCTCCCGGAGCGTTCTGTTGATTTTTTGTCAGGGTTCGTTCAAGGTTACAAAAAGTCGCAAAGACGTTCATCCTGTCACCGTCTGTTACGTATTGTCGTCACATAAAAATACTATACTGTCTACATTATTTGTATCCGAGATAAAGGACAAGAGTTAATATATCGTAACAAAGAAGAATTCAAAAATCCCTATTGTGAAGAAAAGTGTGCATGCTGGAACATCAACTAAATTGCAGAAATCTATGATTATTTCCTCTGATAAAAAGCAACTCAATGGAAACTGCCCCAACACAAAGACTGATTTAGATAATTGTGTTCTAAACCCGATATCTTGGTGGCCCAATGAGATTATATTGAACTCTCTGATCCTATTGCGTGTTTTCTGCTTGTGTAAGCTAATACAGGTATTTTCAATTAGTGTTCATATGTGTGGCTAAAAACAAGATGGGATGGAGGCTGCGTGGGGGTTGGCTGTAGGGCTTGTTGCACAACAAAACCACACAGATGTTCCTGAAACCCAAAATGGCTGTTGAGCGTGAATGCCTGCAGGCTGGAAGCTCCTATCAATGCGTCCACCCGTTTTCACCATCATGTACTCTGAAACAATGCCAGCCAGCTGTTCAATCTGACACTAACAACTGTCAACGTGGTCACCAACGTGTATTAGCAACATAGACCCATGAGAGAAAGGCAGCCTTTTTGTTACAAGAATTGAGGAGGATTTAGCGGCAAGGTGAGACACTAAAATGAAAATTTATGTTTTATTTGTTGTTATACATTAGTTTTCTATACGCTGACCGCTGACAGCTCACCCGACTTGGGGCAAGCGTTGGACTACACTGTGCACTGCTTGTTAGGGCACATTGTAGAGACAAATAACCATTGATTAGCCTAACATGCATGTGTTTGGAAGGTGAGAGGAAGCTTGAGTATCTGAAAAAAAAAAAAAAAAACACTCAACCATATAGGTATCATGCAAACACCACAAAGTTAAGCCGGAGCCCAGTTTTAAATACTCAACCTCAGAACTGTGACTCAGACGTGTTATAAGACGATCAATTATTTATCACAGTAAAGGTAGTTAAAGTGGGTTCTTAATCAACTTGTTAACACTATTAAAAGCACTGGCAAAGCTCTGCTATTTTTCCTTTGGTGGACAAATTAACAAACCACCCCAAGAATTCTTGAGTAAAAGCTGTTAAAGATTATTTATTAGCTAGAAATGTTGAAATAAATGGAAAATACCCAAAAGTCAATTATTTGGTGCTGAACCTATGTATGTGTGTGGGGGGGCAATCATAATTCGGGGGGGGGGGGGTTCAGTGCCCCTGCAGGGTCCCTTCTAGCTCCACCAGTGGTTGAGATTTAAAAGAAGTTACTGCACAGAACAAAATAGTGGTGGTAGAATTTTTCTGTATCCGTGATCAGGACCTACAACAAAATTGTATTGTAGTGTATATGTTTGTTAAACACTCACATGTTTGTGAAAATGTAGAGTTCAAAACAAAATAGTGAGCACATTTTCGTTGTCTATCGACTTTGACGTCTTCCACCAGTGGCGTCTGGCCAGTAGAGATTGAGGCACTCCTAGGTATTCTCCTAGGTGATTATTATACATTACACATGTAACTCCACCAGTGACAATAAAGATCACAGGACTGGATATGTTTCATCATTCAGCTGCTCTGATGTACTTCATTGCTGCTCATATTTTTCAATAATAATTTCACAGATGTGCATACAATCTGTCCAATCGGGGCTTTAATTAGCACTTGATTATGACCTGCAGGGAGTCTGGGTTTTATCTAAGTAGTGATAATAAGGAAGGAATTGGCACTGCAGGCAAAACAAGGTACAATGAATTTGCCCTACTTGCCTAACACATGCAAATATATGTACAGGCACACACTCTTTCATCCTGCATTAAAACACATCCAATTTGTGTAAAAGTGTCACTTTTGTTGCTGTACACAGCAGAGTTCTCCCTGGGCTTAACGGTGTGTAATTGCTGTTGATTGCTATATTATTACCCCGCTTAATCTGGCTGTGGGTGGCTAATAAAAGAAGCTCCAGCTGGGATGTTATCAATGGCAAGCAGAGTGTTAGGACCCAGAAAAGAAGTCAGAGGGAGTGAGGAAAGTGGAGGAGATGGGAAGGAAGGTGAGATAAGGAGATGTGCAAGAGGAGTGAGACAAATTCATCAAGAAACTGCAAACAGTATGCATCGTGAGTTGAGCGTCATATGATTGATGGCTCTGTGTTCATTGGCCCCATTTCTAAACAGAGGAGGAAGGTGTGCGGAGGCGATTAGATAGCTCTGCAGCATACAACAACCTGCGAGGGGTGTATGCTATCACCTTCAAGCAGACACATTGTGTTCCCAATGCTCTGTGCAATAGCAAACTGTTGACCCTGTGGAGCAAACGGAGGCGCTAATGTGACAAACTAGTTTCTCCGCAAGGCTGATAGGAATACAACTAACTGATCACATTCCAAATGGAGGCGGATGCAAATTAGAACATGTAGCAAGGGGAAAGTTCACACACACTGCAGGTAAGGAAATGCAACCCAGATCGGATTTCTAACTGGCCTTGGAAAATTTTAATTTCCCATCACTGGTGAGATATTGCTACAAAAGGCTTGAGCGCTACTCATATGGTCCGTAGAGGTCACCATGTTAGCGACCCCTGTTCTGTATTTTCTGTACGTGTCCACAGAAGTGTGAATGGTTGTTTTTCCATATCACTTACTATAGTATTTTTTTATTAATCTGTTCTATTGGTCAGTGCACACGTGTGACTAATTTTTTAAAACATATATGTTACTGAGCAATCTAGGGGGCGGCACGGTGACGCACTGGTCAGCACTTTTGCCTCGCAGTTCAGAGGTGCAGGGGTCAATTCCGGCTCTGACCTTCCTGTGTGCTGCAAATTATCCGTAGGTGTGGTTTGGCTTGCGATTAGTTCAGGCAGAGTTAACCATGCCTTCCGCCCAAAGACTTCCGTGACAGGCACCCTGGATCCATCCATCTATTCATTTTCTATACCGCTTGTCCCCACGGGGGTCACGGGCGTCCTGGAGCCTATCCCAGCAGTCATTGGGCAGTAGGCAGGAGTCACCCTGGACCGTCCATCTCTCCATCCATCCATCCATCCATCCATCCATCCATCCATCCATTTTCTATACCGCCTGTCCCCACGGGAGCCTCCCAAGCATGTTTTGGGGATGTGGGAGGAAACCGGAGTGCCCGGGAAAAACCCACGCGGGCACGGGGAGAACATGCAAACTCCACACAGGGAGGTCTGGTCGTGGAATCGAACAGGCACCCTCCTAACTGTGAGGCGGGCATGCAAACCAGTGCGGCACAGCTCGCTTTGAATTATATATTAATTATATTGTAGTGGAGGAGAAGCAAACTTAGAAAATAAATGAATAAGCAGAACTTTGACAAAGTTTTATACAGATTCTTCTCTTTTCTGTTTATAATTCCATTACCTCGGATGAATTAAAACGCCATCGTGTTAATTAATCGTGCTGTACATTTGAAGATTCATATTCTCTTTATGATAGCACCATCTGCTGGCGAACTGCGTTTAATGGACCACTGGTTGATATACTCACATCTTGCTCCAGTATTTATCTCGAGAGTTCCTCCGGATAGAAAAAAATAAATAAAAAGATAAATTTCTGAGGGGGGGTGGGAATACGGAATGATTACAACAAGGATAAAAGAACTCTTCAACACACCACGAGTACTTTTTTGCACCACCTCTGACTTGTTTTCTAACAGCTCACTGTCTCAGAGGCTTAATGAGAGATAAAACAGTACCATATACTCGGATTGCTTTTAATAGCTCCGATTTGCAGGTTGGAGCCTTGTCATAGACCATTTTCTTCAACGTCCACCAAAGATGTTCAATTGGACTCAGATCCGGGATATTTGAAGGCCATAATATCTATGTATATAATGTCTTTCTTTCTTTTTTCTTTCTTTCTTTCAAGATTTTGCCTTATGGCTAGATGAATTATCAATTTGTACATTATTTAATGATCCCCAAATGTCCTGATGGAAAAAGTGCTCAAAATTCATTGAAGATGTACAACTGACTGTGAATTTTGCAACATTGATGATGTATCTTTGATAAGAAGTTTGATAATGCCGTCCTTTGTTTCCATTGGCATCACTCGTGTTCGAGCCGCGATCCATGTTCGTTAACTTGAGGCAACAGCTCTCCAAGTGTGCATCGCGGAAGTTTAATAATCATGATTATTAAACCTGCAGGTTTTATTACATACCAGTAGTTCAAAAGTGACTCATCGTGGGTTGGGTCACACCATGGAATACTAATTAACAGAAAGAATGATGTCGTAATTGTACTTGTAATAACGCAACAATTGCTCGTTGCAACAGCTTTTTGTATAAACCAGTTGCGCAAGATATCCTTTTGTTGTCATTACTAAAAGCTGACAGTTGGGGACGCAAAAGCTGCGCTGGTCAGATATATGACGCAATTGAAAAAAAAAATGCATTGCGGTTTAGTAGTCACATTCTCGAATACAATAATATTTTGTAGCATTATTAAAGTTAACCTGAATAATGTGCTAAATGTATGCATGGTGAAATTAAAACCATACCTATGATAACTGTAGGTTTTACTTGTTTTGTAATAACCCAGAAAAGTTAATGGATGGATGGATCCAATGCAATGAAGCTTCGTCTTTGCGTAAAATACGATTGGAAAACTGGTTGGTATTGTGGTTGCCCTCCATAATTCCAGTTCTGGTACCGATGCTTGATCAGTGCGGCTGGACAGGTTGCTTTCTTCCGCATCCTAACTCGGACGTGACATCCAGCACGCAGTCTGCCCGGTGGCCACTCCCTCATCCGGTAGTTTTCATTCGTGTTTCGGAATACGTATTACAACGAAGGGGAGGAGAGAGCGAAGAGGAGGCGTTAATAGCGTTTAAATAACAAGCGAAGCCTTCCACCCAGCGGCACCTCTTCTGCGGGAAAACTGCGACAGCAACCAACGACAAGCATTCCAGCCTTTACATCGAAGCTTAAACGGTAAGATGAACTAAAAAGCGAAGATGATTTCCGAGTGGATAAGATTTATTTGACCGGAAAGGGGCGTGATAAACTCGCATGCATTATTTTGAGAATAAGCTTGAAATCAATGGCCAAACAGGCGAGACATCCCATGCTTATTTAGTTACAAAACAAAAACAATCTGTTTTAGACGGCCAATACATACACATGATGCGTTAACACAAATTGGAGACGGTAGCCAGACACTTTTCGCTGGATCATAGTGATTTCTGCCAATCACATTTGCTCACCTAGGTTTCCTACTTGTTGCAGACAGCGTAAAAACCTTGACCACTGTCGACGTTTACATTAAATGCAATGCCAGTCGACAGGGTTTTAAAAACCTCCATCGCCAACTGATCGAGGGTCTTTGCGTGCGTGTCGCAGTGTAAGTGTGAAATGGAGGCTCCCTTCCTCTTCTCCACTGGTCGTGGTCTCCATCCTGACATTCCTGCTTGACCAACAACGCCTGATGTAGAATAGAGATCTGTATAATCGATTCTGACTCTAAAACATGATATGATGAATTTAAACGTTATAGCTTGTTCCAAGAATGTAGTATCAAACTGAGTTTTGAGCGCTTTAGTAATATACGCGACGATTTTTATAGTCCGACGCAGGTACAGTGGAGCCTCAGTATTCGAACACAATCCGTTCCAGAAGGCTGTTCGAGAAGTGAATCATTCGAATTCCGAATCATTTTTTCCCATTACAAATAATGGAAAAAATGTTTAATCCATTCCAAGCAAAAAAAAAAACCCCGTCATTTTTTCATTTGCGCATCTTTGTCCGATCGCGCAACTGCAGCGCACCGCCGAACGCGCAACCGTGGCGCGTCACCGACCACGCAACTGCACCGCGCTGGTCGCATTATTGTGACAGAGCGGCCGCTGAAATTTAGAAAATATTTTGTAAGTCCTGATGTACTTTCCAAGATTTTAGTGGACCTCAGTGCGCAGCAAGTTTAATTTTTTCCGATCGCACAACTGCAGCGCTCCGCCGATCGCGCAACCCTAGCGCGTAACTGACCGCGCAACTGCACCGCACTGGTCGCATTATTGTGACAGAGCCGTCGCTGAAATTTAGAAAATATATTTTTAAGTCCTGATGTACTTTCAAAATTTTAGTGGACCTCAGTGCGCAGGGAGCTTAATTTTGTCCGATCGCGCAACTGCAGCGCACCACCGAACGCGCAACCGTAGCGCGCCGCCGACCGCGCAACTGCACCGCGCTGGTCGCATTATTGTGACAGAACGGTCGCTAAAAATTTTAAAATATTTTTAAAATCCAAATGGACTTTCCCCCGGGCGCTCACTGTCGCATTGCTTTAGGAGCGTCTTTGTGTTTTAGGATGGCTCCCACTTGCTTCATTTGGAGGCATGATTAGAGTTGATGCAATCCTCAGCGTAGCGAGAATGTAATAACGAACTAAGCTATCCGTTGCCACCCTTTTCTCTCCTAAACGTATGTGTGGTACAAACATAACCCCAGTGCATAAAAAAATAGCCTCAACAATCGAACGTAATGAATGCAAAGTGGAAATTGTGTCTGCCCTGTTAGTGACATTCCACTGCTGTGTGTCTATTTGTGCTTCCAATGTTGACTCTCTTCCTGCGTGTTGACCAGTGATAGGAAAGAATGCCAAAAACCCAGGGTTTTTTGATAACAGACCGGATCTGGTTTATGTAACCATTTTCTATGGTTTCTATGGATGTGTGTTTTCATAAAATTACTTGCATTGTCATCCACATTCAAAACATATCTTAAAAATCTCTCATGGGATAGATTGCCTTACACATTTCAATTTCAAAGTACTACAATTAAAGCTCCCCTAAAAGAATGGTCTATCAGTGGCAGTTTGAAGCTGTACAGAAAGTGACAGAAGATCTTTTTTGTGGTAACAAAGCTCAACTTTCCAACACAAAAGCTCTTGCATCACACCTACCACAGGACATCCTGCTATTGAGTGTGACATCTCCACATTAGTGTGTAACCTCCACATCACATTGACATGCAAAGGCTTGTAAGTAGTGAACTGTCAAGGAACCAACCATAAATAGTATTGTGTGTGGGTGAGTGACGCTGGCTGGGGGATGGGTTGTGCTGCACGTACACATGATCCCCACCCCCCTGTCCTGAGAAACTACGGGCGTCTCGCTAGGGACGTTACGAAGCAGGGCGCACTTTTCCAGGCAGTGGTTGCTATGGGGATCTGGGGAAGGGAGATTCTGGGAATCAATGAGTTCACTCAGCAAACAAATCAATGGCAGAATCCATCAGAGCAAGTGACAGGTGTTCCAGAGATATTCATAACAATGTCTTAGCAGTCATACAGAGTGTGTTTCTAGTATTTTGCTTTTTGCTTCTCCTCTTACTAAATGAGCCTTTCATTACAATACAAATAATTTAAACTCCCTTACTCATGTTTCAGCACCTATTTGCACATCCATTGTGTCCATTTGGCTGATCCAGTCTCATTTTTCTTTCCGTAGATGGCCACCAAAGACAAACTGATCACCCAAGTGCTGAAGGAGGAGCCAGGGAGCAGCAGGAACAAGGTGACGGTGGTGGGCGTAGGCATGGTGGGCATGGCCACTGCCATGAGTGTTCTGCTCAAGGTAAGAGACAAGAAAAACAAGCATATAGTAATGTCTGCTGACTCTAACATTGGCCATACAATGCAGCTGTCATAATTCATATTGTATGATAATAATGGTATCAAATAAAGTGGATGTTTGTACTCGTGTATAGAAACTGTAAGGAAAAAAGGTTCATGTTGCATGTATATATTTTATGAATGACTGCTAGAATTTAATGGAAAATGCAACCTTTGCTTTATTAAAGAACATTCCTACCTTTTATTCTATGCACTTGACAATTGGCCTTTCGGAATAATGGAGGCACTGTCAAAGAGGGCCCCCCAAAACAAAAGCTGGGCAGCATGAAAATGCATGATGTGGCTCTCGGGCTTTACAATCCCTCTTTCGGAATTTGAGTGGGCCTCTCTGTAATTTTGGTAATGGCTAGAATACGCTCTACAGCAGTCAAGCCTTTCTTGAGCCACAGTGCATAACATTGCCATGGCACGCCGCCATAGAAAAATGTTACAAAATTATATACATGTATAGAGTTGGTTTACTCAAAAATATATTAGAATAGCGAATTGTTCCGCCTGGCACTTTCCATTGCTGGCATATAGTCAATAACTAATATATATTTTTAGACTAGATAACTAGAATTGGATTATATTTCCTGCAGCACAGTTGATGGCCTCACACTTGAATGTGTACATTTTGTATTTGCTTGATCAGGATCTGTGTGATGAGCTGGCACTGGTGGATGTGATGGAGGACAAACTGAAGGGTGAAGCAATGGACCTGCAACATGGCTCTTTCTTCCTGAAGACGCACAAGATCGTGGGAGACAAAGGTGAGAAACAAATTGACGACCATCACAACTATCTGGTGATCTTACAATCAGGCTGGCATGTTTGAATTCTCCAGACTACAGCGTGACAGCTGGCTCCAGGGTGGTGGTGGTGACCGCTGGTGCACGCCAGCAGGAGGGAGAGAGTCGCCTCAATCTGGTGCAGCGCAACGTCAACATCTTCAAGTTTATCATCCCCAACATTGTCAAGTACAGCCCCAACTGCATCCTGATGGTCGTCTCTAACCCAGGTAAGGAAGGAGTCCGACTACTGGCACTCGCTTGAAAGACGCTGTCCATTCCCTGCTGGAGTACTTAGACGGCTTGTTGCTCTGCTCTTAATAGCTGTATTAATCCATAAATAACTAAGGGTTATTTATTAGTAGCTTCTTCTTCTTATCGTGTCTACAAGGCAGTTAGTTGCAAGGCTTGGCTAGATGTGGTTCAGCCACAGCTGAACACATTTCTGTCCCTTCTCATTAGTTTAGTTTAATTTAGTGTAGTTTATTGTTTAGCACATATTATTACAGCAATAACAGTGCAAGGAGGGAGACGAAGCCTAGGGCTTGTAGAGAGCTCCACTCCTGTTATATATATATATACAATAAAGTGCTGTGAAGGCAAATATCTCTCAAGTGTTTGCAAAAATAAATAAACAAAAGCATAACAAGCTAAATATTAATTCATCATATTCATATTTGCATATATACATATATGTATATATACATAATCAGATACACTATAAAAATAAGAAACAAGCGAAACAAAATAAACACTGAGCGATGTTTAAGCAATCGAAGAGACACCAGGTAGAAATAACCAAAAGGGAACAAAAGAACTGCGAAACACAAAATAACACAAAGAAGAATCCAAGTATGAATTGTAGTTTAGGTTGATGTTCTTAGGATGGATCAGCTGAGTGCAGTGGAATAATTATGGACTGGTAGGATTATGAGTGGAGAAGGTGATGTTTCAGGTGTTTTCTAAAAGCAGCCTGTGAAGATATGGATCGAATATGGACTGGTAGCTCATTCCAGAGTGAGGGCCCTCTAAAATGGATGTTGTATTGATGGCGTGATGTTCGACAGGAAGGTGGGTAGAGATTGTCCCTCTGTCTTGTTGGTTATGAATGAACGTCTGATACAAATGTGAAGAAATTATGAAAAGTGGCTGGAAGATGGTGTCATTAAACTCTGCTAAGTCCGGTGCTGTGCAGGGATGTTGTTTGCTGCATAGATCGGCTAAGATTGTTCGTGTTGCAGAGGAGAGCCCTTCGATGTTCACAGACAGGATTGTCAATGCTGGTCGCGAGGAGGTTCCTCGTTTCCAAGATCGACCCCCGTGTCTATCTACAGGCACGATGTTGTCCTCTGTCCTGCAGCTTTGTGGCTTGCAGCTTGCAGCTTTCGGCGTAACTTGTAGCTGCGTTGTAGCTTGTAACTTTTGCTTATTAGTAGCTTTATTAGTAGCTGATTGGTCATGTTTCTGTCATAAGGTTTGAGAGTAAGGCTGAAGCTAGCTTTATTTGTTCGCCTTTTTATTTTCTTTATTTTTAGACTCATTGTGCCTTACTATACAGTTTAGTAATCGCATTGTCCTTCTTTCCCCTCACAGTGGACATCTTGACTTACGTTGCTTGGAAGCTTAGCGGTTTTCCACATCATCGCGTCATCGGCTCCGGAACCAACCTGGACACTGCCCGTTTCCGCCACCTCATGGGGGAGAAACTGAACCTCCACCCTTCAAGTTGCCATGGCTGGATCATCGGAGAGCACGGGGACTCCAGTGGTATGTGTCATCACTATAAATAAAATGGGAGCTGATATGCAGGCACAGTGCAAATATAGCATCATATTGGTTGCCAGTCATTGAATTTGGCTTATCTGAGCTATTTGACTTCTCTTAGTGCCCGTGTGGAGTGGCGTGAACGTTGCTGGCGTCAGTCTTCAGGGCCTCAACCCTAAGATGGGCACTGAAGGAGATAGCGAAGACTGGAAGGCGGTGCACAAAATGGTGGTTGATGGGTGAGTACATTTCCCGCAACTCTGCAAAGCAAACCCATCACGTACTTGCATGCTCTCCGTTCCTCTGTGAGATAGCAGTAAAGTTTAATCGGCACAAAGTCCACAATTGGATTCAGGCTAGCTGACCATCCCGAGTGAGGAACTTCATCCTGGCGTTTGATGGTTATACAGCATAGCACGACAGTATGCGCTTAGACCCGGCTTGGTCAAACATTTCTACTTCATGGCCATATAATTTTTTCAAAACAGGGAGAAGGGCCAGGTCATTCAAATATAAGGTAAAATAAATGTTGAACATTGGTGACTTGCTTTGTAAATGATTGACGGACTGGATTAAAGAACAGAGCGGCCTGCATTTGCCTCACCCCCTTACATATCATGTTACTACTGTTAATTCACAAATCATCAAAAATCGTCTTCTCAATTGCATTTGGAGAGAATTTTCAACCGCAGTTGAAACAACATGCTGTGGATACATTAAAATGAAACATAACAAATAACATACTAAACATAAAATAAAACTGTATAAACCATAAAATGAATAGGGAGTCGAATAATAGCATCAGGAGTCGGGGGGGAGGGGGGGGGGGTTGTCTAGCGTGTGCTATGTTATTCCATAGTTGAGTCGGTGAACAGAAAAAACTTTATACCCTCTGAACTTCTGCTTATATATAAGATATAGTGTCTCTAGGAACAGCCGCCAATGGTCAGATTGCAGCAATAGGACACAATCATAAATAAACATGACTTTTCTGCCTCACAGTGTTCTTATTGCAGGACAATAGGCTTCCTGGTTAAGATTAGGGGCAATAATACCTTATCATGTTAGCAATACGGCTCATATGAAAAAAGGCATTTCGAAATGTGTGTAATTGTGTCATATCCTGTGTTGTGCGTGCGTGCGTGCGTGTTCTCTGCAGAGCTTATGAGGTGATCCGACTGAAGGGTTACACTTCTTGGGCCATCGGGATGTCTGTGGCTGACCTGGTGGCGAGCATCACCAAGAACATGCACAAAGTTCATCCCGTGTCCACACTCATCAAGGTATTGTGCAACTCAATCTCTACAAGAGCTGTTAAACACTTTACTGTGCCATTAATTAAAAAAAAAAGAGTGTGGCTAAAGCTCTTATGTGGTTTCTTATAAGATTGTGCTGAGTGATATATTACAGCTAATGCATGTAACGTTCGGCAGGGGATGTACGGCGTGAAAGAGGACGTTTTCCTTAGCGTCCCCTGCGTTCTGGGCAACAAGGGCCTGTCAGACATCGTCAACATGAGCCTGAAGCCCGAGGAGCAACAGCATCTGGTGAAGAGCGCCGAGACACTGTGGGCCGTCCAGAAGGAGCTCACTCTGTGAAGAGTGTAGCGCCCCACGGTATAGTACTTCAACCCCAAACGAAAAAAAAAACCTAGCCCTAGCGCATCCATTCTGTGTTGTGTCCCTCTGTGGTAAAAGGCCTCCATTAAGACCTATGAAGTTGCAAAAAGTAGAAGCTACTTTGACATATTAACAAGCATTAAGTGTATTATTCTTTTTGCTGTCCGCTCCTTTCGCCATACGTATAACAAGAATCACAACTATTTAGCTTTACAGGTCACACTGTGTTGAGAGCTGGGAATTTGTGTCTAAAATACTACATAAATATTGTTACTGTGCACTGTTTGGGCTGATTCTATACACTCCTTGTATGCTTTGTGTATAGTCTGTCAACACTGGAAAGGCTGTATGTCCGTTTTTTGTCCATTTGGTCCCCTTGTCTTTCTTTTTCTTGAGTCTGATGGAGACATTCCATTCTCAGTGGGGGCAGATTTCCTGTCCAACTGATGTTGTAATAGTAATCTAAGGCCTTCTTCACACACAAAGTGCACTGACAAGTCAGATAAGAGACATTGGAAATTCACTTCACTCCTGTTTGGGGATGCTACTGAATAGAAATCATCAATATAGACAAAAATATGTTG
The DNA here is from genome assembly GCF_054491065.1 of Syngnathus leptorhynchus. Classification (NCBI taxonomy): domain Eukaryota; kingdom Metazoa; phylum Chordata; class Actinopteri; order Syngnathiformes; family Syngnathidae; genus Syngnathus; species Syngnathus leptorhynchus. The sequence goes on from NC_141200.1 coordinate 10,878,703, forward strand.
TTTGCACACCATAATGCCCTCAAAGGGAATTATATATATTTTTTTCTCCATCTAATTTCTCAAGGACATTAACAAAGTGTAACGGTGTTATTTTCTGAATAGCCGTTACTGCAGATGATACATATTTATTGTTTCCAGTGTTATTTATCATTAAGATGATCAACTGTATCTGGACATATTTTTACATTCTGTAGCATCAAATAAAGCCAGGATACAGAAACAAGAACTTAACTGTCTGCCTTTTCATTTCATTTATAACAGGACTCTAGAGTAATTTATAAAAAGCAGCGTTAAGATTTACCGCTTGTTTTCGCAGTATGACTTTCATAGGTCACGCTTAGTATGATCAATAAATCATATTCAAGTCTTAAAATTACCAGGCTCATCTTAATGTTTTTGACAAAGGAGGTAAAAAAATAGCTCCAGTCTTGTCTATATGTGCCCCACAAGACGAATGAGGCCAAGTGTGATAGAAGAGCGATTCCAAACTAAGGTTGTTATGATGCCATATGCTACAAGGTTTAGACTTTTTTTTTTTTTTTTTCCTTGGATTTTTCCAAAAACGTCCGGAAGGCCCACTGGAAATATCTCTGATGTGAATGTGCCCACGATCCTCATCTCAGCCTCTTTTCATGCCCTCAATGGTCTCAAAACAACTGATTGAGGAACAATCAAAAGTTTTGATGCCCATCCTGGTCAAATAATTGGAAACGTGGATAGAGTTGTGAATTGGTGCATTGTACCTGGTGGGAATGTGACCGGCTCAATTTGAAGAGCACTGGTCTTTCCCACAAAATCTTATTGATTTGCCATCAAATTGGGTCTTTAATTTGAATGGATTTACATAAATTTACAGATACAAAAGATGATTTACGGTTTAACTGGAAACAAAAAATAACAGCAGATACGCTATGATACATTTCAAAGTGCATTTAGTAGTGGGCTAAGTTAAACAAGAGGTGTCTTAACTTAACATTTGATTAGTAATAATCTTTTGTACCCTACAAAAAAGATGTATACAGTGAACTAATTTCTTACCAGAAACAACAGAGGACACCAAAAAAAGTGGATATTCTTTGTAAAAATGTCCTCTAGAGAGACTGTACAGAGTAGAAGAGCTACTGTACATGATTAGTTGCGAATGCAGCCAAACAGTCAAATAGGAGGGCTAACCTGAGCAGCTGACACGTACAATAAAAATGGAAAGAGAAGAGGCAAAACAAGACAATACAGATTGATGGAGTAAAGCATATCCATAATAGAGGGGGGGGGAGGCCTTCTGAATGTGGCTCAGGCTGCATGCATATCAAGGGTCTTCTTAATCACTTTGGGTGTTCATATCAGAGCTTAACTTTTTCCTGACAAGGGGTCCCTCAACAGCGAGCACCCGATATTTTGTGCTTACTCAACAAACAAGGCTGCCTGGGTTAAAAATAGACATGGTGCACATAATCTGATCATGGGTGTGAGTGTTGGGAAAATCTCTCAAGCATTTGGTTTGATCCAAGTCACGGACAAATCTTAGGAGTGTCTAAACAACCCAGTGGTCCATTAAAGATGGAACACAACACAGAGGGACAAGAAAGAGAACCAGAGGGCCCAAAGACATGTCTGTTTTCTGCTCGTGTCCCTCAGTAGAGATCGCTGAGGCCGGCGGTCTTGCGGGCTTTCTGCATGAGGGCGCGGAGTTGGAACTGCTTTCTGGACAGAAGGCGTACGTGCTGGAAGAAAAGAAGGGATGAATCAATACTGATACACATACATTACGTAGGATGTGTTTGTAATCTAAAAGTTGTGTTGAAATGGCCACCTTGAGAAAAACCTCCAGGTCTATGACGCCCCTACGTAGGGCTTCTCCCAGGTAGAAGATGGTGTCCTCGATGGCATTTTCCTCAGCGTACAGGTTCAGGATCTGTTTGTACAGGGGGGCCGTCGGCACAATGATGTCATCGATGTCGTTGTTCTCAGACTGGTTCTCCATCTTCTCCAGGGCCTCGGTCAGCTCCTCATCCTTGCGGTTCAGCAACTCAATGTTCCTGTCGACGTCAGCCTGACCCAAAAGATGACAGTCCAGTGAACAAATTATCTTTCGAGATGGCGTGGGCACAAATGATGAACCGTGTCACATGCAGCGGGCAAATTCATAAAAAGAAATAAACCCATTACCACTTCCTGGTCCAATCTGGAGATCATGTCCTCCAGTTTCTGATGGCCCTTTTTGAGATCTTCTTCTGTTCGCTTGAGGGCATCCAACTCGGCCTGAGCCCTGTCCATTTCCTCCTTCATCCTCCTGCGAAGCTTGTCGCTAACAGCTGAGATCAGCGAGGCACGGATCGTGTCTTCACCTATGGTGCCGTCTCTGTTGGCGCCTAAACAAAGTGACACTTGTTTTAAGCCTGTCATGATTAATAGAGATGTGTTCTTTGGCCTCCTTTCTCAATATGGGATTCCACTTTCAGGAAACATTGGCCTCAAAAGTCAACATACTGCTTGATATCAGTGCACCTCACGAGAGCTCATTTGAAATAATTTCAGGGGAAGTCAACATGTGGCATTCAGATTAAAATTGCGTTGATAGAATTGGATTTAAGCAACAAAATCGAGCCGTTTTTATGCATTTCAGCGGGTGGCCATTTCGCCTATTGCTGTCAACTGAAAATTAAATCACAGTTGCGAGGCCATTTTTTTTTTTAAAGTGACAAAACCTGATTTATAAAAGCACCTAAATATGTGCATTCGGTACATCTTCTTCAAGTCACCACTACAGCGTGTACAGGTCAGCACTACAAATGTCAGAGATGATCCCCCACCCCACCCCACTACTAAATATAGGAGAGCACCAAAAGTCCTACAAATGGCAGACAGTCTACTGGTGTTTCAATACTGCTTCCAACCAGCTGATCACAGGTCCGTCTTTGTGTGGCGTAACTTTGACCTCTCCAAATATAGCACAAATAACCAGAGAGTACTCTCTTTCTTCCATACTGTAGGTCCTGTTGGCCTTTATTGCTCCCAACTCTAGTTACATCAGATGACCTTTCGCTTGTCGGTTCAGCATGCCACCAAAGTCAGGTCCAGGGTGAGAGGGTTTCAGTAAGGTCACATGGCTGAATTTGCAGTTGACTCCACAGAAGGATGGGGACGCTTCATTTGATCTGATCGGCTTCACTATAAATCATTTAAGTGGTACTCCAACATATAACACTGTAACCGAGCTTCTTTTTCCTTTACTGTACAAAAACACGGTTTCCCCCCCTCCCTCCTTTTCATGTGAAACCTATTCCTAACCTATCTTACGCCACCAATGCACAAACTATTGTGCGATGTCAGCAACTTTGTAACATATGTGGTAAAGTAAAAAAAAGTACCTGCTCTATGTTCAGGTAGAGCAAAACTATTGTCACAATGAGAAACTATTGCTATGTTGTTGTATTTTACAAAACTATAGAATTTGAATTGAGTGTCATTGCAAAGAGTGTGTCATGATGAGAGCTGTTAGACGTAATACACACCCACTGTGGACACGGGAGTCTGGGCGGGGTAGTGAGTGGGACCGGAAGTAGCCGGGTAAGAGTTGCCCCCTGTGTACTGGTAACCTGGGTAACCTCTGCAAAATAAGATTCGATAATCATACTGTGGCTCAACATACAAGACTGAAGGAGTGAAGCAATTGAACAGCTCTTGCTACTGAGCATGCTTATTACACAAAACTAGTGTTTGCGCATGATGGTGAAACACCTTACCCTGCGTTAGGACTTGGGCCATAAGGTGAAACTGCGGGCATGCCAGGTACATAGGAAGCTGATGCGAGAGGAAGAGGACACACAATCACATCAGTGGCTTTCAGACTGAAAAGCCCAAGAACTTTGTATTCCTGGCAGAAGGAGTACCTGGTCGTAAGAACTTGTAGAACAGTAGGAAAGGTAGTCACAGCAATAACTAATTCATTTCGATATTAAGCATCAATTAGTTGAATTAATGATGTTTTCTTTCAGATACGCCAATACTACCTATCAGGGTACATTCCCTGCAGGGTCTGTCTGGAGTCACATCAGAATATCAGAATGGTTTCACCCTACTTTATGTTTTAAATGTCAATGAATAATTCTTCAAATAATCACAATGTTAATCTTAATCAGAATAATTGTGTTTATTATTATTTTTTCAATAATCGTCTAGCCTTAGTGGTCTCAAAGCCCATATTATCTGGGTGCCTGCGTTTTTAAAAATATTTCCTCATGGGGATTAGGCGCCACCTGGTGTTAGACTGGGTAATAGTCATTTAACCACATGCGGAAAGAAGGACAATAGTAACCTGTACCACTTACAATTAGGTGGTCCAGAAGCTTGGAAAGCCTGGTAAGGCGCTTGTGTGGTGGGACGAGAAAACACTGGTGGCTCGTCTCCAAACACCACGATCATCACCTGAATGAGACCAAACAGGTCTGACTGGGGCTGGAAAACAAAGCGGAGACGGTGAAAGATCTCTCAGAAAAAATAATTTGTATTTAGCAGAATTTACTAGGTAGGTTATTTAAAATACAGGTGAGTTGTTCAGAATTTCAGCCCTATTGGCCAAACAAAGTGTTCAGTGTAGCCTCTAATGCTAATAGACTTACATGCTTCCACTCGTGTAGATAAGGTAGATAGATTTTTCCATTGGCATCAATATGTTTACCAGTTTTGATCATCATGGTGCTGGTTGGTTTAACAAAACAAATTGGTGGGTTGAAGGGATATGTGTCCAACATCCAAAGACACACTGGGATGTTATAGATGTTGCCTACAAGGAAATGCACACATTAGAGAAAGCGGGAATACGTCTCATCTCTAGCCACATCTCCCCACAATGACAGGCATAAAACCATTTATTTCATTTGCTAATGTGCAGTGCACCAGCATGAAACTGTATGTTTAAGTGACCTGATCAAAATACTTAACAGAATAATGAATCAATAGTTTTACAGTGACATCCAAAACAAAAATAAGAACACTGTATGTACCTCGATAGGTTACAGGGACTGTTCCTGTTAAACTCATCAGGTCCCTTGTAGATCCATCGTTGAACACTGAAAAGCAAGTTGAGCCAGTGAGGAGATGCTAACTAACTATCACTGTATATTCAGTCATCCAAGAATGATGTAGCGTGGAATCTCTAATATAACTTGGACTTTGGACTCAGAGCAGATTGTGTTTGACCTATGACTATAGGAAAGGAATGAATAAGAAGATTGGCTTACCATAGCCATCCATTACGGGCTTCAAGTCTTTGTAATGAGAGATGACGTTGGTGATTTCACGAACAGTCAGGTCCCTGTATTTATATTGCTGGAATATGATAAACAAGAAATGAGTGATGACAACAGTTTTTCCCTATAGTTTAAAAACAACCTAAAGCTAAATGAAAAGTTTGACGTGTTAGTCATTTTTTTTAATTGCAACAGGAAATCTGTAGTATTGGTGGGGAGCACAAAAATTCTCTTCTCTGAAAAAACAGTTCTGCCCAGTTAAAAATGTGTTTATCGCATCTATGTTATGCATGCTATGCTGCTTTAGGAATCTGTTGCTTCACTTTGGAAGTGTTCTGCCAAAATGTCCTACCCGTTGAGAAACGTCCTACCGATGGCCAATTTGACAGCAGAAGTACAATATTGTGTGCTTTCAGTTGGCTTTATTAAGATGAATACAGGTAGAACCTTCTCAAGATCCCTTGAGAAAATACTACAAGCAGGTAGGACAATCCTGACAATTCAAATAACCTAAGATGATACGTCTGAATACATATAAGCAGGTAGGGCGTTCCAACAATTGAATTTACTCATTTATAATATAGTATATATATATAAAGATACATAGAAAAGCAGGTTCTGAGCGAAGGTTGTGAGCATGAGCACACAAGCGCACAGGGCATTGGTAGGACGTCTCGACGGGTAAGAAGGAATTCCAGAGCACCGGTAACCAAGTAAACAACAGGCAGAAGGGGGTAGCACAACTAATATGGCTTTAATGGCACACGTAGTCGTTTGCTACGCTTTTCTCAACTCTAAATAATTCTCTTACACGTCCCAATCATTCGCACAAAAACTCAGTCACAGGGCATTCCATTGTTTTGACAGCACGACATTTTTGCCCGCTATTGGAAGCTTTTAAAATGTCACAATTTCCTTTATTCTAAACATACTTCACAAAATGGTTTATTCCTTTGTTCAAGATCTTTCTGGTGACATTGGTCTGGGGGGGTCAAGTTGTTGTCATGTACCAACACTATCGTGTAAACCCCACATATGTAGTTCCTTACTACTTGTTTTTGACGGAACAAGCTAAATTGCGGGTTAATATGTTAAACATTCCTTCAAGGTGTGAAATGGTTATCCTAAACGAAAAAAAAAAAGTTAGTGCATCAGAAAATACAGATTTTGGTTAATCAACAACAAAAACTGATGACACCGATCGGGTTAAGGAGTACAATAAACGGCTTAAACAATTCAATGTTTAAACTAACACGCCATTTAACAAACCAGGAAATGGTCACTGTACTGTTATGTTACGTTTATGTTAACTAACATGCTAACAAGTTACGATACTCCGCAAGAGAAAGGTTTACCTTTAGCATTTTCTTCAGGGCTCCCTCGTTGACAACCGCCATTGTTTCCCTGTTAAAGTGTTTTGTTAATGATAAAAATCGAATAAATAAGTCAGTAGCTAGCAGAACCTGAACCTCGCTAGCGAGAATCCAGAAAATGCTATGCTAATATTAGCAAAGCCCCGGGACAGACTAAACACAAAAAATCCGGCTATTTGAATTAAATCGTCCAATTGAAAAGAGTGGATGTTTATCTTGTTAACTCAGATCGAAGCAGTACACGCAAGACTAATGGTACACTGACTGCTCAGTACAAACAACATTATATCTTCGTATGAGACTAACAACACGACGTATTTCCGGTATTATGTCTGACATTTTCCGGGGAAATGATGACGTCTTATTTGTAAAAACTTTATTAGCAACATCATATGATACAGCATTAACCATCAGATGGATCACAGAAACAATTGAAACGGGAATTTAGTTTGTTCTCTTGTCATAATACTTTAGTGACAGAAAGCGCTTATTTCATATTCCAAAAACATGGATGGGAAGCCGCTTAACCATTTCAAAGTGTCTGTAGGTGTGATTGTGAATGGCTGTTTGTCTCTGTGTGCCCTGCAATTCCCTGGTGACCAGTTCAGGGTGTCACCCACTTACTGCTCAAAGACTGTTGGGATAGTCTCCGTGAACCTCACAAGAATAAAGCCGTTCAGAGAATGAATGAATGAATGAATGAATGAATGAATGAATGAATGATGTATGAATGGGTGGATGGCTGAATGATGGATGGATGGATGGATGGATGGATGGATGGATGGATGGATGGATGGATGGATGGATGGATGGATGGATGGATGGATGGATGGATGGATGGATGGATGGATAATAAGTATGTGTAGTATATGTTAAATAAATACGTATATACACATACATGCATGATTTACAATACACACACACATAGGGTTAATGTACAATATGATAGTAAACAGTATATATGAGGGAATGCATCTTAAATCTTACAGATGATTACATTGCAAGTAATTTATATACATGTAATGACAAAATGTTACAGTTCTTGATTGACAAAAGAATGAAATGAACCAAACAACAACCAATTGTGTTCATGTTATACTGTGCCCGCGATATGTTTCACAAGCAACAAGTTAATGTTGAAATCTACGTATTAACAGCTGGTTTCATTTCCTTGAAGGACAGGTTGGCCATCTTCTGTTGATAAAGACAAATACAAACTGCCGTCCGTCCGGGAAAGCACCTGTGATTGTTTGTGGAACTGCAGCGAACCTATATTGAGGACAGGTAATGAATGACAAAGTCTATCAATACAATATCTCAGACTTGATTAGATATGACCCAGTTATAACTTAGCTGATATCTTGGACACGGAAGAATGTTTTTTCTTTTCCTGATTTTTCTAATTCATTGCAAACTTAAATCAAAACACATTACTGCATATGGAATTATTCTTTGTTTTTGAATAATGTTTTTTCTTTTCCTGATTTTTCTTATTCATTGCAAACTTAAATCAAAACAAATTACACCACATGGAATTATTCTTTGTTTTTTTCACTCTAACGTCAATCAATACTAAGCATGATTACATTTTTGACATTATTTTCTTGGATACAGCACTTGAATTTGACTTTGGTATGTGCAAGGCAACACATTGTAATGATATGGTTGGTTAGTGCACAAATTCTGTGTGGAAAGTTGCCTATCTGTTTTTTACTTTCTGCATCTTATGCATTTTTGCCAAAACACGTGATGATATTTACTCACAGGATGTTTGTGCAGGGTGATGATGAGGCCGCATACAGATAGGAGGGAGGTCTCCAAACATGACAACCATCACCTGCAGGAGACTCACCAGGTCACACTTCCTCTGAGAAAGTGCCACAAAAAAAGTCAGCGTATCCTATGCACATACTGCAAACCTCTCACGTGTGCTGCTCACCTGCTTCCACTCCTGCAAGTATGGCAACAAGACGTCACCATTGCTGGAGACGTAGTTTCCCCGCAGGATCATCATCTCCCTCGTGGGCCTGACGTAGCAGATGGGGGCTGACTTAGGGTAGCATTCCTCGAGCCACACACATATAGGGATGTTGTAACTTGTGTCTAAACGAATCCCGGGAACAGTTAGAATATTTCTCAACGATCGTACAATGCTTTATTGTACCTGATATAAAATGTGAAATTATTACCTTCAAAACGAATGGGGATAGTTCCTGTTAGACTCATCAAGACCTTGGTGGTTCCATCAGTGTAAACTATACAAAGGAACATGAGTGTTTTGAATACTGTTTTAAAACCCACAATTATCAAAGAAAAATGAATATTTTGTATGTGTAAGCTCCTTACTGTATTTATCCACCACTGGAACAAGGTCTTTGAAATGGATCAATGCAACACATATTTCATCAGCCACATGTTTACAAAGATAAGTCTGTACAACGGAAACAAGTATGCATACACTCAAAAGAGAATAATAGGAATTGGAATATTTTTCTCACCATACACACAGTATACAATATTATGTTCCCTTACCTTTGGAAGCATTTTCTTTATGTTTTTGTAGGTTGCCATGATTGCGTGTGGATCTAAAAGCAAAAAAAAAAATGTCTTGCCTTGTCTTTAGCTCACCAACACTCACTAAGTTTTGACTTTTTCTTTCTGTGTGTTTAAGGGCAAGAACACAACTTTATGGACCCCCTAAGAACCAATAAGAGAACAGCATAATGATAGTACAAACAGGTGACTTATCTTAACCATAATATAATTAGGTTATATGGCCCAAAAAAACACTGTTCTCTGTTCCGTGACCCATTAAATGAACGTGTTTGTTACATAGAAGGTCATTTCTTTCAATAAATAAAGAATATGTTTTACTACTGTTGTCTGCTATTGTACGTGAGTTTTAAGTCTTGATAAAAGTAATTCTTGTGTTTTTAACCAACTTACTAACAACTGTAGGTAAAATCCCAATTTTACACTGTGTATATTACATATAAGTTGTTAAGTTTAAGTTGTTGAAGAAAAAACAATAATCCATCTGTAATTTGGTATTGTCTTCAATTGTTTGTTGTTGTTCTATATTTGCTGTTGTTTTTAGTTATTTACAGTTGTGTTTTGTTAAATGTTGTGTTTTTTAAATGGCTGTTGTGTTTAGCTATTTTTTGTCGTGTTTTTTTTTTATTTGCTGTTGTAGTTTTTGATTAGCTTTTATTTATTTTCTCTTGTGTTCTGCATTTCAGGGCCTCTGTAAGACAGCTTTATTTAGTACAACAATAATGTGACTGCAAACTTATCATTTTGATGTGATTTGATATTTCATCTCTCGCCTGTAAGAGGCAGCAAATTGAAGACGCAATTGTACAACGGAAAGGCATACACAAAAATGACAAGACTATCATAACATAACATGTTTATCATAACATCTTTATTCCTGCCCTGCAACACATCTGACATTTTTTTTAAAGAGTACATACATCTTGAATAGCTAAACAGCCAACATTTTTTTTATAAATTCCAAACACACTTTCATTCAATAGTGTTCAAGGGAGAGAGAAGCCCTTGATACAATTGTAAGTAGAGAAGTCCAAACCTCTACAGGTCTGTACAAGTCATTTTGTGACATGTATTCTCGGGGTTACTGGCTAAGTATCCATGCGGCAACAATATGAGACATTCTAAGACGATGAGAATTTATGCATAGATTTGTGGAGTTGTGGCATTATTATGGATTTGCTATACAGTATAAAGTTTGACAAGGCGACAACAAGCATTTAGGACGAGACAAAGATTCCATCAAAATATTTCAGTACAACAGTTTGAACCAAATTAATTTTAAACAGACTTTTAGCTGAAAACTTTCAGATGACACATTCACAGTTCATACACTTCATTCGAGCAAAAATGAATGGTTAATAATTACTTAGCTTTCACACTGAAGCACGGTTGTTTCTGCTATTTATGACTTATCCTTTGTAGCGGGGAAAAAAACGTGACCTCACCTCCACTGTAAATTGAAAGCAGTTTTATGTTTACTCTGGATATGAGTGGGATTCATAAACCAATAGAGCCACTAAATGTAACCAACTAAACTAACTAAATGTAATCAAGCAAGAATGAGGCAATTTGGTTTTTATTGGATATACACGACCAAAAAACTCATTCTTTTAGACACACTTCAAAATGTTGCAGTTTTACCTTCAAGATCTGTGTACAGTGCACGGCATGTCTTAACCCAATGCTTTTTCTGTAGTTGCACACAAAGTAAACAGACAAAACTTCTCCTGTGCATATGGAATAAGCTACAAAATAGAAACAGGTAAGCGCAGTCTTTTGAATAAAGTAGCAAATGAATGCAACAGTCGAGAACACAAGCGAGTCAACACTTGAGAAACACAGCGACGCACCCCATGATCCAGCATTCATGACACATATTAGTCACTCACATTCATGTACAGGACACATTTTGAGGTTTTGGAGGGTATTGGAGTGTGTGGAAAGTTTAAGCAATCTAATGTGTGTGTTACACTCTGCAAAGGGTGACACTTTGAAAAAAAAATCCCCTCTGTATTGGGGTTAAGAAGCAGATTAAAAAGCATGTTAAAAGCGCATAAAACGATAATAGAGAGTTGTTTTCGAAAGAAAATTGTGTCTCCACCAAAAACCTGTAACCGTGCAAGCATAGCATGTTGCTCTTATGATATAGGCAAATGTCTCCAGCTGTAGCACTGTGCAAAAGCACTGTACCCTCCCTTGCTTCCAGTGCAATGTGAATTTAACAGATATAAATCCTACTATACCCACACCAATATACAGTAACCATTGCTGTTAATAAGCTATGATTATTATTATCATCATCATCATCGTCACCATCACTATTATTCCACAAAAACAACTTTTACCAAAGAAAGTAAGGCAGCTGCATTCAGAACCAAAATGTATTTCTCTCTCCAAAAAAAGGCGATTCAGTACGTATCTTGACACTTGGGGAGTTGATACAGTTCAAGATTTATATTAGAGTGGAATGTTTTGATTTGTTTCGATTCAGTGTGATTACAATTCTTTGCAGTACGGCTGAGAGGATATGATGCAATGAGTTTCTTGTTGTCATATTACAATAGGAATTAACTTGTCTGTAGGTAAGTGTAAAAGTGTCTTTCCGTCAAAGACAAATCTCTGCAATCAAAGATAATTCGATACGTATACCTATATACAGTATTTTGAAGTGGAACAATTCAATTTGGTTTGATTGAATGCACTCATCTTTTAAATCAAAACCAATTCATTTTTTTTAATAACCCCTAGATTATATACAGGGGGGTAGTTTCACATCAATGAAATTAGTGACAACATGATTGTATTTTTGTATGGACGTACGTGTTTTCTTTTTTTTTTTATGTCAGTAAATGTATGGGCAAGTCATGAAAAATGTTGAGCTCTTTTAACTCACTCAGTTGAGCTCAATATTTTTTTTTTAATTATCCACCCACTAAATATGTTCCAGTTCAAAACCAAAATGCACATCTTTTACAATGAGGCTAACTGTTAAAACAACAGCAACACATTCTACAAATTCCCAAGTCAGCCTTCACCTTTAAAGGGAGGTAGTTGGATTTTTTTTTTTTTCAAAGTGGGTTACATGAGTGGTTATAGAGCAAACAAATGTCCATTGCCTACCCAAGACCAGTGCAAAACCGGGGTGCAAGTGGATTGAGTGTTTCAGGGTGAGCTGAAAGGGGGTTGGGAATTCAAGGCTCTCCCTATAAGACCAGTGTAGAGACTGAAAACAATAAGTTAGTTACCAGCAAGACCACGTTGGAGTTGATTATAGTGATTCGTGGTTTTGCTCACCTGTCGACATGAAGCGCAAAAAAAAAAGGGAGAGGGCTGGCCAAGCTTGCTCAGGTAGCCACGCAGGCAATAGTCAGTCCAAATCCTTCTTTCCATAAAAACGGCTCTGGTTCAGGTTCTTCTCAAGAGACAAAAAAATTGCAACCATTTATTTCATTTTCATCATTCAGTTTTTTTCATTCTATTTTCAAGTCCATGCTGCGACGTCTTGTGCTGTAGCATTTCTTTCCAAGCTGTGAAGAGGACCTGAGGGGAAAAAGATGGCAGGATGCAAAAGTATAAATGTATTACACTCTAAATGGAAATACTAGCACTGTTGCGTCAACCCTCTACAGGAGTTTGTAGCCCGATGTATTCGTATTATAGACTTTAGGAGCACAAGCAGGTACACAACTTAAGTAGAATTAAAGAGACATCAAACTGCCGCTGTGGCTCAGGTGGCAGTGCGTGTCATCCAATAACAAAAGGGTCTGCTGTTGGAATCCCGCTCTGTCCGAGTTATTGTGTTGTTGTGGTTAATACGTCGTTTACCCGCACCAGAGTGTGAATTGTGGGCGCTTTGCATGCATGACTGAAAAGCGCCGTATAAATTGGATGCAATCACATTATTATTGTCATAAAAACTGGTGTGTACTGCAAAAATACAATAACACAGTTGTCCTACTGTCAGGTAATTTAATCCAAAAAGCAGTTCTATTCTGTTAAAGTACATAATGTAAAATTACCACCCCACCCACTGTTATCCTATGGTAGTATACTATAATTTATAATTCAGTACTATACTGTTAAACTGCAGTGGGTGAATTGTAAAATAACAGTAAATTACTAGTGTCCTTGCTGTCAGACAAGTTGGTGTTTTTTTCCAGAGAAATTCTTTACAGTGAAGAAAAACACATTGCCACTCTTTGCAACCTTTTGCAACATTTCTGAAAAAAAAACTGATATTGGCTACGTTCGCAAGCATTTACCGCTCAGTGGGGTGTGGGCTTCGAAATTAAAATCAAAAGTAGTCTCACCTTCATCACGATACCACACAGCGACAGCTCATACAGTCCTGACCACTCTCATCTGGCGGATTCAGCTTCCTCAGCTTGTGTTGCCTAATTTCCCTGACCAGTGTGTAGAAAGCATCCTCTACTCCCTGTAAAAAATATGAGACCGAAATTTGCTGTTTTTGCTGTATGTTTATGTCAACCCGTTCAAGTTTCCATGATTAATCAACGGGTCAAGATATAGAGCTGTTGAATTCTTTAACTATGATCAATCATAAGAGAGTTGGACAACAAACACTGCCCCCCCCTTCCCCCCACCTCAGGGAGAGCAGAGCCTTCAGGAGAGCACATCGTGGAGACGTGTGACAATGTTACCATGGCAATCATCTCAACTGCTCTTCATCAAGATATCAATGAAAATATGTCCTATTTAATTCTTTGTACTGCCTCCATTTGAATGATAGACTTTCTGCTAGTCTATTGATGAATAGCTTAGTTTGTATGCAGATGCATATAAAGTTTTATCGCTATCTTTGAATCTTTTCAAATGGGTTTCTGCTCTCCAGTCCAGGTAACTTGGTTATGAGTCACTGACCCCAGCGCAACACAGCAATAAAATCTCAACAGATTTAACAGCTGTCAATGCACGTTTATTTATTTATTTTGCACAATTAATTTCTAGGCTGAGAGAAAGCCTTAAAATGTACCAAAACAATAAAACAGATCGATGTGGGGGTTTTTTTTGACGACATGACTGTTATTTGAGCTCAAGCTTCACAAGATGTACCTGTCGTGTCTTAGCGGAGGTTTCAATGTAAGGGATGCCATAGGAACGGGCGAGTTCCTGGGCTTGCCTTGTGTCCACCGTACGTGCTGGGAGGTCACATTTGTTGCCCACAAGCACCATGGGAACATCATCCGAGTCCTTTACGCGTTTAATCTGTTCTCTGTAGGTCGCAAACAAAACAAAAATGAAGACATAATTCAACACGAGCAGTCTTAAGTTGTTTCTTGACTTGCCCCAACAATGCAATGTTATATCAAGTGCCACACCCCTCATCAGAGAATTCCCTGGCTTAAACTGTAAACAGCAGCTGTTTCACCACTGTAAAAACAAACATCCAGAGAGCACTAGGACCTTGAGGAAGATCCAGTTCCCTGGTGGTGCAGGGGACTGCTGATCTACTGAAGGAGGGAGCATGCTGGGAGGTGGGGGGTGGAGATGGACGACAGGCAGGCGGCAAAGAGCATTACCTCATTGCTACAGCAGCCAGCAGTGAAAGGAAACTGACAGAAAGGAGGGTGTCTGATCAATCTACGTACTCCTTTCCCCCCAGTTGCAGTGCAGCAGGACACATCCACATGAATCAAAGCTAGACCATCTGCCATCAACACCACTAATGCTGTTTACCTTATTATAAGTCAAATTACGTAGGTGTTTGCCACACAACATAAACCTACTTCATATACAATATTCAAATAGTAAGAGCTACGGTCTTGACCAGTGTTGTGTTGCAACAATCGGAGCATTACTAAAATCATCTGTCAAAAACTATTCACTTTTTTTTGGGGGCACTTTGACTAATTGAATGAAGGGAGAGCTATCAAAGATATATATTGCCTTGTTTACTTGGCATGTTGCAAATTCAAAGAAGATACAGGAAACTCCTCTCATCCTTCCTCTCTCTTCCTCTTTTTCATTCTCCATCCTTGGGAGTCCCATGGCCAGCTTCCCTATGAGTCAGGATCGATGTCATTGGCATGGTGCTGTAATCCTTCAGTTGGGGCTAAGCATTCTTTAGCCGTGTTAAATGCCTGACATCTCCTAACCACTGCAGAGAGCTGGCACACACACATGCCGCTCTCTTTGGACTGTCAAGCACAGTGCCCATCATGCCAAAATCCAAGGCCGTAATTTTCCCAGTCTTATCATTTTGCCACACCTGTATTGATGAATGTCTTCAAAGGATTTGGTGTTGTTGATTGCGAACACGCAGAGGAATCCCTCTCCCGTCCTCATGTACTGGTCCCTCATTGCGCTGTATTCCTCCTGACCTGCAGTATCAAGGATGTCCAGTAGGCAGGTCTCTCCGTCAATCACAACCTGTTTCCTGTACGAGTCCTGCAAAGCAAATTTAAGAGATACCATCTCATAAAATATAGCAAGGCATTTTCTGGCCCCTCAATAGACCTGATCTCTAAAGTCGCACGAAAGTTTGCAGATGGTACACAAGTCCCCAGCATTTTTTGTTACACCTCAGATCTGTAAATCTGTTTAGCTTTTTCTTGTCTTTTTTTGCAACAGGTATTCCAAAATGTGGGCCAGCGTCAGGTGTTCATCAAAAATTATTGAGATACTAAGTGAAGTATTATACTACATGAATAAAACCTCTTCCACAGCTGCCACCTAAAAATGACCTTTTTTCCAGATTATTTCCAGCTTGCTGCCCTGTGTACTGATTCAAGATGAGGTTTTGATGTTTAATTTGTTGGCCGCCATAAAACAATCAGACCCATAACAATTAAAATGCCATCAGTCGGGTCCAGAGTATTTTTCCACTCAAAACTCAAAGCCCATGACGCTTTCCGTCGAAAACCATTGTTGCTGACATGCTGATGTCGTAACACATTGAAGTATTATTCTATGGCCTGCCCTGAGCCATGCAGCCAAAAGCAACTGAAGTGAACCATCACAAAAAATGATGCAAGTCTTAGTCGCACACAAAGTGGCACAGCACCAAAAACTTCAAAGATGTACTAGATTTTGCAGCTCCACATAAAATATACCTGTGCTGTAATATTCTTTTATTGAACCATGGAAAGATAGCACGATTAACAAAGAAGAAGCAAATAGCCACAAAAAAGATGAATCAAGACATTTCGAGAGGCTGTTGATATCTATTGAGCGCCCGTTTGACTGGATCTGTTCATTTCGGCAACACAGACTCAATACGCTTTTGATTTCTAACTACAGGTGCATCTGAAAGTATTTAAGAAACACAATGAATATAAAATATGTGCAGTATATAAGAGGGATGGGCGGCTACCCATAAGAGGTAACCTGTCGGGTCGTGGATTTTTGATTAATCGTTTCATCTGTGTCCTTGCAATGTTGTGTACAGGCGATCCTTGCGTTTCTCGGTGTGCGCAAGTTTAAGGGGTAAGCCACAACTCCTGTGTGAATGCACACATTGTACATGGCAATTTCACACTTTGGCGAGTTCTAGCTGAGATGCACAGGCAAATAAGTCCCAACTCTATACTCTACTGTTACTCCTCTGTTGCGCCAATTAGCCGGGAATGCAGTGCGAAAACAGCTGCGGTAAGGTACAGTGTCTTGTTTTTAGATTGTGATATCAACGGTAGGTCATTTTTTTCTTTTACTCTTGCATTTCTTAAAAAAACAAGTTCAAATACTATCTTCAAACTGACTAGTTATACGGGTGTTTTATGGAGAGTTTGAGGTTTGCTTTTAAATTCGAACAAATTGTCAGTCATTCCAGAACAGATTATGATGTATATCGTTTTTAAAGCTCTTTTGAAGACACACAGTGTAGAACTTTTTAAATTGATGTCGCGACGTAAATAGCTCTGTAGTTTTCCATTGGACTTAACCAGCTACCAATAATTTCTCTGTCGAATATCATCTCATATGAACACCACAATCAAAGAACCAAGTCCGTATTTAGCCCTCCAATGTGCAGCCACAAAAACATGGGAGTGCCTTCCCTTTGTTTATTAGAGCATAGGAGCCAGGAATGCAAATACACAAAAAGGACATTGTCTGGCCAGAGGCAGGCGTGGTGAGAAAAGAGAACAAAAATGGGAGAGAACGAGGGTGGGGGGGGGAACCAAAACCTTACAAGCAAGCATGGAAATGACTTTTCAAATATGTCTGATACCTATGTAAGAAGGTTGTACTCACGCTAACATTGGCCAGTTAATAATTTCAGAAACAATCCGCGAGTCTACCCAATTTTATGAATTCATAAGAAAAGTAAATGTTAAAGAACAGCAGGGATGTGATAGTGATTTCAAATTAAATGGTTTTGCGTGTTCACTTCCTTTTTGCCGAAGATTCCAATAGGGCTGGAGCGGGAATACATACAATGTAATGGAAAAAAAAAGAAAGATTGTTGTACCTCTATGGTGGGGTCATATTCATCCACAAAGTGGTTCTGGATGAGTTGGATGGTGAGTGCACTCTTGCCCACGCCTCCAGCGCCCACCACCACCAGCTTGTACTCTGTCATCTTTCCCGATGCGGCTCACACACGCATACACACACATATACACACACACGCACACACACACACACACACACACACACACACACTGCTGCTGCAGCTGTAGAGAAGAAAAGCAAGCAGACACAGGCTGCCATTTAGAAAACTGACAAACCCAAAGCACATTAGTGTTCAAAATGTTTAAACACACTTTGAGATATGCTCTATGATCAGGGACAGAAAGAAAGCAGATGTTACTATTAGAATTCAATGATGAGAGAGCGAATAGAGAGGGCCTGTGTTAGGATCCTCACAGGGGAATGTAAAAAATGTGCTGAAGGTACTCAGCGTTCGACTCTCCCGCTCACTGTGAGAGGACAGAAAAAGAAACGTGACATAGGGAGATGTCTAGGCTACACGTTCCCGAGGGGCAGCTTTGCCTAAACCCGGGATCATGTCTGAGCGTTTGTTGTCATTTACTACACTGCATGTAAAAATGTTCTTTACCTCTAGTTTCTAATTTGGGAAATTTTAAATGGTTAACATTGTGGCCAGACAAGACACATTTCTTGCTATTGTGATGAAATCAAAGTATAAACAAAGCAGTCATAGGGGCGTAGCTGTCACATGCAGTGGAAACATGGACTGTAATTTCCGGACTATAAAACGCACCTGAATATAAGCCACACCAGCTAAAATGAGGGGAAAATCCTGCTTTGTTCATACAATATAAAACACACTAAACTATAAGTCCTAGGTGTTTTAAATGAAATGTCCTCACTTCTATTTCTTGGATTACTAAAAAACAAGTCTATACCCTGCAAATGACCTGAAAACAGACCAGTGGCAGGCATGATGGTACATGATGAGTCAGCGCCATAGTGACGCTTCCATGGAGGTTTAGCAAGATTACATCAGATGCAAGTTGGGGCTAGTAATCCATGGCCAACCGCACATTCATTCTGCCAGAGGCTCCTAGCAACCCTATGGTTACAATCACAATTTCACATACTGTGCATAATAATGATAATAAGTGACAAGGCAATGTCGTCATGAGGATAATGTCTCACTAAAATTTACAAGAGGAAAATCACTGTGAATCCCTGCAACATTTAGGGTGCAGCTTCCTTCTTTTTTTTTAATGAAAGGCTTAGATTTCATCTTGATAAACTGTGCCATAAAAAAGTACAAGCCCCTTATAAAATTCTTATTGTATTGCATAGCATTCCCTCTATAATGTTTAAGATCATCAAGGAAATACAAAGATCAGAAAAAGACAACTCAATGGCTGATAAATTAATAAAGAATAAAACTTTTCAAAACTATCTGACCCAGTGCTAAAAAGTACTTGGCCCCTTGTTAAATCATGCTCACCGAGAAGTCCTACATGACCCTCACCTTGTTTGTTATGAGTGACGCTGAGCGAGTTCACACGAGGAGAGTTTAGGACTAGCCTATTTTCACAAGGAAAGGAGCACAAGTACAGTAAATTACGGCTTTACTGGATTTTCATCAACATTATTGGATATATTATTATTATTATTATTACGCTTTAATCATAACTTTGAATGTTATCGGATTTATGACGTTAACCCAACGTCAACCCCATAATTATCATATCGCTAATTGTTGAGCAACCCTAAGAATACGTATGGAGCAACTCTGGTCAAGTAGCTAAAGTGCTTCAGGTTGGACTACGAGTATTTGATTTCAGAACAAATGAATAATTGCATGATTTTACATACTATGTGCCTTTGAGTGGTGAGTCTTTAATAACCTCTTTGTGAAGCACGCTAAGATTAGCCATGCCTTGCTCACTGATGTTAATGATTGACTGAAAGGCAGACTCCATAACTAAGGACATAGCCATTAGCTGCAGCAATAGATCCTGACATGACTAAACTGTTGCTGAGCCTTGCAGGAACAGGTGGTTCTGAGCATTGTAACCAATGTCAGCGAAAGCCTCCTTCATGTAACACGCTGGCATAACAGCAATCTGTCTGACTCTCTAAGCCTCAAGCTTTTGGCTATTTTCATGACAAAATAATGTCCAGAGGCAGTTCCGTTGTTGGGTGGCTGCTTGTGGAAAGACCACATACGTACAGTTAAACGTAAATGTTATTTCAATGGTAAATAAAACACGATCATCTAGGATTGCATTGTCAAAGGAAGCTAACATGTCATTTCGACAGTCTAGAGTCAAGAATTGAGATCAGAGAAAACATACATTAGAAGGGTGGGAAAGGAAGACATGTCAGGAATCAAGGCATTGTAGATTGCATGCCAAATATTCTGGAGGCACCGTAACGGCATGGCTGCCAATGGAACTGGATCGTCACTAATGTTTATTGATGAGGCGTCTGCTGATAGAAGCAGGAGTTGTGTCAAGGTGATAGTTGTGTCGAGAAATGTAGCTGCTGGAACACCTGGAGGCTCAGGTGAACGTGCAGTAAGATGTGTCAACTACTGTCATTTTATTTTCCTTTAAAAACAGTCACAAAGATTTGCTATCTTTTATCTAAGACTAAAACTACGTAGAAACTTAGTAACTGTGGCGAGGTGGCACAATATGAATGAACAGTGAGACCTCCACAAAAAGAATTGACACAAATACGTGCCACACAGGATCGAAAGTGCACACCTGCCTAATGGATGTAACTGACAGTTGAAATTGAAAATTCAACAGTACCGTGAATGCTGCTGGCACATTGGAGGCAGGAAACCAGACAGCCTTGCCATTTCCTCTCAAACTAGGCCATGTCAGCCGCTGATAAATAATCCACACATGAAGATGAATCGAAAACTTCATCATGCTTAAAGATGCTGTTGCTTTCTTCAAGTCACTTGTCAATATTGAGCTTACACTGAGCTTCTGCATGGGCTGATGTATCAATAGGTTGAGCACATCATTTTTGTAATATATTTCATCACATGGAGATAAAAAGCGCTGAGAATGCTCAGTGAAGAATGTTGACTGAAGAAAGTGTGCTGTCTGTCTCTTAAAACCTGGATCATATTTGGGTGCCTTTGATAGGAATTTTCTCCCATAAAAATTGAGAATGGCTAAATGAAGATGGTCTCTGGTCTGTTTATCAATCATCAAAGTGTTGACATTTTAGTCTTTTGTATAAAATGAATTGTTGATTACAAAATGACACGGTGGGCTCGGCTGCAACCTGAAGAGGGACTGTTGATTTCGTATCAACTCGTTTGTCTCTACAACATGGCATTCGCTATGGGAAGTTGAACAACATACACAAAGCAATAATCATCATGTTAGCACTGTATGTGAACCTTTAGGAATCCTTCTTTATGTCACCCTTCATTTTCATCATAAAACCTCTTTCCGTTGATTTTCAACACCTTTTATCCTGTTCAGGGTTGTGTGGGATGCCCCAGCCTATCCCAGCTGACATCAGGCGAAAGGCCCACTACAACCTGAACTGGTCGCCAGCCAGTCGCAGGGCACACATGGAGATTAACAACCAGCCAAACCAACATGCACACTGCCACTGATCGGGAATCGATCCGACTGCCCGCTCACAAGTCAGGCGAATGTACCCCTACACCATCAGCAACTGGTCGCATTAGTATTATTATCATTATTATTAGTAGTAGTAGTAGTCGTAATAGTTAGTAGTAGTTGGAACTACAGTTGGCCATTTTTACACCTGTCTTCTCACAAGCAAGTCCATTAGGTTTTATGCATACAGTTTATGTCGAAGTGTTTTATTCTATATTTTGACATGTGCAGCTCGCAAAATCTTTGCATGGCTCGGCCGGAGGAAGGATCACTAGTGTGTCTGTGTTTGGAGTTTTTTTTTATAACTTGCCACCTCCAGCCTGGGAAATTAACAGTTGGTTTGGAAACCCTAGACCCCTGCCTGAGCCGAGAGGATAATCTTACATGACAGTTTAAGGTGGGCGCAAATGAAGGGAACTGATGGGCAGTCTTGCACGTGAATTCAGGATTATTGCAAAACGAAAGAAAAACCGCAATAGAAAAAAAAAGTTTTCCAATTTTTAAACCAACTTTCTGCTCATCTTTTTCTAGATTATCTGTAAATATAGACAGTACAGTATTTCAGCACTAGTCAAGACACAACCTGTGTAAAAAGAAAAGTGCAAAGAGGGTAATCTTTCCTAGTATAATTTCTGATGTCAATTTAAGTGCTTAATTGGTTAAAGAATCAATACTGGCAGAGCCACAAGTCTACTGCCGAGATAATAGATATTTAGTGGAGCGTTGATGGTAAGGAGACCCTCCCAAGGGAGGTATCACAATCCAATACAAGGCTCCAGGACAGCTCGCTACACCCACCCACTACAATGACATCATCCTCCTAAACGGCATCCAAACAAGTGTTGACTGGCAGATGAGCCAGCCAACTATCTCAATTCTGCTTTCTGAGGCTACAGGTTTGACCATTCCAGAAGAACTAGGTATTCCAAGGTAGCCTAATGTACATTTTTACAAAATGCACATGTAAAGTATGCCTAACAATGCTGAATGCATGCATGCAATGCATTCATTCTTCAGCATGCATGCATGCAATGCATTCATTCTTCAGCCAAGTGGAAGCCTGACCAAAAGCGCAAAGCTCAGTAAAGAAAACCCTCCATTTTGCATTTTCAAACAAGTGCCATCTCAACAGTTTCTCTCCTAAAGATTTTGTGTGCAGGTGACCTTTTCCCGGCGGGGGTCGTTCTCTGGGCAGCTGGAGCAGAGTGAGACCATGCAGGCAGCAGCAGAGATGAAAAGGCCAGCTGACCTCCACAAAGCACAATTGGCTATAGAAGCCAAGTGGCTTATCATCAGACACAGAATACTGCTAAATTCACTGCTTGGTAATTCTTGCAAGCAGAGGACTGGGTCACCATTTCAGAAACACAGAAGGTCCCTCATTTGACACATATAAAATAATTAAAATCTGTCTAAGCTGATTTAAATGTATTGCATCGACGAATGGGAAAAAGTTAGGGAGGAAGGGATTGTACTAGTCGTAAATGAAGAAGCAGTAAGTAGTATGAGGGAGGAAAGGGTAGAAGTCAGGTTTCCTTGTCATTTTAGGGCTGTGCAATTAATACAAAATAAAATGACAATTACGGTTATTACACTCCCCAATTACAAAGTTGGCATGACTATTAAAAACCCTAATAATACTGTAATATGCATTAATGGCCAATTAAATATGTTGAATTATACAAGGGAATCATATTTGAATTCAAATATTGAATAATTTATAAGTTCCTTTTTTTTCATTTTAAAATGACCAATTTTATTATTGTTGCTTGGTCCAAAAAAAACTTAGATAATTATCGCGTTCCAAGAAATTAATATTTTTTTACATGTTTAAATATGTTCTTGTTTTATACCAAAAAATAACATCGTTTCAATAACTGTGAATTCAGTTACAGTGGAGATTCGGTTTTTGAACATCCCGGTTCTCGAACAATTCGGTATTCGAACAAAAAATTCGAGATTTTTTTGCTTCAGATGTGGGACGAAATTCGGTTGTCGAACCTCGCGAGATGAGCCGAGACGACACGCATGCCAACTGACTCCGTTCGTTATTACGTTGTCGTTACTCTGAGGATTGCATCAACTCTAATCATGCCTCCAAATGAAGCAAGTGGGAGCAGTAAAGCCATCCTAAAACACAAAGACGCTCCACAAGCAGTGCGGCAGTGAGCGCCCGGCCGGCGCGATGCGGTTGCGCGATAGGACCAAATTAAGCTACCTGCGCACTGAGGTCCACTTCAATTTTGGAAAGTCCATTAGGAATTTAAAAATATTTTCTAAATTTTAACGACCGCTTTGTCACAATAATGCGACCAGCGCGGTGCAGTTGCGCGTTCGGCAATGCGCTGCAGTTGCGCGATCGGACAAAATTAAACTTCCTGCGCACTGAGGTCCACTTAAATTTTGGAAAGTACATCAGGACTTTAAAAATATTTTTTAGATTTCAGCGATGGCTCTGTCACAATATTGCAACCAGCGCGTTGCAGTAGAGCGGTCGGTGACGCGCTACGGTCGCGCGTTCGGCAGTGCGCGGCAGTTGCGCGATCGGACAGAAATGCACAAATGAAAAAAATGCTCAAAAAAAGGCGGGTTTTTTTTCTTGGAACGGATTTTATTTCTTCTATTATTCGTAATGGGAAAACATGATACGGAATTCGAACGATTCACTTCTCGAACAAGCCTTCTGGAACGGATTGTGTTCGAAAACCGAGGCTCCACTGTATCACCAAGATAATCATATATATATATTTTTTTAATCAAGCATGAGCCCAAATTTGTACTCTGGTGTATTATTGCAGGGACATGTTATAACACTCAACATAACCAGTTAAGTCAAATAGCAAAATAGTTGTTTGTGGCAAGTCTACTCTATAGTGCACTCTATTTCGCCATAAACCTGCAACTGGCTGGCAAACAGTTCAGGGTGCAGTCTGCCTTTCACCCAATGTCAACTGGGAAAGGCTCCAGCACCCTCCCGCGACCCTGACCAGGATAAGCGATGTTAAAAATGGATGGATGGATGGATGGATGGATGGATGGATGGATGGATGGATGGATGGATGGATGGATGGATGGATCGATGGATGGATCGATGAACCGATGGAAAGTTGGATGGATGGATGGATGGATGGATGGATGGATGGATGGATGGATGGATGGATGGATGGATGGATGGATGGATGGATGGATGGATGGATGGATGGATGGATTGATGGATGGATGGAAAGTTGGATGGGTTGGTTGAATGGATAGATAGATAGATAGATAGATAGATAGATAGATAGATAGATAGATAGATAGATAGATAGATAGATAGATAGATAGATAGATAGATAGATAGATAGATAGATAGATAGATAGATAGATAGATAGATAGATTTACCAAACAGCTATCAGAATGATGCAGTGCATCACTGCAACCGATAACGACAATAATCACTGTTATGAATACCAAAGTGACAGTGTCAATCAAATCAAATCTCGGCATTATTATGTACATCAGGGCGGATGTTTATGATGCAGCACTTGCTGTATATGAAACTTCCGCAGTGATACATTTGCAGTTTTCCCACGGTGGAGCAGGGTGTCTCCCTTCTGGTGGCCCCTGTTAGCGACGACAGTAGTCTCGTTTATTTTTATTTCTTTAACAATGCAATCAGTTAAGCTGTGCAGGCATTTCTATGACTCCGTGTTCTGTTTTATGGGCAGCAGAGACATCCAGTCACCCCCACCCAAGTTAAATACTGCTCAGGGGTCGTTGTTCGGAATGATAATGCCACATGTATTATTTATTAGGAACACACACGGCTCTCGAACTAAATTCACGCCTGTAAATGGAAAAGCGTCCTGGTTGTCAATTAAACCCTCACCATTGCTAGCTAACGTGTAACTGTGGGCACCAAGACACAACACGGCGTGCAAAGGCGCACAAGATCGTAATTAACATATTTCCGAGACTGGAACGTGTTTGCTTCATACTTACAACAAGCGGGCTGCAATTAGCGATTTTTCCTATTCCGGAGGAGAGGGGTTAAAAAAAAAGGGGGAAAATAAAAAAAGATGCTCCAACTCAAGTTCCTTCTTCAACTGAATATCTCCAAACAGTTTTCGCACCGTTTCCGGTCGTCTTCAAATCACCAAATTTTTATTATTTGCCACGAACGCTTCACTTTTCCTAAATAGCACCGAGCGACTTGGAGGCACTCATTGGTGAGACCGAAATGTGTCCTGATCGAACAATGTGGCTCCAGTGTGAGAGCAGGCGAGAGGATGAGGAGTGGGCAATGGGGAGTGCGTGTAGCCCACGCCCAGCGCAGACCCACGCAGAACCGCCCCGATGTGCACGCGCCATGCCCGTCTGTCGCGCGCTCTTTGCGCGTTCACGCACAAATAACAGAAAAAAACAACAAACCGACCTACGTTGCTCTGAGCAAATTGTCAATTCAATTTCAGAGAAGAATTAATTGTCTTTGCGTCCAAGTAAGCTCCTAGTCGGTTTCAAGCAGCGAGGAGGCTTTGTGTATGATAACCCCCCCCCCCACACACACACACACACACACACACACATGCGCATAAAACTTTAAATGCGTATGAATACGACCAACGTTTTAAGGTTATTTTGCGTACCACACCTTTTCAGAGCGGGCGTAAACTAAAGAAACTACATTTCCCAAGAAGCTACTCGACCGCCTTTGCCGTCCGTATCCAGGAAGATGAGAATGGTTGCCAAGCAAACATTCAACCGCACTGATGGCCATCATTGGATGAATAACATGGCTGAATTATCTTTCCCACAAGACGAAGGTCAAAGTAAAGCCTGGTCCTTTTTTGCAATGCCATATTGTTAGCAGAGAAGAATGGATCGCACATTAACAAAACGGGAAGTTCGGCCTGCTTCTGGCCGGGTCCAGGTGACTGTGATGGATGAATCAGGCCCCTTCAACCCAGCTCCTGCCATGAAAGTCTGTGAGGAGGGTGAAGTGGAACTCTATCTATCCCAGGAGAGGCTGGTAAGCTTGTAAAATGTGCGATATAAATCAAGTTGTATTGTATTGTATTGTATTGTATTGTATTGTATTGTATTGTATTGTATTGTATTCTATTCTATTCTATTCTATTCTATTCCATACCTACCTACCTACCTACCTACCTACCTACCTACCTACCTACCTACCTACCTACCTACCTACCTACCTACCTACCTACCTAGATACGTGTATTAGTGCTGTGCATGAATTAGTTGTATTCGTTCGATGCAGCATGGCATATTGAATCGATTCATAATACAGTGAAGCCTCGGTTTTTTTTAACACAATCCGTTCCAGAAGGCTGTTCAGAAATGAATCGTTCAAATTCCGTATCATGTTTTCCCATTACAAATAATGGGGGGAAAAATCCGTTCCAAGAAAAAAACCCGCCTTTTTAAGCATTTTTTTCATTTGCGCATTTCTGTCCGATTGCTGAAATTTAAAAAATATTTTTAAAGTCCTGATGTACTTTTCAAAATTTAAGTGGACCTCAGTGCGCGGAAAGTTTAATTGTGTCCGATCTCGCAACTGCAGGGCACCGCCGAACGCGAAACCGTAGCGCGTCACCGACCGCGCAACTGTACCGCGCTGGTCGCATTATTGTGACAGAGCCGTCGCTGAAATTTAGAAAATATTTCAAAAGTCCTGATGTACTGCCCAAAATTTAAGTGGACCTCAGTGCGCAGGAAGTTTAATTTTGTCCGATCGCGCAACTGCAGGGCACCGCCAAACGCGCAACCATAGCGCGTCGCCCACCGCACAACTGCACCGCGCTGGTCGCATTATTGTGACAGAGCCGTCACTGAAATTTAGAAAATATTTTCAGAGTCCTGATTTAGTTTCCAGAATTTTAGTGCACCTAAATGCGCAGGGAGCTTAATTTTGTCCGAATGCGCAACCGCAGCGCGCCGCTGACCGCGTGTCGCATTATTGTGACAGAGCGGTCGCTAAAATTTTGAAAATATTTTCAAAGTCCTAATGAACTTTCCAAAATTTAAGTGGACCTCAGTGCGCAGGGAGCTTAATTTGGTCCGATCGCGACAGTTGCGCCGGCCGGGCGCTCACTGTCGCATTGCTTGAGGAGCGTCTTTGTGTTTTAGGATGGCTTTCTTGCTCCCACTTGCTTCATTTGGAGGCATGATTAGATTTGATGCAATCCTCAGAGTAACGAGAACGTAATAACGAACGGAGTCAGTTGGCATGCCTCTCGGCTCATCTCGCGAGGTTCGACTACCGGATTTCGTCCGACATCCAAAGCAAAAAAATATCGACTTTTTTGTTCGAGTACCGAATTGTTCGAGAACCGACGTTCGAAAACCGAGGCTCCACTGTATATCATTTGGGTTCACTGTTGGCAGTCGTCTATCGTCTATCAACTTGGGCGGCAAAAAGCTGTCACTGGCTTCTATATTTTTATGATGTAAACTTACATGTTGTAGCTTCATCAAAGTGAATTTCCTTTATAATAGATGGAAATCCTTGATATCAGCAATACATCTTGGGTAATTGTGCTGAGTTGAGACTGTCCTCCACAGGAATTACTGTGTGGAACAAAAGATCTGACTCAGGTGACCTCACTGGAAATCTGCGTGGACACTCGAGAAAACAGCCTTGGTAACTTTGGTGAGCGACATACCTCATCAATGCATATGCAGTGTTGAATGTGGAGTCATTCTTGGAGAAAGAATACATTTGCAGTATCTATGTATGTTCTTTTTATAAGAATACTCATCCTTGTGATAGATATTTGTATGTAATGTCAATATTTCAATGTACCGTATTTCCGGACTATAAGGTGCACCAGACTATAAGGCGCACCTTCAATAAATGGCCCGTTTTAAAACTTTGTCCATATATAAGGCGCACCGGACTATAAGGCGCACCATTAATGCAATCACAATATAATGATTTGAAATTGTGAAAACAATAACAATATACCAATAATGTTAATATCACACAACACACAAAATAAACATGTCAAGCTTACTTTAATAAGTACAAAACAGTCAGATAGATCAGTACATTTTAAAAGTCAAAGTTAAAGATTAAAATAATTACAAATTAACAATTTTATGAAAGTTGAATGAATTTGTATTAAGTTTGTTTTATTGTTGTAATTGTTGTATGAATAAGAAGGCTGATATTGGTGTTTGTAACTGCAGTAAAAGGCCAGGTTGCATCATGTCAGATTTTTAATACAAATTAAATCATTCTCCATTTGATCTTTTTTATTTCAACTTCAGAAGCAACAAATTACTTTATAATCACAAAATAATGATCCATAGTCTTTTTGATTCATGATTTATAGTCTTCAGTGGGCCACTTATGATTGATTTTATGACACAATGCTTCGGGCCAGTTTAGATTTAGACGCGGGCCGCAACTTTGTCCATATATAAGGCGCACCTGACTATAAGGCGTACTGTCGGCTTTTGAGAAAATTTGAGGTTTTTATGTGCGCCTTATAGTCTGGAAAATACGGTACAAGTCACAGTTTTTATATGCTTGGAAATATAAAAGGTAATATTGCCATTTTAGGAAATGAATTATTTCAGTAAGAATCAAAAGTGGTGAACTGTCCTTCTGGAATTTAATTTAGGGGCTTCAAATGGTCATATTTTTCCTCTTTTAAATAGCTGATATCGTTTTCTAGGCTCTTACTTGCCTCAGCTGGTGCTGCTTAAAATGAGCAACAGTGTGCTCATGTCTGTAAGGTGAGTAAAACCGACACAATACTTGACCTTATCGTCCTTGTGTTGTCTACCTCGTATGGAGTTTGCATATTTGTTGACATCAGCTTCCACAGTGAACATGCGTTTAAACCACCCATCAATTTCTCTACCACTTGTGTTCAATACATATCGTGTAGTTAAATGTTTTTAAGGAAGTAAATATGCAATAGTGACACTAATGTTTCTCTTCCGAGTGTATAAAATGTCATAAAACATGAACAATGGGAAATGTGTTCAAGCAAAAGGGTAAGGTTCCTAGTTATTCAATTGGCAAAGAATTCCACCTACAAAGCAACTATTACTGTCTTCAGTTCTCAAACATTCATTGAGTGTTGTTAAAAGCATTGGTGATGTAAAATAATGGCGAGCATGCCAGTGTCACAGTTTTTTGGGGAACTTGTTACAGGCATTAAAATAAACATGAATGGATTATATATACAAAAATACAGTTTATCAGTTTGAACATTAAATATCTTGTCTTTTGTAAGGTAGTATTCGATTAGAATAGAATAGAATAGAATAGAATAGAATACCTATATTGTAGGACAGGTGTAAGATAATCATTTTCATAACCTCTCACTAACAAATTTATTTGGTGAGGATTTTGAATTTTGAGTATTCCGATCTATTAAAAAAATAAACTTAAAAATGAGCACCAATCTTACGACGCTATAAATACAGTCAGGTGTAATATACCTTTGTCCTCTTTAATTTGCCATAGAGACCTGGGAACCACCCTGTCAAACCTGCAGGTTCTATGGATGTCTTGTTGCCATCTACAAGCCTTGGATGGCATTTCGACTATTTCCGCTCTCAGGGTATCATTCACAAATTATAGTTTCTTGTCAAGTACTTGTTTAGTTCAAATATATACAAGCTGTAGTGTTGTTTTTTGGGGGGCATTTTATCTTCTTTTTCAGGAGTTGTACCTGGCCTTTAACCAAGTGTCCGACTTGAGTCAGGTTGGCATGCTGGAAAATCTACAGGTGTTAGATCTGGAAGGAAATGATGTGAATGACCTTGTCCAGGTTCAATATCTCAGGTTATGTGGCAAACTACACACACTCACCTTGGAGGGAAACCCGGTGTGCCAGCAGCCAAACCCCACTACCACACAAGTAGGTCGATATGTGTTTTTATACAGAAACTCAGAAATTCTCAAATGTGGTACAAATACTTCTAGTACGCTGGATCCTTCTAGTGGTATGCAAGATAATCACCGGCATGGAATAAATACAACCAAACAATATTAGAATTTGATCTTTTGCTAGCATACGAGTGGAGGATGGCCGTTTATAGAGGCACGGTTGTTAAACCGCACTGCATTTTGAATAAAAAAAAAAGATTTAAGCAATCATGCTCAAATTCTGAATAATGTAACAGTACTTTACAATAATGATAATTATACTTTTTCGGAGTAAAATCTTGCTTTTTGATTTTTTTATTTAAATGTACATATGTAAATGCCCCAATGTAACGCACCCATGTGGTAAGACGGACGTCTGGTTTCTCAAAATCTTCCCCAAGACGTGTGGGTGGCCATTCAGGTGGCCTGTGAGCGAGTGGTTAATGTTGGCCATGGCCATCATTGGCCACAATGGTTTGCGGCTTCTGCTGATTTACAACAGTTTGGAAAGTTGGGATCCACTGTAAGAGAGTTTACGGTCGCCAGTAGAGAATTAATTAGGAAACTAGAGCAATGAAGGGAGAGGCTGAGCTGAATATGTATTAGGCTTGCGCTTTGTAGCAGCTGTGGGTTTGACTTGGCAACTTGAGTTTGCCAAAGTCTCTTTCAAACGCACAAACACAAACAACCACTCACTTCCTCTCTCAAAAGTCTCACACTCTCTCATTGCTTACTTTTCCCCTTTATTAGTTAGTTATTTGTTCTCTTCTGCACGACGGAAGATGAGAAATGTTCGGTTCAAACTTGACGAGATTTGATCTAAATAAGCCTTGTTGAAACTGTGCCATCTCTAAAATTGCAATCACAGTAGTTTATTTGGCCTATTTTGCTCACCCCACCAGATCGAGTACAATTATTACCATGCGGTGAGGGAGTTGGTTCCACAGCTACGTTACCTTGACAACGCAAGAGTGGAGGATGGCCGGTTGGGCTCAAGCAGCAACTTGTGGGAAGACTGGGCAATTCTCCGAAACTACCTCAGGGACCCCACCCCGACATTGAATGGAGACCGTATGTTTTTGTTGTGGTCTCACCTGTTGTTCCAAGATGTTTTAATGACACACTCAATTTCTTTGTAGAAGCCGAAGGAAATAGTGCATATAGCTGGTCCAGCTCAGCCAAGCGCCCTGCCTCCAGCCTCCGGCCTCGGTCATCAGCGAGCACACCTGTATCCAGACCTCTATCAGCAAGTTCATCCGGGTTTCGATCCAGTCCAGTGTCCACACCTGGTTCTGTGGATTCAGACTTAGCTGAAGTTGAAGAAGACAGCAGTTTCCTGACGCATGGTTACATATTCTGATCTTTCACATGAATGCTAACTTACTGTAGACTTTTAAAAAAATAGTATTTTCCTGTTATGGATTTTTTTGATTCTGGGTCCCTTTTTAGTATTGGTTCACAATGACAAACTCTTAACAAAAATAATCCAAAAAAGCAGGATTGAGGCCGCATCTTTATATCCTGTATGCAGGAGCTGGTAAGATTCTATTCTGTGGAAACCCTGTCAAGGCAATACGAGCAAGACGTGAAAAGTTGAGGGTAAGTGGCATAAAATAGAGATTTATTTCACTCTGTTGTGAAAGTACATTTTGCTCTGGGATCCATCTGAAACCACAACTTCAATATTTTGGTTGGGCATTATTTTTGAAGGGAGACAATTTTATGCATACATTTTATTAACTTTTATTATGTTATATATGTGCTTATGCGTCGCCTCTGCTGTCATGCTTACTTTTTTTCTGTATTTTGGTGTCTGTTTACCTAGCCATATTAGATTAATACATTGATTTAGTGTATATGTTTGTGTTTCCTCACAGACAGCACCCTGTACATCTACTTTCACCCCCCTTAACCTGCCCATCTATGTGCCAGAGCACACGATTACCCCTCAAGACCCTGATGGCAAAGAGAGTGGTGGTGACGTGCTTGCTGAACTGAGAACTTGGAAGGAAAAACACTGCAGGTAACCTACTCAGATTATTCTTTTTTTGATGAAAAACAACAACTCACTTAAAAATCTGACTGTCAATTCATGGAAGTCTGAAATGGATATAAATACAAAGGGTGGGACTCGATAAAAAAATCATCAAATTATAGGCCTTGTAAGAGGGGTTGCCAAGTAATTATATTTTTTTGTCAAAACTATATCATGTTATTTCAAGGAAATGTGCAGTGCCGACATTTTTGATGACATGGGAAATACTTACTGAAGAATGTATTTGTGATGGCCGCTTCAGAACAATAGCATTTTTTTTTCAATTTGTCCATCCAGTATCTGAACCGCTTATCCTCCCAAGGGTCGCGGGTGCACTGGAGCCTATCCCAGCAGTCTTTGGGCTGTAGGCTGAATTTGCCAGTCAACTAATCACAGCTCACCAGTTTTCTGAAGCTGAGCCGTGATTGGTTGTGACCTGAGACCTGCCAACTGTAATTTTGTTTTCAGTCGACAGGAGATGCATAAAAATTTGAATTTTGTGGCTTAACTCATATTCCACAAAATTAATATTCATCAAAATGCTATGTTTAGACTAGTGGGGGCACATACAACATATTATTGGAAAGAACATTTTGGGATTTACTTCCCCTTTAAGCGACTTCACCAGATACGTGACACACACATCCAGGTATCTCGAAGAAGTACAAAGAGATAGACGACCACAAATACTGGTTGTTCGACACGGCAACGATGATGAGGAGGCTGATGATGAAGAGAAAGGATTTGATTGTATGAGCGACAGTTGTGATGAAGAACATTGTGAGGATATTCGAGACGCAAGTCCATCAAATTCATCTTCCAAATCTATATGTTCAGGTAAAAACGCACACTGAATACAATTATAATTTTAATAATAAAAATGTTAACAGTTAACTGAAGCGTAGGCTGAACCTAATGTGATGTCAAGTTGTAAAAGGTGACTTAGTGAGAGCTGCTAATTCTGCCCATTTTTTTGCACATCATTTTCAGATGAATTTGAATCCATGTCGACTCATGTGGATCCCTTTTTCAGTGACAACGCATTTTCACCTTGTCCTCCACTAAGTTCCAAATCAGCCTCTAGTAGGAAGAAGCCCATAGGAATCCGTGCACATCGGATTCGAACCAACCCGGCCAATTCAGAACACAATCTTCATTCCTGCAGCGAAGGATGCAAAGTTTTAAAGGCCTCAAGTACTGCACAGACTGGCCTGCCATTTAACCAGAAGTTGACACAAATGAATAAGCTTTGCCCGTCATTGCCTTTAAACATTACCCGTCCATATAAATTAAGTAGCCTGGGAGGACAAAGCAAGGATTCCTGGTGAGAAATTATTGCATTCCATTGTCAAAAATGTTTCTCAAGTCTTTTTTTTTTCCACCAAATTCTTAGTAGTGCAATGTTACACAAACATCATGTTTCAGTTGGATTCCATATGTTGGTGTCACGCTAAAATATTTTTTTGATACAAACTTTGGCTTTTATTGATTGATTGATTGATTCATGCCCTCACTCACTCACTCACTCACTCACTCACTCACTCACTCACTCACTCACTCACTCACTCACTCACTCACTCACTCACTCACTCACTCACTCACTCACTCACTCACTCACTCACTCACTCACTTATAAATTGTACTTGAATTTAATTAGATTACATCTCTCTGTCTTTCAGTTTAGAGATGGACGTGTACAGCCTGGCAACAAAAGCGAACTGTCAAAGATCCTGGACAGAGCACCAGCTTCAAATGCCTTCAGAGTGAGCACAAATTAAGACTGACACCAGAATTATCAGGATTAGAAAGTCTATTATTTTTATGCTTTTTTGGGGGGGTTTGAATCTATTTTTATTTCTGCAAGTGCACAACACTTTCCTGCAAGTGCCCGTCCCTTTATTGAAACCGTTCTTTCACACAAACTGTATTAGAAATATGAATACATATTGTGATTACCTTTAGGCTCAGGTTTCAGGTGAAAAAAAAATGTTTTTATTGTTTCACTGCTGTACATACTGGTTACTCGTGGTGTGATAGCCCTACATGCCACATGAGGGCACTATGTCAAAAGGATGCATTTCAGCAGACAAGTCTTGAATTCAAGTTATTAGATCTGGAGGTAGCCAGAATATCTTGATGGGTAAATGGCAAATTGGCAATACAAATGTATTCCAAATTAAGTGCATGGGGAACATGTTATCCTTGGTCAATGAAAAAACTCAGTTCTGCTAAGGTCTGTAATGTGCCACTGCCTACCTCAGGGTGCTCTAAGAAATGGTTGTCATGTCAGTGTTGAGAACAAGAATATTTTCTCAGGCCCCATCAGTCACGGGCCAATCAGCTGTGTTGCACCAGGGAGAAATATAAAACATGCAGCACACCAGATGCCGAGGACCCAAATGGGTGAAACCTGATCTAGTTGAAGTTCTGACAGGCCCACAATGGCCCTTTAGCTTGACCTTACAGGTGGCAAATCTGCAGGGTCACGGGTTTGGGTAATAATTCTGCTTCCAACCCTGGTACGTAGGAAAACGTCTTAACGACTCAAGCACACCCCAGTTTTTGTATTTTATTTCACTTCACTTATTTTCTTATCAAGTTCAGCTCACGCAGCTGTCGAAGTGATAATTCGCACAACACACTATAACAAAAGGTAAAAGCGAAAACGTTTAGCTAAAACAATTGCCGTAGTAGTCCTGGAGTAGTCTCTGCAAAGTGATTACAGTTCGACGGATCTTAAAGCCCCTACATCATGTGTCTTTGTTGACCTGACGTTTGAAGATACAGTATTGTAGATGAAATTCTGACAGAGTACTATCCAGGGATTTGTATCTCTTGTACAGCCTCTTCCCCTCTTGAGACAGATTTAAAAACCTCTACGGTCCTTGACTGTAAAAAACAACGATGATCCCATTTGAAATGCAGCCCACAGAGCTCTGATAAGAGCTCTCAGAATAAACCTCTGACCTGAGTGAAGTCCGATGGAATCTTGTATGGTTCACGTAAAACTACAAGTCCACACGTTTGTTTTTGGGAACCAGCGTGAACCTTTGCATAGAATAGTGGTGGCTTTGCTGCTGACGGTGATGGGTGCACAAAATGTATCCAGTTTCTGAATGGCCTCCATCGAATTGTAGTTTAATGAGTCGAGCATCTTTGTGAATTACTGGGTGTATAGAGGAGACCACGCTAGAGTGGGGTTATCTGAAGGCACATAGAAATGGGAGTTGGGTCAACTGGCCAAGTGTGCCCAGTCCCCTTGTGGACTTCATTACTGTTCTTTTGATGAGGACAAAAATCCACCCGGGTGAAGTAAGAGCATGTGTCACAAGTTTTCTTTTGGACTGATGCGTGGACAAATGGATGATCCGTGCTGTGCTTGACTTCGGTTATCTGAAGGCCCATGGTGACGGGTTCGGGAATATCTTGATGAGACACTTTTGCCGGCTTGTCATTTGGTCGGCGGACACCATGTTGGACTCCCATCAGTTGGCATAGATCAGGGACTATGGTGATGGGTTGGATAGCACCTTGAATGTCTTTTTCATGCCTGTGGATTGGGTGCAAAGTCTGCCTATTTGGACATTCCAGTTGGGTTATCTGAAGACCCTTTGAGATTTCTTGATGACTGTGTTTACAATCCTTGCGGACTGGCGGACGGACGCGGTGTGGATTGTGCCTGCATTCTGGGTTGGTTTTCTTCTGATGTGGCCTAGGCTGCACTTGTGTTACATAAGGGACCGAGGGAATTGGTGGTGGAATATCTTCACCACCGTGTCTTACATCACTGTAGATTGGTGGATAGATATGGTTAACTTCTGAACTACACTGGAGGTCGGTTTTCTGAGTATGTGTCCTTGGTTGACGTGTAGTCTGCTGTTGGATGGGTAGCTTCTTTTTGGATTTGTCAAAGTCCAGGGTGATGGTTTGAAATGGAACTTCCTGAGTGCCACTAGCATTCTTGTAAATTGGTGGGGGGACTTTCTTTTGATTGACTTTAACATCCAATTTGGTTATTTGAGGGCCAATAGCCATTGGTAGTGTGTTCTTCGTGTGCTTGGGACACCGATGTATCGATGGGCGGGTTCTTTGTTGAAAGACTCTAGACTGCCGTGCACTACTCCTTTGTTTAGTTGCCCTTGGTGGACCAGTGCTTTTTTCTGGGATGTTGTTCCGCAGTTTGGTTACATAGGGGGCCACAGGTTTTAAGGGAGCTTGTCTCACAGGTTTGTTGTTAGGCTCACGCTTATGGCGGAAGAGACTCTGCTGGGAAGGACGGCAACTGAGCTCTGTTTCCTGAAGGCCAAAGGTGATAGCTTGCAGAAAACTCCGCAACTTTTTTACGGTATTCCCAGAGAGATGTAAGCAAATCTTGTGAATTGGTATATGCGGCGGATTGGTTCTTGCAGCAGCAACCTTGGAGACAAAAATACGCAGAATGCAAGAATTAATGTTGTAATATGATGTGACTTATTTTTCGTCGCACAATCGACAAAGAACATTTTTAAGAATATATAACTTACTTACTACCAAATGTGACACAATAATGTGTTCCTATTTATCTGTTTGAACAGTAATTTAATTTGCAATTTACAATTGTGGTTGATGTTTTCAGTGGTGTTTAACTGTGAGTATGTATAGATGCATTTATGAAGACTATTCATCTTCTACTTGGTTGGCACTACATTTATGTGTGTATGCAATTTGCGACCTAACTTTTACAACAGTAATTTGACACTTGGAGAAAATCACTGCTTGTTTGTGGGTCTAGCTGCTCCGAATGTTTGTCCACAGCAAGTATAAAGTTGAGATCAGGTGACTGACTTTGTCATTGAACATTCAATTATGTACTGTCAGATTGTCTTGGTTCATTTTTTTTCTGTCGCAATAAAACCACTGAAATCGATGAAGGAAGACTGTTTTGTCTGTGAGTGAAACATTAACAAAAACCAAGAATACGCTGGTGAAAGTAGGGGCGTGATTGTCAATCTCGTCACGAGACATCTTTCTGAAACAAAAAAGTGTAGTATAGTGAGTGCAGGAAAGTCAGAAAACATCCATACAGCGTCACCTGTTCTGGAATTGGATTCTTTGGGCCAAACCAACGCCAACTTGTATCAGAATGAAGGAGAGAGAAAACTATGGACAAGAAAAGGAACAACTCGACAGCTGCTTAATGAACGGGCTCTCCAGGATTTGATTGCAAGCAGATGTATTGACTGTAACTCAAGTCTTCTCACATGATCCAAAATGATTTTAAAAATGTGATATGGCTCTTTATAGTACAGATGGATAGTATACCACACAAAAAATTAAAGACAAAGATATTGAATATCTTTAAGTGACCGCATCAGTGTCTTGATCTCAACCCGACAACATGCAACATGCTTGTCACTTACTGAAGGCAATGTAGGAAGACCCACAAACTGTCTAAAAGAATTTCCACCAACTCAGAGTTGAATGATGTCCAGGGCTTCTAGACTTCAGACAGTCAATGACTACAAAGCATTTTCATCCAATTAGTTTTCAATTATAGTATGTCAACTGTCCAAATACTTGAGAAATTGTACATATTCTGCAGTCTACATTTGGTTGTCTTTTGTATTGTAAAATTCATGGTGTGGAAATTGTAATTGCCTAAATATTGTTGGGCATTACTTTATCATAAAGCTGCTGCTCTTTGCAGCGCTTCTTTTATTTATTTATTATTAATAGAATCGAATTTTGTACCGCTACTTGGAAATTCGACTTTTGCAGCTGCTCAGTGGACATCAGCACACATAAAATATAAATATAAAAAAAAAAAAAAACTACAATATTTATGTGTATGTTTACAATATCTCTATCCACCTCAGTTTTATTTGTAGAGCACTTTAAATAACACAACGCAAAAAGTGCTCTATATATATCTCGGAACATCATGAGAGTGAGCAGGAATAGAGTGGCAATACATATGGCAACTGTACATTAATAATAAATACCATACAGTATGTGGATGCAAACGGCAGACAAGTGCTGGGCAGTTATGGAAAAACTAGTAATCACGTGATTATTTTTAGGCATATTGGAATCACAATTAATAAAGCAAACTTTTCTGTTCGCATGTCAATGGGATTTGCATTAGCACTGGCAATGTTTGAATGTTCTATTGTATTTCAATATAGAATGTGTGTAATGCTTGTAAACTTCAATGCGATGCCATTAAACAGCTTAAAGCATGCAGATTCACATAATGGCAGACTGGACATGAATAAATACAGGAATGATTGGGAATAGTAGAGTAGAAATAGACAGGAGCATTGAATGTAGCATGAAAAACTCTAAACTATACTTGCATCAAGAATTTGTGGACATCAGATGTTGAGAATGTATTAAACACCAGCAATAATAATCGCAAATACAATCAGAGCTGAATGTAGATAAACAGAATATGACACATAGTCGAGTGATATTGTATGTGATGAGTGAGTATACATGGATGGACAATAGGCTACTATGCTGTACTGAGCAGTCGAGAATAAATCCTCAGTAGCTAAGTGACGGCTACAACATATACATACATATAGTTGAGAATATGCTATTGAGAGCAGTAGTGGTTGTGGAATCCATGAAAACAATTTGCTAACCTAACCTTATCCGGTAACATGATTGGAAGTGTCTTCTTTCAGGGGAAAATGTCATTGAAATACATGAAGTCAATATGTGGGTGAACTACCTTTCTTATAAGGTCATGCATCTCAACAAAAGATACTCTCCCAAGATTATGTTTGATGGCATATCATAGGCATGATATCATTATATTGTAACAATTCTGTGACATCATCAAAGCCATGTGATATGACGTAATCCTTCTAAATAAAAACACTAGGTGTACTGTGTTTTGTAAGATTACGGGCAGTGTATTGTCTTTCAGAGTTTAATATTTTTTAGTCAGCCAGCCGCCGACTGGATCTTATCAAGATCCAATTGCAGAGTTAAAAACTTGCTGTTGGCTGTACATCCTTGAGGCACATTCTGCAGTGTTGATTTAGGCTTGTAAACATGTTGTGAACAGGAATGTTTAAAGTACAGTATGTGAACTTCGCCATTCAGCCATGAAACTGGTTTTTACATAACAGAGCTGAAACCCTTCGTTTAGAAATGAAACTTTTTTTTATTTATACTTTTTTTTTGGAATACAAACATAAAAAGAATGAATGAGGAAAATCAAGAGAAAAGAAAAAGAAGGTAGGTCACCAAAACAATATGTATAAATAACACTTAATGGCTGTATCATCCATATTAAAGGGTTTGTCCTGTTCAGATTTTACAAAACAGTATCCATTTCTCCAGTACTTTGTCCCCTTAGACTGTTGTAAAATTTAAATGTCATCTCCATGAAGTCAATATGCTTAAAGCAGGTGTAATTCCCAGAATGCAAATTCAGAGTAACATGTCAATGCAATCCTACAATATTTTACAGTTAACTCATTCACTGCCATTGACGAGTATAGACGTGAAACATCTATTTCAACTGCGCCAACATATTGCTAAAATCTTGACTGTAAGGTTATCAAACAAAGACTCAATGCAATACAGTAGTGTAGAGCAGGGGTTTTCAATTGGTTTTGTCCAAGGGACCACCACTATAACCAAGAAGCCACTCGGGGACCACTGCTTTGACGGAATATTATTTTATTTTGCACCAAAGGAGGATAGACCTATACAGGCTATTTATCTGCATTTCTGTCTATTTTGGGAACCTCAGCTACATTTGACATAATTTGGATGAGTAAATGATTCACAAAATTAGCTGGAAAATAAATAGTCTAAATAATAAATCAATTTTATCATTAAAATGTTACAATTATTTCCCATTTCAGTGGCATGTCATAGCACTAGTTAGCATATCTGCCTCACAGTTCAGAGGATGTGGGTTCGATTCCACCTCCGGCCCTCTCTGTGTGGAGTTTGCATGTTCTCCCCGTGCCTGCGTGGGTTTTCTCCGGGCACTCCGGTTTCCTCCCAGTTGCCAAAAAACATGCATGATAGGCAGATTGAGCACTCCAAATTCCCCGTAGGTGTGAGTGCGAGCACGGATGGTTTTCCATTCCCTGCTGTGGAGGGAAACTTTTGGAGAAGTAATGTACACTTCCCTCATTCCATGAAAACTGCTGGAATGTGTTTTCGCCTTAAGAAACAACTTTGTTTTGACTTCAGATGAGTCATTCTTATTCAGGAACGCTACCTCAGAATACCTGGAAACACGGATAGTACGAGTTGAGACAGGTTTGGGACATGCTGTTTGTAAAGTACTGTCAATAGAAAGTTCTCTTCACGAGGAACGTTCGATAGTCGGCAAGATAAGCTTATTTTCTGTGAACCGAATTTTAAAACTGAAATAATTTAGAATTGAAATATCCTGTTTCCTGGATGTTGCAAGTAAGTTGTCTTATTTGTATTGGTATTTCCTGGATGTTGCAAGTAAGTTGTCTTATTTGTATCAGTCCATCCATCCGTAATGCCAGTCCCTATGGAGGTTGGGGGCGTGCTGGAGCCTATCCCAGCAGACATCGGGCAGTAGGCAGAGGACACCCTGAACCGGTTGCCAGCCAATCGCAGGGCACACAGAGACGAGCAACCATCCACACTCGCACTCACACCTAGGGGCAATTTGGAGTGCCCAATCAGCCTCCCATTCATGTTTTTGGGATGTGGGAGGAAAACAGAGTGCCCTCAGAAAACCCATGCAGGCAGAGAGAGAACATGCACAGGGAGGACCCGAGGTGAAATCGAAACCACACCCTCCAAACTAAGGCAAACGTGTTTACCTGTGCCCCACCTGTGCTGCCTATACTTGTATCAGTAATTTTTAAAATTATATATTATATCCACATTGTCAAATTGTATTGGTGCAAAAATGACTCATTTGTTTCCTTTTAACTCACGAAAACAAAGACGTGGTCTAATGAAATTCTTAATAGGCTCCAGCACACCCGTGACCCTTGTGAGGATGAAGCGGTTCGGGTAAAAAAAAAAAAAAAACGTTTGCTTTAATTTGAAATGAAAAACCGGAAATCTTAAAATATATTTTCCGGGATGGCGTAACAATCAAGGACTGTCAGGGACGAGAGTCGGTTCTTGATCGTATCGATCAAACGCCGATCGCTGCTGCACCGCTCACTGTAAGTTGCGTTCAGTTGTATTCCATCTGGTGTGTTGCTGGGTGTCGCTTATGTGGTATACAGCACTGTATAAGAGACTCGCTCGGTGATGCAACAAGTGGTGCACCTGCAGATTTATTCTCGGTAGAAAGTTGCAGTGCGGTCTTTGCGAACCCGTTAAAAAAGAAAAATACTGCAGTTGCACGTCTCGCTGTCTAAGTTCATCAAAATTG
Source organism: Syngnathus leptorhynchus (assembly GCF_054491065.1). Lineage (NCBI taxonomy): Eukaryota > Metazoa > Chordata > Actinopteri > Syngnathiformes > Syngnathidae > Syngnathus > Syngnathus leptorhynchus. The sequence goes on from NC_141200.1 coordinate 10,920,209, forward strand.
TTACATTGGGCCCAGCAACACTAGTTGCACAAATAATATATAATGTGGTAATGCAAATCAGCAAAGAGTATATTTTGACATTATTATTCATATTAATTTTGGACTAACATTTTTGATGCAACGCTTAATATGACTGTTTTGGCTTTCATTTGTCTGTACCTAATATTGTGGCCTCTATGATACCAATTGAAAGCCAACAAATATGTCAAGGACAGTTTCTCATAGATGGGGTTGATTAAAAGGCCAAACACAACAGGTTTAAAAAAAATAAATCTGCACAGATTATGAAATGTCACACAGGTAGGTACATAAGAACAGTGATCTATCATTCTATGAACTCATAAAAGTAGTACTTTTACATAAATATCCGAACTTTAATCTAATGAATTCAAAGTGTACACGTATGCATACATACACAATCACACACACGCATACAGATTTCTGCACTCAATTTTGGAGCTCTTAATATATGTTGGGGTTGCAAATTAAGTTCAATATATTCTAAAATCACACTATTTTTCTTGTGCTAGCAAGCATTGGTAAGTTCTCAACAATCATCTTTTTTGTTCGTCTCCCCCCCCCTGCTCTCCTTGTCTTCACATGCCACCCACAAGCACCACGCTTGTCTCCCCCTCCCTCCTCAACTCTGCCATTTGGGAGTGGTGTTGGAGCAGTCATGTGACTTTTTGTCTGAACAATTGCTTATGTTTGCCATTGGATGATTTCTTTCAAAGCGCGTCGGTTGCGTAGGCAACGGGGAATGGCGGCACCACTTCACATTGCTCTTCAGCTGCCTCCTCCCCTCTGCACTGCTCTACTAAGCATGTATGTGTCTCTCCCATAGGCAGCGGTGGATCAGGTAGTGCAAACTGTCAGAAGCAGGCTTGGCTCACTCTTCCTCTGCTCCCTCTTCTCCTTTTTCACAAGACAGACACTTAACAGAGACAGGCTGGCTGCAAGAGGTGAGTGACAAAAATGACCATAATTGTAAAACATAAAGTTGAGTTCTTCTTGGGTTTTGTTTTATTTTTTTTTTCTTATTTCATTGTGCCTTTATATTATTAAGGTTGTCTTGTGGATTGAAAACTGGATTGATGAGGTGGGTTTTATTCAACTAATTGTGTTTTTTGAAAAGAGTCAAACAACAGATTTCAATCCCTGTGGGTGAAAATTGTACATTTTTTTATTTACCTAGTTAGTTTTTGGGACAAATTCCTTTGTTACGCTAAAGCACATGAACTTCAATTGACTTGAAATGAATAACCATAAAGTAATGGTAATGTTTGTTCTGTGGTCCATTTTCCTCTTGACTTGCCCGAAAATATTGCCCATCAGAATACAAATAAACACATGAATCAAAACGTGCGGTGGTGACCATCCTGCTCCCCTTCTTGGGCTCCACCAACCAGGTGGTTGTGTCTGTGTTTAGTTTCTATGGAAACGCGAGACGCCCATTCCCTGCCCCTCCCTTTTCGTGCCCTCTATCTGATGACCTGAAGGACCTTCTGCTATTCACATAACCAGCATCTGTTTGGGAAAAACTTCACCCTTTCATTAAAAGGCACATATTGAAAGGAGGGTTTTGCTACTGGTGGTAGTCACCAGGACGAATCAGGCACTAATGCCCTGTTGAAGCATTTGACCAAATGCCATTATGTCACCACTGTTGTGCAGAGAATACAAACATATCAGCTTATTCGTGATATGTCGGCATGGCATCTGACAGCAAGCGGCAAAAACCTTCACACATGGCCATTGTCTAGGAGCTGATGAGTAAGATAGCATATCTGATAACAGACAATCATTAATTCAGACTCACGTGCGCCCAGTCTTGCTCACACTCCAACCCTGAAGAGGATGGTGATGGGACTCTTTAAAATTCAACAGGTCATTACGCTTGCAGTTGGGGGGAAATCTGTTTTGCATATCTACTCTGCTTGAAAACACAGCATCTCTTGTTGTGGTTGTGAGAAAAGAGAACGCCAAGTCTTAATATGCAATTTTGTCAACATGTTTGTTTTTTGCTTCTTGTGTGCATAATGCATGATCCAAGCTACAAAGGACTTCTAACTTTGACAGCTACCGCTTGGTTTTGACCTGGAAAACCACAGAGGGAAAAGGCTGACAAGGCTGGTCCAGTGAAATTGAAAGTCTTGTTCCTGCAGGTGTTTGGATTGTTCTTTTTAACCATATGATAAACAATGTTGGGAGTAAATGCACAGACAACTGATCTGTGAAGGGACCAATTGGAAGACCCTTTGGACTTGACAAATTGATGCAGTACTTAAAAAGTCAAACAAACGCTGTGAGGTAAACGGAGACAAACACTGAGCGAGAATGTCCGGTGGCCTCAGCCTTGGTCTGTGTGGGGCTTATGAAGCTTTTGTTCACCTCTGACCCCTGACCTGGACCACCTGACAGCTCCCAGGCCACAAACCCACATTTCCTGTCTCTTTAGACACCCAACTCCTCCTTTGGTTTTGGTTTTTGTTTAGATAAAGGTAAAATCAGCAGTTGTAACCCTAACACTGGCCACCATCTTGTTTTACAATAAATAATGACTGTCTCAGATGACTGGCTTGCTATTAGTGTGCATTTGCTAAAAGGTTGGTGGGGATGAAAAATGTCGTCCAATAGGAATGAAAAAAATGCATTGTTAAGAGTTTTATAGATACAACAAAACAATGGTCACTATCTGAGTTTTTAACACTGGATGGATGGTTGGCTGAAATGGGCCTTTACACACCTAGTATGTAGACATTGCATTAATAACCAGAGGTTTGCTGCTAGAATAGTCATTTACCTCATTGACAATTTATAGAGTGTATTCTTCATTAGTTTATTGTTATCCTCATTGAAAAATAGCCATTTTATTTTAAAAATAAGAACATTTCTATGTGACCACAAACTTTTGAACGGTAGTGTAGGTCAGATGTTTAGGTTAAAAGCATTTTGTATACAGGTTCCCAAAAATGCGACACCTGTTGTAAAGCCAGCCTGAACTGGTTGAAAGAAGAAAAATAGGGAAAAAATGTCAATGAAGAAATTGCCTTGTAAGGGCTGATTTATTACCCGACTGCTTTCAATAGAAAATTTACAGTCGTGTACAAATATGTGACATAAATCTTGAAAATCCTCAGAAAAGGCTAAAACAAGTATGCAAAATCAAAAAAACATAAAAAAATGAAATAAATTAAAACCATAATGAGACAGCCATACTATATTAAGGCATTTTTCACATGAAGTGGCATGCGTACTACCTCACCTTTTTAGCTTTAAGAGTGATTTAAACAATGACTCAGTCTTTTGGAGAGTTTTTGGTAGTATGATGCTTCTTTATTCACTGTCCAGGCTTGGTCGACTGTAAGAAGTTGACTAGATGAGAAGATGGTGTCAACAAGGACGAGGGGAGGAGGCAAAGCGCATTCGGACCTTAATGCTATTCATTCATGGTGCATAAAAGCCAACAAAGACATAATCAGCATGCATTCCCCTTTGCCCTCCACTACTCTGAACCTTTTTTAACCCCTGGCAAACCCACTTGGACTATATTGATCTTCTTCTCCCCTCTTAGTGGACTTATGGTTTTGATCACCACTCGTTAGGTGGGTGGGAAAATATCACTTGGTTTGAGATTATTGTAATTTTTTTTGTGGTGATGAATAATGGAAAAACAGCAACTGAATCTTATGAAAGAACTGTTTGTAATGCGTTTTAGGGCTCGGTTGTCTGTTTTCTTTGGCTTCATTGTTGAATGAAGAGGGGCAGACAAGTAGGAGCAAAGAAAGGGGGGGGTTCAAGAATGTTTGAGTCACAGAAAATGAGGGATGATATATGTGGGGTTGGACAGAGAAGGGTGGACTGAAGAAGGCACAGCAGTAGGAGGTGCCCCGAAGAATGCCTGGAAGGTGTCAGGAAACTTTGGGAGGCTTTGGACTGCTAATCCTCCTTGCGGGCCTGTTGTGTTTCTATCTTCAGCTCTATAAAACATTTGTGCATGATTTTGGAAATCTCACAAAAAGCCCTTGAAAAAAGTCTGTAGATTTGAGATGATGGACACACACATCATCCTCTTAAGCTTTATACGCTGTCATGGTACTGGATGTGATTACTTTTCTGCTACTTCAAAATGTCACCCCTCAGCGGCACCTTAACCTTTTCTCACTTTGGCCTTTGGTATAGTAAGTCCTCCGGAGACTTTTACTCTTGACTGTTCTTTAAGTGATTTGTCTGACAGCACAACTTAGATGTGCCAAAAGCATTGCTTCATAGACCGAACACGAAAGCCCTCAGAAGTGAAAAGAATTCCTCATGGGGGCTAGCCTGACGAAAGGGTCTCGGTGTGTGTGTGTGTGTGTGTGTGTGTGTGTGTGTGCTTTTATTTGCATAATGTACCTTACTGCAGTTTCTTGTATGGAAACTTATTTTACATTACTTAACATATTTATAGCAGCACTATGTTTGTTGTTTATGTGTTCATTTGGAATATTGTACATCAGATGCCATATAAAAAATTGTATGAAGCCGGTTTTGACTTTGGCCCGAATTTGATCTGCATCTGATTTGCCTTGAATTTGAAAGAACTTTATTGTATGAAATAACACTTCTCGTCTGGTTTAAAAAAGGGATGTAAGTTTAGCAAGTATTGAAAAACAACAAAACTAAATAATATATCATGCTGTATCATATAACGCGTAATATAGAGGTGTACTTAGAAATGCAACTCGGTGCTTGGAGTTAACACGTATCTAAATGGGACAGGGGAACTGAAGCATCCTCTCTCAGTCTCTATTTGCTACATCTAATTATTTACTCATCAAACTTATCTTGTAGTAGATGTTTACTTATCAAACCTATCTTGTAGCAGACGTATGTGATGTCATGCACGCTAAGATCATGACGCTTCTCATCCGCTGGTGAAAGAGGACTTGTCAATTAATATATGAAAGATAAAAAAAAAAATTATATCCACATTTCCATCCCTTTATTCCTACAAAAAAAAAACCATGACCTCATTTCAAATTAACAGTGCAGAACATTCACAAACATATGATTGGTCACTTATTTGATCTGTTACGTGTCAGACAATAGAGGAAGTGTTGCAGAAATGTTTGGTTTGCTGGATGGGCATGCAATGTTAAGGAAAGCACACAGGCTGGTCTCTGGTTGGCTGCAGGCTCCAAAGTACGGTGATCTTTTTTTTTGTGGTTGCCAATAAAGGGCATTGAATGACAAACTGTATGCCAATCACGATCAGTGTTGATTTGTTCCAATAATTAATAATATGACATGATTACAATTGCTGTATGTAATTGTTTTTTTTTAGTCACTACCGAGAGAGACCATAAAACTGTTCCCGCAATGAAAATGAGCTTAACCTTGTCAAGTACAGTACAGCCTGTCTCGGTAAATACAATAATAAACTTTTGACCCAATATACTACTGTCCACTTCCTCTTAGTATACTAACCTAACCTAGACAATTCTCTGGGTCAGACATTGCTGTATTTATTTTCATGATTAACAGCAGTCTTTTTGTTCCGCACAAAGTCTTGTTGGTATCAGGTGTAGTATCAGTCATCAGTTTTAAGTTTCATGTATGGGCGGTGGGCAAGCCCTAAAGTGAAGAGAGAAAGACCAGTTTTAAGGTGCTTTGAAAACAAGAGAGTTAAGTTTAATGTTGTTTTTCGTTGGGTCTTCGCTTAAACACATTCTTTTCTACGATGTAGGTGCACCTGGTCTCCTGATCTATGATGTCATTCTTGAGCAAAGCAAGCAAAAACAAACAAACCTGACATTCACTTGCGTAATCAGCTGTTCATTTCACACAAGGTCAGGGGTGGGATTCTTAATGCCTCTGGTTATAAATTGTGCAAACAGTTTTATTTGCAGGCCTAGATGCAGTATATTTGTCAGATAAAAAAGGAAACGGATATAGAGAGAGTATGACGTTGTATAAACACTTACCTGAAAAAGGAGGAGGTAGGTACCTGATCTGTCAGCACAGCAGGAAAGGGTGGGGAGAAAGAGTGACAGAAGGAGGAGTGACTGATAGGGTGTGCTTCTCTGTGGGTGAGAGAGGAGGAGGGGAATAGTCAGCCACAGAGAGAGAAAGAGAGACAAACAGAGAGAGAGGGGGAAAAAAAAGCAAACTCTTCCAAGCTTTCAGATCTTGACTGTGGTGGAGACACCCAGGAGCAGTGCATTCCTGAGGCAGCCAGCCAGACGGAGCCAGAAAAAAATAAGCCACATCCTCGATATCGCTTGGGCACCACGTCCGACTGCCTCTGACTGTCGTTGTCGTCCACACCTACTCATACGTACATCCTTACATACACTCACACACCAGAGGTATTCTGCTGTGCCAGTTTTATTGGAATTTTGGCAGAGAAGGAGTGTGATCTAAGGAGGGTAAAGACAGAGAAAAATATTCTTCCTGGTGAGTGCAAAGTTTTGTTTTTTTGTTTTTATTTGTTTGAATGTGTCCTTTGAATGACAGTGCGGGGAAGTTTCTCTAAAGTCGACTGTTTGCTGTGGGGCATACGCTCTAGTCTTTGCATATTGAATAATGGCACACTTGCAGAGAGGAATGACTATCGTATAGGCTCTATCTATTTCTAAGCAGATGAATAGACATCTTAATTAGGTACTCTGTGTTTCAACAACTATTTCTTTACAACAAACTTGACGTAATATAGACTCAAACCTGTTTGGCGAAACCTCTTTGTACTCATGTGATTTTTTTTTTTTTTACTTCTCCATGTGTGTGGTTTTTTTTTTTTTTTTAATTAAGTAGTTAAGAGCAGCGTCCGTGTTTTTCCGTCAAAAGGGAGCATTCGGTATTAGAACTATGAGACAAGTGCATGCTTCTTGTAGTCAGCTGCTGCTTTTATCACTGGAGGATTAAAGATTAATTCATTGGCAGACCGAGCAGAGTTCAGTACTGCATGCCCCAGCCTCATTTAACTGTTAAAGTGCTACATATTTCAAATAATATCAAGCGATGCAAGTGTCAAAGCCTTTTTAATTATTGACTCTCACATGACAAGCTTCTTGTTAACATTCCTCAGTATGCTAATGACCAGGAAATAAACTTCCGAAATCCAAAGCCCAACATTCTTTCTAACCAATTTTGATTATCAATTGGAACTTCCCCACCCTGTGTGTTATCTCAACCAGGTACAGGTTACTAATCAATTGATGATAGCTAACTAGATTTTAGTTTTTTTCATTCATTTAGCTTACCTTGTCTTGTATAAGTTGCCACTAACACGTCCGAGTGCCTTTAAATGTAAAGGCTGACGTAATAATATCACTGACCACTAGTAGGAATGTTTTGCGTTTTCTAGAATCAGTTAAAGGAAGTAGACTTTTTGCATTGTTTACCAGATTATCTCCTACAAAGCCAAATTTCAAAACAATTACCGGCCAAAATATAAAATAGTCTTTAAACTTGGACTGTATTGGAATGTTTTGTGTTTCCCAGAATCAGTCAAAGGAAGTAGACTTTTTGCATTGTTCACCAAATTATCTGTTCCAACGCGAAATTTCAAAACAATTACCGCCCAAAATATAAAATAGTTTTTAAACTTGGACTCTAATGTTGTTACACCTTGTGTACCACTGTTATCATCATAGTGTCCATATCCGAAATTGGATATGTGCACTTAAAAAAAGTCCCATATCGTGCAAAAAAGTGGAAGCTATTGCAAAGGAGAGAACCAACATTTGAGTTCCGGAAAGTGTACCAGTGCTATTGTCTCTGATCACACAGCAGGGCGGTAGTATGTTTTACTGTAGAGTGATCTCAACTTTATATATAGCTTATTTCGTCTCTCCTCCTACTAAGCGTACAGCTTCCTTAGTCTAAGTGACTTTTCTTATTGTCCTTCCGTGGGCCTGTTAAGGATACTGAGAGTGGAGCATCCTCTGATAGTCATGTTCTCCATGTTCTTTCTCTGCTTTATGTCGAAGATGGCTTTCCATCAAGTAAGGTAGTCTGTCCCATCTGTCAAAGTGCCTGTCTGTCATTTAGCTCACGTGGAAAGGAAAGCGGGCTCGGCCATGCACAGCACGATATCGTTGGGAATTCTTGATGGAAATTTACAAAGTAATTTTTCATGCTGTGAAGTGACTTCATTTCTCGGGTCCTTATCAGGCATGTTTACCGGCTCCCGCAGATGCACTCAGGGCTAGGGGTAATTGGATGACGCTAGGACATGAAATAATATGTCTGCATAGTTTCAGGCTATGATTATTTTGGGAATGTGGTTCAGACCACTTTCTTTGCCTCTGTAAATGTCTTTTTTCTTAAGTGTAGCTCCGTCTAAGTCTCACACTCCTTGTTCCACGTGTCCTTGTGCAATGGGACGGAAGGCTCATGTCAGATCCATTAGGGATGAAAGTACACTGCAGTGATAAAAGATTGATCCGGTCCTCCTTGCATCACATCTCACACCCAGCCCCATCATCCTTCCTCGCACCCCTTTTCCAATCCAAAGTCAACCCAGTTTATGATTTTTCACTCTCTTTTCTGCTCATTTAAATAAATCATCCTCACAGAGTTAACTTTTCCCACGGTTTGATGAACGGGGACCATACTGGGGTTTTTTTTTTTTTGGTAGGGTCCCGCCCGTTCAAAAATTATGCATGCTGGCAGTGACAGATATACACAGTGACAGTATTTCTGTCCCATTATTTTTTTGAGGGCTTTGGCAGCTAAGGGAGGCTTCTCATAACTTAGGTGTGTCTGCGGATCCATGATGGGAAAAATATATTTGGCTCACAAAACTAGTCAAAAAAGAATGGCATACAGCCCAGTAAGCCCCACTTCACCTGTTGTATCTGAAGAGGCAAAGATAAACACAACAGACCTATGCTTTGTCAGCTTGTAGACTATAATTACTGAGAGGAAGGCGGGGATTTAAAAAAGGAATTTCATTGTGGTTCTGCATTTAGACCTCAAGATGTTTTAAGTGCCTTTGCAAATACGTTATTGTTGGAAACCACCAAACCAGCATACGTTTTGAAAAACCCCTTTCCTTAACCGATGCCATTTTGGCATCTACTATGTATTTTGTGTGAATTAAAAAAAAATATATCAACAATTTTGGGAGAATTATATTGTTAGTTTGGGTTACAATTGATTGTCAACATTCTATGCCTTGCCCTACTTGACACACAGCCATACCACACCACTGAAACAAATAAAACGTTTTGTTGAAAAAAAAAAAAACACCCACTCCACAAATGGCCTTGCTTAGTCAATAGGGTAAAGTTTATTTGAGATCCCTTCTCTAAATCCCTTTTCATTGAACTAACATATCCTGCTTCGTAGTTGAGCTGCATCAATGATTCTCAGGATTAACTTTCAGAGCTTTGTCCACCTAAGGTCATGTTCCCAAGTCAGTCCAACTGGCCATAAAGTTCCACTTTGAGAATGCTGCCATGGTCTGTCATGGGAAACTTGTTGTTGGCTCAATGGGTTCAGGGCTCTTTGTTCTGTCACGTCACTAAAAACCCATTGCCACATATCTACTCTTGTATTTCCTCAACAGGAGAGACAGCTTTTAGTTGAAGGGGTTATGGAGTCCAAGTCTATTTGCTTCCCTGTCCATTGTGAATGTATTGTAGTAAACATCTCTGCCGCCCTTTGGGATGGCCACGTAGCTTCTTTGTGTGAGTGAGCAGCAGCAGCAGGTTGCTCCCCTTGCTCAACCAGCCATGCTGTTTTGACGCACAGAATTCTCTTGGTGGTAAATAAAAGGGTGCCTCTGCCAAAAGCCCTGGACGGTGTGGGAGGGGGAGGGTTGGAGGTCAAACACCCAGAAGAGAGAAATGTCTGCCTTGGGACTTGGACGTACTAAATCAGCCAAGTGGACAAAGGACAGGCAGGTGCATTTGACAGACTGGTCGTCCATTTTGCAAAACTTTGTGGCCACATTGAGCATGGATGTAGAGGTGTAGTCTAACTTGTTACGACAGGTGACTGAAACATTGGGGTTCATGGTGTCTGTGTGTGTATTACATATGTTCCTTGTGATAGAAAATACGGCTCAGAGGTACAGTTGGGATTTTTTTTCTTTGCCACACACAAAATCTTCGAGTCATGCAGTATTGGCAGGCTTGATACTCGGCCTCCCCTTGGAGTAATGACAGGGCATTGAGTCCAGTTGTGTATGATACAACCTCATCAAACTATACAAACTATAAATTTGGGTCCAATCTCGCCGCTTGTGATCCTCACCCAGCATATGCTATTCATTGGTTTCTGTGAATTTAAAATAGATACATGTGTTTTAAAGACCCACGTTTTTCACCATATTGCACTTTTTTTTTTTAAGGGAAACTAAAATGCATGCCTTAACCACCTTTTCAATTGAAATCACTCACTATTTAGCTGTCAGCATGATTATTAAACCATTTTGTGCCTTCAACAGTAATCTTACATATTCAATTGAATTGATGAATGGAAGATGGCTGTCTGACAGTCTATGATCTAAGGCCAATGAAAAAAAACAATTCTTCGGACTGTGCCGATATGAGTACTTTTAAGGAAGAGGATTAGAGCAGATATTATCACGATCAGTCGGCTTTAGTACCTTTGAAAGCATTATCACCAACGGCTGCTCAAAAAAGGAAACAATCCAAGTCCTTGAATAAGGGCTGAATGAATTTAGCAAAGTTTCCTGTAAACATAACTTTTTGCAACCTTTTTTAAACATGAAATTTTGCTAAATTCATTCATTCATAACATAACTTTTTGCAACATTATTAATGTTGCAAAAAATATCATTTTAAGATCTTTTATTGTGTAAATCTGAGAAAATCTTAGCACTCTATGTTGCAAAATAAAGTAAACAATTGTAAATACCATTGCGAATATATGATTGCTGATTCATTTTGAAGCATGTGCTTACTGTGTACCTGTTCTATCATTCTCTCTCTCAACATTTATTTTAATGTTAATTTACTGCTTGCAGCTGCTTGCTCATTGCCCTCACGCAGTTCCAGACAGACGACTTTTAAAAGTGTTCTGTACACCTTAGTACTTATTCTGCTTTCATGACTCTACATTTCACATTATCTTAGGAATTACCTTCTCCATCTTCTCTCTTCTTACGTGGTGTGGTGTGTTGCAGGCTTAATCCCATTTCGCACTGAGGAGCGAATCTTTGCAAGTGTGGGCCAAAGCAGCCAATGCACGTTGATGTCAGGGTTCATTCAAAGTCGCAAACTGTTTGCCAACAGTTTTAATGTTGGTTCTTTACTTTAGGCAAGGCAAGTTTATTTGTATACAGCACTATTCCTAAAACACGCAGTTCAAATGGTTTTACAGAAGTAAAAGCAAAACATTAAAATAAGACATAAAACCATGAAAAGCAGACAGTTACAAGAAACAAACTGATTTTGAAAATATGTTTGAATCCATTAAAAGAAATCATTGTAAAAACAAAAACCCAATTAAACAAAAACGTTTTTCGCTTTTCACCTTAAGAGGATCGATAAGACATAGAACCATATAAAGCAGACAGTTACAGGAAACAAACTTATTTTGAAAATATGTTTGAATCCATTAAAACAAATCATTGTAAAAACAAAAACCCAAACAAACTAAATATTTTTTAGCTTTTCATCTTAAGAGGATCGTGGTGTGTTGGTGTGTTATAATTTATTACACACCAGGTGAATTTCACCTCAGTTAAAGATAACTCCAATGTTTAAGTATACACTCGAGCAGGTGCATGTTTTTTTTTTTTTTTTTACAGCTTGGCTTCTAAGGTACTTTTAGAAGTCAACACATACATCTTGAAGACTGAAGTCCATCCAATGTAAATCAAAATGGATTCATAATAATCACTTTTTTATGGTATATGCAAATCACTTCTTTCTCATAGCCTACAATTATTTTCTTGAGCAATATTAGAAATTGATTTTAAAGAGTATTTGATAAGAGTAAAGAAGAAAGGTAAATGAAAAAAAAACAGCAGTGAATAATTCATATGAGAAGACGTGGAGGAATGTTTTAAATTACTAATGAGTTTAAGCTTCAAACCTGTGACACTGGACGCTGCGGCAGACGTGAATCCCCTGTGGCAGATGCAAGCACGCATACAGCAACTGAGTGCTACTCGCATTTGTTCATCTGCAAAACACAATATTTTCGGAAATTAAAAGTTGACTACAGAAGTTACTTTTGTCCTCCATAGAGCATTGACAACAACTCAGTATCATTTCATTTTTGGCTTTGTGTTTGTACTTCACACACACTATACTTGTCAGTTTGTGTGTTTAAGCTTGATTGGGAAAGGAGCAGTGTCCTCGTTCCCTGACCAGCATTGCTGACTCATATTGGCGGTGTATAATTACACATGGGTGCTCATCAGCAGTCTGAGAACCTTTTTTTTTTTTGTGGCTCATCTGACAATATGAATTGCGCTTGGAGGGCTAAGCCCGCGGCTGGCCAACCCACTCATCCTGAGCCCAGCTCTCTGTGGAGGCTTGAGCTGCCTGTGCAAGCTACCGTTATCATTCTCACCATTTGCTGCTTGCTGCTGGCTGTGCGTGTGTGTGTGCGTGTGTGTGTACCCATGAGTCAGCGCAAACAAAGTCCCTGTCTCTGATATTCTCTGCTCTGCTTGGTTTCTCAGCTGATACAAATAACTAACAAGCCAGGTATTAGTAAGTCTCTAGGTCATATGAATTATGCAGCAATAATGAAGGGGCAATGCTTTAAAGTATTTTGGTCACATTTTGGCCACGTTCTCTGGAAAGTCCCGTTATTATCTTTGAAAAGAACAAAAAGTTACAACCAACAATGAAATTCCTCATTGCATCTTGTCCTTTGATTGCTTCCTGCTCAGGCCAGTTAAACCATCTTTGTGAAAATGACTGGTGAGGATTCACAACGACTGACACTTCTCAGAGGTGTTCTCCACAGTTAGACTTGGCCAAGACTGTCAGTGACAGGTGATAGACTCTCACTGACCATGTCCAATTCTGCTTCAGCTTGTCGACATTAGCAATAAACCCACCTCAGTCATCAATTTCATGTGGTGTGGTTTCACGGTCCTGTTCATTTTCACCAGATGTTGACATACCTCACAATGTTTGTAACAGTGAATAATCATTGCTCTCGCTGGTTTGCAATGCATTAATAGTTATGTTTGTGTCACTGGTGATGGACATATGGATGCATTTTAAATAATTGTTCTTGTCTCTACTAGGGCTGCCACAGATGATTATTGCGCTATTCAGCTAATCACTAATTGTAACTGCGATTAGTCGACTAATTAGGTCATATCTGAATTATAGGGCATCTCACCAAAAATCAACCACTCTTATATAATCATGATTAGCTTACGTCTTGAATTCTTTAAGATATGTGCAAATTATGGTGGGGCAACTAAAATTGAAGGCAATACTGTGGCCTTAACATTATTGGTTGTAAATATTTAGTAAATTTAATTTAAAAAGTTCACAGTTGGTCAAGCCAGTCGGTGCAGTGCTTGATACCGGGCCTCAATGCAACTATAATGACTAAATCTTATTAGTGTTGTTTTTACTTCCCTTATTGTAAGTCCATTTTCATAACCAATAAAAAGGGAGGCTAAGGCAGACTGGGGACAGACAATTCTAAGCACATTAAGTAAGCACATTTTTCAAAGAAATATTTTCCAAATGAATGTGCTGTGAGAAGAATGCCTTTATCACGTGTTTCTTAACAGTGAGCTGATATTAATTGGAATTTTAGGAAAGCCGAGCCTCCCTTCTAAGAAGGATTAGAGCTTAAAATATACAACTTATGTCTATGTTCTAGTGTTTTGCCTGGTTCTTTAAAGCACAAATAAAAACACAATTGCTAAACTATTCAGCTGTTATTTTTCCCACCATTTATTACTACGTCACACTAAATGTCAGTGATTGAGTGACTCATCGAGACCCTCAAATCTTTGATTTAGTTTCCTGACTCAGTGGTCCACTTCCTGCTGTCTGACCTACACACTGCAAATCTCCGGTTAAGATTTATTGATTTGTGGAACATTGTGCTATTTTGAAGCCAGGGGTCGTTCTTTGCTTTCTCAAAGGATCACTGGAAGACAGCTGGCATTCCAGTGTTTTGAGTTGAATCTCGAATTATATTCATTTTAAATAGGCCCAGAGTGAAAATGCACATTACACAAAAGCAACGACTGAGTCTCATCGAACTATTCGGAAGGATGACATCTGAAAAAAAAGACGCCATTCCATTTTGATAAAAATGGCGAGTCAAAAGAAAACGTTCCCCTCATTCCCTTAAATGCAAATTGGATCTCCCTATCCATTCCTAATGTCTTTCATCATTTTTTTATGAAGCAGGCACTGATGTTACTTTTTAAAATTTTTGGGGACGAGTGTTTCCTTTGTCGTTTGAGTCATAAAACTATTCTTTCCCTATGGTGAGGTCTCATCAAACTACTGACATTGTGACAAAATCAAGCGCAATACGATGTCATTTTTTCACCCGCTTAAAACAGTCCAACCAGTTCTTTTTTGTTTTTGTATGTGCCTAGTATAGCCCCTGTCCTACTTAACCACAAACAATTGTGTTTACAAAGACAGCGAATGTTGCGTTCTCGTCAGTTCGTCGAGGTTCGTTCAAGGTTGCAAATGTTTGCAAAACATTTGACATAAGTTCACCAACAATTTTAGTGATTTGAAGAGGTTCAAAATTCTCTTCTGACAAATAACGTAGAGGCAAACATCTGCCGAGCATCTGGCGACCGTTTGGTGAACATTTGCGACCTTGAACTAACCTTGACAAACTGATGAGAATGTAACATTGGATGCCTTTGAAAACAAAGGGATATCTTTTTAATTCTCATATCGCCATATAAAAGGAGGGTTGAGCAAGGAAAGAATAATATGGATGGACTCCTCCTGTTGAGCATTAGAAAAGGTACACGTTCAACATTTTCCTCATTGGACTCATCTTACCAAGAGGTTGTTACTGCTTTAGTATGGCCTCATAAATACTGAAGGAAAACACAGCTGGCTCAGGAGGATGCCAAATGGGTAAAATGAAAGTGAAAATGCTTGGTCATTAAAGTGGTTAAATGGGATTTTCCCTTTGGGCTCTGAAAAAAAAAAAGCTACCTCATTATTCCAGGTTGTCTCATCCACTACCGCACAGATGCAGAGGCAAAAAGATCTGCTTTAAAATTAAAGTCTAAAGAAGACATTATTCAGAGAAAATATAAATTGATATGCATTGGGGGAAAACATGTATGACTCATTCCCTCTCTGCAATTTCTCAACCAAAACGGTTTAGTGGATGATAATGACTGCCGCTCTTGACGACGGGCATGTTGTGGACTTAAACGGTTTGTTTTTGTCCTCATGGGTATTTGAACACAGCAACTGTGCTCTCCCAGCAGGCTGAAACTTGGGATGACAAAGAAGGAGCGGCTGAATAAAGAATGCAAATGGGGCGTCAGGGAACACAAAGGCAAGCACTTTATTAGTTTTATCAGTCATAACATGTGGACGCAGCAGAATGGCCACAATAATTGGCACTGCACACAACCCAGTGATACCAGAGGCCACAAAAGAGGCCAGTGTGAAAACAGAACAACAATATGTCTGCGCTTGTGATGAGAGCGGGCCGATCCATGCCAGCGGAATAAAGTATTTGAGTGTCGTCTGTGCCAATCTCGAGCAGAGCGACACGGATGTTCTTCCATCACTGTACATTGTCATCAAGCAACAATGTCTAACCTACAACAGTCTTTAACCAGGCAGGGCCATCGTTAGGGATTTTAAGCAAAAACAAGTGCAGTTTGTTTTGACACTGCCGCTTTGTGTTGCCCAGATGCGTGGTGTGATGCGCATTCTGCATTGTCTCTTGTCCTCCTGTTGCTACAGCGATAGCACTGTGAGCTGGAAGATGAGCGTTAATGGCCTGTCTGCTTACACATGAATGCAGGCGTATCCAACCTGTGACCAAAGCGATGGTATTGCACTTGTCTGTGTCTCTGCAGAATATCAACCTTGTGCAGAATTTTCAGATACTTTTTGGCACGGTTGATGGAGAGCAGAAATCTGAACGCAAAACCTTTGTTTTTGCTTCCAAATTCAAAGCTGTAAGTCTTTTTATACAAATATTGTAAACTAATGTCTTCAAATTCGTTTTAGTGAGCACTTCTACCATCCACCTAACAGTTGGGTGGGAGGGGAAACTGTAAATTGCAAACAAGCATTGTTTCCCCACTCAGATGGGCTGAAACACGCCCTGGGCTCTGAGCGGTGGTCACCACTTGTGCCTTCAGTGGAATTCACAGAGGAGCCTCTGACTGTTTTTGAAGAGAGACAGAACGAGGCGCAGACGGGGTGATAAAAGACGCGAGGCGTTTTTTTTTAGATGACTGATGAGAGAGGAGAGAATGGCAAGCACATGGCTCCAATCATAGCTATTTTCTTAGCCACTCTTCCGCTTCTTTTATCTATTTTTCACATGTATCTCCCAAACCGCCTTGCTCATTGTCTGTCTTCTAGTCTTCCTTTTTCTTTCCCTGTCTTTCATCATACATTGAACAGACAACGTCCTCAAGTAGTTTTATCGCTAAGATGGAGATTAGATCGAGGTTGCTGATTAGCCCCAGTGAGAGCATTTTCTTCATTCCTTGCACTGAGTCAACATGTGACATGGTTTCAGGTGAAACTGGGTGTCAGGTTGTTTTGGTGGGTTGGGCAATGACGTATAGAGCAGCGGAAGTGATTATTGATTTTTTTCATGCTGTTTCACAGAGTGCAGTATACAACTCATGTTGGAATGGGTGGTTTGGTGGAAGGCTGAGTGGAGAACTAGCTCTACGCAAATCTGAGCCAGTACTAATAGTAGAGATTAGAAAGAATCAGGTTCTCACTGTTGTTGGTTTCAAAAGAGGGAACTGATCGCAACCTGAAACTCACAGGTCTGTCTGATTCTTGTTCGTACAGCTTATCATGTTTCGCGAACCAGTGAGAAGTAGATCTAAATAACATGGGAGAGTGGCATTCTTGTGTTCCCTTTTTCATTGTTTTTGGTACATAGAAACCTTCAACTAGAATAAAGACTAGAGAATGTTTGCATAATTGCATTGAAAACCTAATTTACTGGTAAATGCAGGGCAAAGTTCATCCTCCATTTCAGCTTCACTTTTATAGGTTATCTTGGACTGTGGAAGTGTTTTGAACTTATTTCAAGTGAGGCAGGTGTTCCGGTATTTCCTGTGACGTGGCTTGCAGAGTGTCATTCCACTGTTGATGGCCCCAAGATCTGAAATGTTGCTTCCTGTATATCAGATAGAAAGAGGAAAAAAAAAAAGCCTCTCTGCCAAAGTAGATGATTCTTCACTCCATGGCTCAACCGCACAGGTTTAATTAATGTCTTGCAACACTGTTTGTCATTCCAAGGAAAAATATTGACATCACTGCAGTGTTGTTTAGTTTTGATTAGCACTTCCATTTCATTTCTTGTTTTTGTTTTTTTGTCAGATTCATTTGCCTACATTATACTGACATTACTATTTGCCATCAAGCTTGCTGGTCTTATTGCGGTGACGACAGACCTTCATTGTGTGATATAATGTTGTTGCCCAGTGGGTTTGCTGTCTAAACAAGTGGAGAAATAATGGTGGTGTACAGTGGTGACGTTGCAAGGGTAGGCTGGGCAAGGCTGTAATCTGTTAAAGAAAGTAGGAATTCATCCGGCTGGTTGATGAAGTCAGTGCATTCCTCAGAGGCAACATCTTAGTGGCAGCCAACAGAGCACGGCCAGGCACTGAAAGAAGGCCAAGATAAGGTGGGGTGTTGGGGGGCGGGGGGGGGGGGGGGGTCTTGACTTAAAACAGCTCCCAATGAGAATTAGAAAGTCAGACGGAAAGAGAACGCCATCTGTCTGAGTCTTGTGTTTTACCCACAGAGTTTCTTTCTTGGTGCCAACTTTTGTAGATAAACCTTAACTGCCTGAGGCTCTCCTCTTTTTATGAACATTGCAGTATTTTATTACCTTGTTTTGAAGCTTGGCTGTGAAAGTACATACTGATGGAGACAGAAGTCAACATAATGATATTAATTTAGAACCTGCCTGGAGAGAGGTTGTTGATTTACCACCTCAAGTCACCTTTGATCCTGCTGAGTGGTGTCAAACTGGGAGGACACTTAGAAAACACACCATTCCCTTTTTTCTCAATGTTTTTTTCCACCCACACAAACACCATCCACCAGATGCACGCAAGCTTGAGTTGCTCCACTTCTCCTGTCCATTCCCTTTGGCAGTAAGCTATCATAACGGCTTTGAAGGAGGGTAGCGGAGCGTTTAATTGGGTTACAGATTGCCGGTTATGCTCCTAGGTCCTCAAGATCTTGGCTGAGCTCTTAACAGACCACTAGGATTGCTGCTACACCCTTTATATTCTGGTGTGGTCATAAATGAATTACTCAGCATGAATTAGTAATCACATGAAGTGGAACGTGAACTCACTGTCAACAGACTCTGTTGTGTGTAAGGTAGACACAATTTGTTCACAACTTTCAACACCTGTGTGTCTCTGTGGTCCATCCCATACAGATTTGAGGACATGCATTGCTGAGCTGAGCCCAACTGAACTATCGAGATCTCTTTGGAAGACCATCTTACCAATCGGCTCACTTCGTTCGATCCCGGATGGAACTCAAAGTGTGGGTGGACGGAGTGGTGCGGGTGGTATGCGGACTATCAGAAGAGACATCTTGCCAGGATGTGGTCATCGCTCTGGCCCAGGCAATAGGTGAGTGACCCCAGCTCTTGATATGGCAGTGTCACCTGTTTCCATCTAGTTGTACCTTTAAGTGCATTTTTAGGGTTTCACGAGCAGTGCTGAATCAGTTGTTCCAGGTGTCGTCTCACTTTTCTGCCTTTTTAACTGTCACACGAGTGTAAAAAGAAAGTAATCACAATTTAGTGGTTCGATGGAGAGATGATTGTTAGTTTGTCTTTGTCTCTCCTCTCTAACTAATGTGAGGTCCCAATAATGATGTAGCTGATGAAGCCATCTTCATTGGCCACAATGGAAACGTGGCTGGATGTTAAAAAAAAAAATAATGTGGACAAAACAGAGGGCATAATGTTTAATCCTACAGTTGCAGCTTTGCACAAAGTAAAAAGCTCCGCTGGATTGCCATGAGGTCATTTTGGATTTGAGTCGGCTCATGTATTCTCTGGCTTTTTTCAAGCCATACAATGCGGCTGCATTAAACAATATAAGACCAGATTTAGCACTAGCTATTTTCCACCAGTGATGCCTGCTGAGCCATAAGGGAGGATTTGTCCTAATTTCAAGGTCCTAGTGGAAATTTTAGTTTATTTGAGCGTTTTTTTCACGTTTGCATTTTTTTGTTCTCAGAGGCATATATCAGAAACATCATAAGTTAGCTACAACAATTTCTTGTTTTACATTGGTAACGTAAGTTTTTAGTAAAGTAACAGTTGTTTATGTGCTCTGAACTTGTTATTTTTTTCCCCCTTTGTTCCCAGGTCAGACAGGCCGCTATGTTCTAATCCAACGTCTGCGGGATACAGAGAGACAGTTGCTGGCCACAGAAAGACCTCTTGAGTCTCTGGCCAAGTTAGGCCAACACGGCAATGAGGTTCAGTTCTTCCTGCGTCGCACTGGTCCAAGCAGCAGTGACGGTCCTGGCTCAAAACAAGACAAACCAACCCCCCTGCCCAAGTATAGCGAGCCAGACCTTTTAAAACGCAGCCAACCCAAAAAGTCACTCACATTCAACCTGGGCCCATCAACATCTCCCAGAGCCAAGCAATTCCAGAGGTCTCCTCAGGATTCCCCAGACCAGAGAGCCTCACCTTCCTCTTCTCCCATCCCTGCATCTCCTCATGCTCCATATCCTTCGCCACCAATTGGCCCATCCAAAGAGGAGGTCTTTAAGGCTGTTCTTCAGCAACAAGAGAGACTACGGGCCATTGAAGTACAACTGGAAACCTTAGAAAGGGAGTCTGATACATGGGAGCGCCACTATCCATCTCTGTCTCCTTCACCCATCAATGATGCTCACTTCCAAGAAGAGTTGGACACTCTGGAGCAAACAATGCGGATGAACCAGGCTGAGCTCGCCCACGAGCAATATTGGGAGGAGGAGTTTCAAGCGGAGACGGAGCGAGAGCGAGGAATGAGGAGAAAGCTGGGCGACCTCCATGTTCAGCTAGATGACTGCGGAAGGCGGCTCCATGACTTCTCGGTACGCTCCGCTCAGCTAGAGCAAGAGATTCAACGAGAAAGTCAAATGGAAGCCAAAAGCAAAGTTCCAGAGGAGTCCATTGATGCCGTGAAAGCAGAGCTCCTGAGCCAGGAGAGGCATGGAACTGAGTTGGAGGAGCACCTCTCAGAGACTGATAAAGCTCTGGGGAAGACAGAGTCTCTGCTGCAGGTAAGGAGAGAGGCTCTAGTTTTGGAAAAGGGGCTGTGAAGCCGTGATAGGCCATGATGTTTTTTTTATTTGAGCGTGTAGATCAGACCCTTTTCTACCTAGACTGTAGAATATACAGACAGTATCCCTCTCCTCCGCGTAAACACTGCAGCAGACAGCACAAAGACAGTTACCAAATACAAATGCGTGAAATTATAACTTTATGAATTCATCTTGTGTATTGAACTAACGATATTCAACCACTATTCCACTAACCACTTTATTACATGTTATTATAGGAACCATTAGGTGTTTTGCTTAGCCATCTTGGCATGTCTCATTTTGTATACATTTTCTAAACACATACACATTGTCTATTGAACTATTTCTGTACGATATAGAAATGAGATTAAAGGGACTTGTTTTCTAGCACAAGAGCTTCACTTTATTGGATCAACAAAGACTTATCTTGGTTATTTATTTAGTGATGAATGTTGTCTTGGGTGCGGCTATGTCAATAAATGCTTAACCAAGTTGAAAACTTTCCATGTAGGCCACGTGAAACCAGAGACTTGAATATCCGTGTCGTGAGCTCTTGAAGGTTACATCACTGATGATGAGTTCAGGAACATCCTGGAGATGTATTCCACGCCAAAAAAAAAAGTACAGCGACAACTTTTAGTCAGGAGGTTTGACCATTGTGTCCTGTTCCAAGTCATCGTTAAGTGGTTGCAAAAGTGATTAAAGAATAATTAAGAGCTCATTTGCCTTTCAGCAAGTCATTCCCTTGGCGGACCTCTGATTGATGCTCTGAGACTGGCTCGTTGTCATAGTCATCAGTGCAACTATATATATTTGCGTACCAAGACCAACGTATTAGGCTTCTGTTTTTTTTTTTCCACATGCAGGTTTATTTATATTTTGAATAATAATATGCACACAGCATTATAAGTGTAGCAATTATAGTGGAGATATATCACTGGAAAAATATGCTTATTATTACCATACAAAAAAAAAAAAAAAAGAAGGCACTGTCAGCCATTACGGCCTCAAGACTATTTATTGCTATAGGTGTAATGAGTTTAACTTTACTGCCATTAGGTTAATGGAGACAGACCTGCAAGTGTGAAACGCAGAAGGCTGCCACAGTCAAATTACCACCACCACCATACATGCACACACATACACACACACATATATGTCCAGAAACAAACACAATGTTGGAGGATCATGGCTCACGGCTGTTTTGCATGCAGTATTTGCATACAGTAATTAAACACAGAGAATCAGTTCATTGATCTGTGAGTGTTTTCATTTTCAATAACTGAAAAATTTCCCCCATGGTCACCCTGGCCTCTCAGATCAGTAAATGAATCAAGCAACTGAGTTTAACCGTTTCTGTTATTTGATGACATGACAAAAGCTAATTGAAGACTGTAACGTCGCTGAAACAATTCACTGCGGATGTGTCTGCTAATGGTGACCCTGCAGGCTCAGTAGTATCGACTTGCTCACTCTGATGCCCCCCTATGGCAGGAAATACCACTAGCACCAGTAATGAGGTGATGAGTTGTCTAATTATACTATATTCAATAACACACTTAGAAATGCAAACATCCGCATTCTCAACACATTTGTCATTTGCCACTAGTGTTTGGCACGATATGCCATCTTCTCTTATGTTACCCTCTATTTTTTTCTTTTGTTTTTTTAATCTCAGGCCAAACAGGATGAGCTGGAGGAATTGAACAAGGAGCTGCGGCAGTGTAACCTGCAGCAATTTATCCAACAAGCCGGCGTCCTGCCTGCACACAGCCAATCACGTACAGATCTCCAAGAGCAACTGGAGCAGTTAGAACTTGCGCATCTTCTCCAGGATGGATACACAAATGGCAGTAAGGGCACAAGTCAGAAATATTCAACTGTTTCCTATGGATTTATTCTTGACACTTGATGTTTTTTGTTTTGTATTTGTCCCTATAACTCTAGCTGAATCGCCGCCTCGTCCTACTGCCAAGCAGTTTCTGGGACACCCACGCAACCTACAGAACCCCCTCGTGTCCAGCCTCAACCCTGAGGGTGTGTATGTGTGAGACCCTGCCGCCTTCCACGTCCATCCCGCTCTGCCCCTCTCCTGCCCTGCCCGCACCCCCCCCCCCCCTCCCTGGTTCCCGGGACTATTGCCCCCCCACCCATACTTTTCTCCATCCTGGCTTCTTTTGGGTTTGAGGCTGCTGTTTTTGGCGTTGAGTTGTGGAAGCATTTATAAGGTGGAGGTTCCTGCAACTTCTCAACTGCCTTCCTCGTGCTCTACTTTTCAAAGCTCCACTAAACAATCCTCTCTGATTCCCCTTTTATTTTGTTGGATGAAATTTCACATTCCTTCTTCCAATGATATTTTCTTTATTTTTCTTCATTTATTGCCCTAATCTGTTATCTTTCCTTCTGTCTTTCTTCTGGACTATCTGCTTTCTGTCTTATGTTTACTTTTGTGCATTGGCACACTTAACACGAACATAAAAGATTTGTACCCTGGCCAAATTTTCACCGACTGAAGTTTTACTGAGTGAGGGGTGTGTCTGTCTGACTGTCTGTCTGTCTGTCTGTCTGTCTGCCTATCTCTGTGTGTGTGCATGAGTGTGTTTGTGTCTGAAAATTTGCCCAGGGCATTAATCAGAACAACGTTCTTACTATGTCGCCAATTCTCATTAACTCTTGACTGCTGCCTTTTCTTTTCCACTGTATTGCCACAATGATAGCACATGCATAATGTGCATTTGTTTTATTATATGTAAAGATGTGATTCCGTTGATATGTGAATGCTATTTATGTGTAAGGGGCTGGGTGTATCCACTGCCTTGTACTTTGGTGACCATCAACATCCAAAGAGCAAGAGCCTTTCACAGAGGGCTCTGCATGTTTTGCACTGTCCCATTCTCTTCCTGTGTAAAACCTTGGCCTATTTGCAAATCAGTCAAAATGTATTTCTGCTGTATTTAACTGGAGCTACAACAATTGTCATCTTGTAAACTCCACACTAAAAGAAGGGACTAGGTCTTCAAAATGTGCAAAAAGGCCAAGGTATAGGATGCTTATTTTTTTCTGCTTGATCTGAATGTGCCTGGTTGTTCGACATTTTTGCACTTAACATTTTACCTGACAAAACCTACACTGTTCCTCAGTGTACTGTAGCTTTAGGGTGTGTTCATCTGAAGTGATCAAGAGTTGAAATATGAATTTCAAATCCCTCAAGCCAGTGTTGATTGTATACTAAGCACTTATAATGTGGTGACAGCTCAAAATGAAGTCTGTGTTTTGGGAGTCCTTTCCTTTTGACGCTTTCTTCTCTGCCAGTTGAATTTGTTTTTAATGATGTGTTTTACTTCTGCTTTGTTTCATGGTGGAAGAATGAATCCACCCCATCTTGTGTAAATATCCTGATGCCATAGGTTTCTCCTGAAGTTTTTTTTTTGTAAACAAAGGGATCATTATCCCTGCTTGTTTTTGTGTCTTGCAGTCCTGACCTCCCAAGAGTCGTCGTGGCGATAAAACATGGACCACAGAGCCAAGAGAAACTTGTTCACTTTTTATGTCACCATCACCTCCTATTTAACCTCTTTCTTTGCAATTCTCATTCCATGATAGACGTAAATACTGTAAATACTTAAGACAAATATATTTACAGAGTTTTGCTACTGTAAGCGCTACAAAATATCCGACAAATGTAAAACCTTTTACTTAGAGTAATTATTACAATGTATTTAAATGTAATAAAAATGTCTGAATGTTTTAGAGAATCTATTGTGCTTTCATTGTACTTTATTACATACATTATGAATCATTGTAATTATATAACGTAAACTCATGTATTGCTAACCTCTAGCAGTAAATAATCAACACAGTATTCCAAAAAATTGAAATGAAATATAAATATATTATAAGTTTTGAATTATTCATGCTCCTTTCTGTTCCTCGTGGCACAATGGGCCCAGTGATGCATAGTGATTATTTCTTCGCTTTTTACTGGAAGCAGTCACAGATGATTGAAAAGTACACTCTTGTGTTCAGCTGCTGCAAATGTAGCAGGCACCGTGGCTTCACATCTGCTGGCGTTCCAGGTGATGGAACATTGTAGATTGTCAAGATGTGACGATGAAGACACTACACGTGTGGGCCTCGTGGAGACCAAAAGCAGTTTATTACCCTAGCCAAACGGGTAATATTTGAGTGAGTGAGTGAGTGAGTGAGTGAGTGAGTGAGTGAGTGAGTGAGTGAGTGAGTGAGTGAGTGAGTTTATGTGTAGATATTTACAGTAGTTAAGAATTCTGGCAACAAAATTATAGAATATAGTCTCAAAGTTTTATTTCAGAATAGTGCCAACACACACAACATTAATATGCATTATTAGGCCAATGAGTTGTTTTGGATTTATTCAAAGAAATAAATCAACATCCAAAACCATCGCAACGTTTTTCAATTAAAGCGACCGATACATAAATAAAAACATAAAAATCATGAAAATTGTCATTGTCCAAAAACTGAACAGTTTGCGCCTTAAGTAGGCCCTACTGTTGTATTATCGACCAACCTACCTCCTACCTACCACAGCTCTTTATTGCCACCTAAGGAGCTGCTTTACATTGTCCCTTAAAGTGGATCTGACTGCTAGCTGACCTCAGTGATGTTGAGCATTGAGTACGTTCGACAAGTATTCTCAAGAAATACACAAGCATGATCAGAACTTGCTAAAAAATTTTTTTATTGAAATCGATTGCTAAAAACCATATATGTGTGATTACCACAACATAAAACTCCACTCACTTCCTCATGTTCACCCGTAATGTGCAAATATGCGGAATGTTGTACATACAACATTCCGCATATTTGATGTGGCTTTTAGGCTGCGGGCCACCTTTGGACTGGAAAGCATGACCTCGACTATTTGGCACTCTCATCACTCAGTCAACTTTTTTTACCTTCAATTTTTACCTTCAACTCCATTTACTTGTATAAATGGGGTATTAAAGCTTCACAAAGTGGCCACTTTTGATATGATTACTTATGAAGAATTGGATTACAGTGAGATCTGTCTGGGAGGGTTATGTAATCTCCCAAATCCATGTGTTTGCTCCACTGTCTGGACAGACCCGAGACGGTGGACCTCTTACGCCCACTTGTGGACATAAATAGTCTTGCATGCCGTCCAGGGGTTTCCATTCAATTGTCCAAACTGCTGCTTTTTTAGTCAAATCGAAAGCGATGCAGTGTGTCCTCCTTGAAACAACAATGGCTAAATTGGTTCAAGACTTTCGATTAAATATGTTATTCTTTTAAATGTAAGGTAAACTCACCCACTTGCCAGGAACACGTAAAGCTGCTTGTCTTCACATGATATAGCCCATAAATTCAAAGACTTCTTACAAAAAAGGAATTAAATCACCCACTTATTCAAATAGTCTCTTTATAAAACACATATTATGTCACACAAAGGAATTTCTGTAATAAGATGTCCTGGTTTAGTTTGCAGCTAAATTGCTGCAATCGTTTTATATTTAGTATCCAGTATGAATGTTACGAAAGTTGTATTTGAGAGAACAGGTCACAGAGGTCGGACCAACAAGTACGTGCACTCGTTATGCAGGCCATAAATAAAGTACAGTAGGTGCACAAAGGGAGGGGCAGGACCTCCAACGTAGGCCTGACCGAATGGCAATACAGTACTGGGACATGGTGAAGGCGTGCTTGTTGAATGATGTCTTGCCTGCTCCAAGGCGCATTCCCAAAACCAGGTTAGCCGCTGTCACACGCACAGTGGAACTGGCATTGGGCGCAATGTGCGTTAGTCAGTGGCTTACCTGCTTTTAGAGCTTTTCAATCACTGCCCTGGCAGCAAAAAAAACACATACAATTTTATTTGTATATATGAATGGATATATCATGAATATCACACATTGTATGGTCAAACAAGACAGGGCAGTCTATTCGGTGAGATTAGGTCACTTACATGTATAAGACATGTTATAAAAATAATTATAAAGTAGTTTAAATGGCCCATTGCAAACGGTGTAGTGCACATAGCGATTGGAGTTTTATTTTTAATTCAAATCATCAAAATATGTAATAAACATTACAGGAATTGTAGTCCAAAGACAGGTGGGATGTAGTCCATTTCATTCACTTCAGCTAGATAGAGCGTTTATCCATCCGTCAATTTTCTATACCGTATAACAGTGGTGTATAAATAAAGCTGCACTTACCGGTCCCAAGTTTTTCTTGTTGTACAGTATTCCTAAATGCATACCAAAAATAATTGAATGTGATTTCTTGCATATCTCGCCTACTTCTAATCACATTATTTTTTTTTCTCTTTACAGAAACCACAGATCTTAATAAAACTTGGGGTCATTTTTCGATTATAGTATACCCAACGCAGCCGAAGTTGACTTCACTTGCACTGGCTCTACCCAGCCCATTCCCGTGCGACGACAACCTGACCTGGATATGTAAACTAACAAGTCAACAGGCACAGCGTCCAGCCAATGAACATTCTGCTAATCAAACCACGCCCCGCCTATAATCCGTTATCGACGAATGAAATCCCCAGAAAGGTGGCCCTACCACAACCAGCAGTTACTTTACCGTTCACGCTCTAGTTGGGGTGCGGTGCGTTCATTTTCGCACGTCTTACATTAGGAACAAACCATTCCACTTTTAATCCAATTTCTATGATGTCATTATTTACTCAAAGTTTTATCCAGAATAGCCGTATTTATATTTATATAAACGCGTCGGGTGTATATAACTGCTGTTATTTACGTAATACGTGTAGTTTGAACTTCTTTGAACAAATGACGCCCCTATGCGTGCAATGCAAAGTGGTTGGACTCGACTCGCTTGTGTACAGTGTTGCCATGAGCAGAGGGAGATTGTGCACGTAGCAAGGATGCTGCATGACAATCTGATCTCACGATGACGACCTGGAGAGCACTTCAATATTTACGACGTGACATTCGGGAACATTCTGAGCCCATCAAAAATACTTATTAATTATTCATATTATAAGAGTATCATGTGTTCTAAATTCTGGGACTATATTGTACATGATGTGTAGTTTCATTTGACCGTGGCCTGAAAAATATAATAAAGGAAATAGATTTTATAATAAAACAATAAAATCAAGTATGTGAAAAGGAAACACTGGGGTTCCACTTTACCATCTTTTCACCAAGAACATTATGAACTGTATATTGCTAGACACGCATCCGGTTTGAGACCTTTATTTGAACCTTTCTGTCTAAACAGCATTTGGCTATGAACCAAAGGCTGGATTATTCCTATCCAGGATACACATAACCCCAATGGCATAGAGTACTAAATAAGGATTACCTTGCATTATGTGACAGATTACAGGAGTTGGTGTGGTGGAACATGAAGGGGTGTGAGAGAAAGAGGAATAATGCAATGGACTTTGCACAAAGTGCCATGACATCATGCACTAGTGTACCTTCAGGGATGTGTAGAGGGTGGTGTCAGGCTGACACCTGTCAGCGATGCTGTGACCCGGGCACAGCCTTCACCCCTGGCAACCTCCGTTAACATTTGTTTGTGCTTTGCCTGACACTGATTACCCTTTTGTGGGCACATCAAGAAGAGAAGGAGATTGGTGGAATAATAGTGAGGCAGGAGGAGAAACAAATGTAGAAATGAGACAATAGTTCCGTGATGATATTAGTTCACAGAGACGGCAAGTAAAAATTCCCCAGGCGGTGGGGTAAGATGCCCTTTTCAATGATTTTCCATTTTCTTTTATCAAAAAAAAGCTCAATAATCCTCCCAAAACATATTTTTGTACATATGATGTCGATATTCAAACTGGTTTTATTTCTAAAAAAAAAAAAAAGATACTTTTCTCAAGGAATGCATTTTACCATGCTCTTCGCACACCTCAAAACAGAAAAACAAAGGTAATTTGGAAATATCAATGTTGTGGACATGGAGAAACGATTGAACATGTCAAAAATATGGTCTGGAAATAGGACAAATGACAAAATGAAAATAAGGTATGTAAAAGATATATTGTACTGTAAAATACTGTAAACGTCTTATACACGCCATACCGTTAGATGGCGGTAACATAAACTTCAACAATATTTACCATTCGCTATTAACAGCAAAGAAGATCTACTCGGCGATTTCCGTCGAAACACCCGGCCGTGTCACTCAAAACCTTTCCCATAGAAACATCATTTACTCTCAGCGTAGCTATCAATTTGCCACCAAATATGGTAGGTATTTTTATTTAATTATTTTTATAGCCTTTTATATACGATTGCGACTTTGAGTTGGTGCATGTAGTGCATGTTCCGCGTGCGCGGAACGATTAAGAGGAAATTTCAACTGTGAAAGCTCAATGCTAAATGTAGCTTATGCTACTCGAAGGTTAGCTAAGTACACGGATTCATGCTCCTGCAAATTTAACTTGCTTGTCGTTGTTTTTAAACTAAACAATCTTTTTGATGTTATGATCTTATTAGTGCACATATTTGTAATAAAATATCTCTGTTTGCCCTTGGTTAATAATTCCTGCAGTACACGACGTACGTATCGTTCGTGCTGAGTTTGCATCTTTGTTTACATACTGTATGTAGCCCCTGTCTTTTGTACATGCATGCATCTTTCCCCATGTAAATAATGTTTAGAAAACACCCTTACTCCTTTCTTAGCCTATAAATAATCACCCTTTAGTTTGGATCACATGATGTCATAAAGTCTTTATTTTTCACAACACTGATTTTTGTATTAGTAACGATCTGTATTTGCATTCTTCACGCTCACTTTTATGTTAATTTGACACAGGCAACATCGTAGAAATCAACTTTTCTGTTTGATCATATCATCTTGCCCTCTCTTCCAAACAGTGAGTAATCGGACACGCAATCCAGTTAAACCGTGACAATCATAATAACATTTATAGTTAGAACAGTGGTTTTTAAAATTGTTTTTTCATCTTTATTATAGACGTGCTTTGGAGTGAAAATCCTTTTAATAATCAGTCATGGATGATGATGACAGTCCAGAAGAGCTGATAAGGCCCAGCGTTCACAAAAAAAGAGATGTGCCATGGGACATTTCAGGTCGTGTGTGATCTGTGTTTGACACAAAATCATGGCATTTCATACATGAATAACTTGTACACTAAAATATTTCAGTCTTGTCATATATATATATATACTTACACTAATGTTGTTTTAGATTCTGATGATGACATTGATGGGTCTGAAGAGGGAGAATCAGAGAGCAGCAATGAAGAAGATGTTGACGACGATGATTTAGAGGGAGAGGAGGGAGAAGACAATGAAGTGGAGGATGGTAATAGTAATGTCATTTTTGTTAGATGCATTTAAACGATCCATCCATCACGTTGGTATCTCCACATCATGTTACGTTCTGGTGTCAAATGTGTAATTTTTCTATTACCGCAATTAAAATAAGCCCTCAACAAATGAATATTTCATTCATCGTGCACAACAAATACTATGATGGACAGATTTTAAACTTGTGTAGAAATTGACCAAACTATGATTATTGTGTGCTTAACTGTGTGTGTGTAATAGTCTTCCTACGTCACGGTGTCGTATAGGTTCCTCTCAGTTTATAAGCATAGTAAATAATGTTTAATGTTAGTAACATGGTTAAGTTTGCCTGCCATACAGTCCATCGTATTAAGGGAATACAGATATGACAGTTAATTGATAAATCCTCTTGACTACGTCTTATTTTCTATTTGTGTTAAAGCTCCTCTATATAACTATACTGTGTATTATCTACATAAGATGAGGATGAAGAAGAAGACGCTAAGGCGGAGGATGGAGTTTTAGGCGAGACCTCTGCAACCATTCCAGCCATGAGCTCAGACGAGGATGCAGATAAATGTCCCATCTGCCTGAACACTTTCAGCAATCAACCTGTGGCCACACCAGAGAACTGTGAACACTACTTTTGCCTCGACTGCATCCTTGCTTGGTCCAAGGTAAGACGTGTTTATTTTGTTCGCAACATCAACATGGTGGAGAAAGTGGGGGTAATGTGGGGCTTGTTCCAAATGTTTATAAGATCACTGAGTACAATAAATGCGATATGTGTAATAGGATGTTATTATTTAAATTGTTGGCAATTGTATGAAAATGGGTGAATAGATGCTATTCATTTGACTGTTACTGTACTTTTGATTTACATTCTTTGCTAAGTCTGTTTTATCATGTTTGGATGAGTGGACATGACTTACATCATAAAAGTCTTTACAAGTAGAAGAGAGAAGGTTAGCATTTAATTCCTGATGCTTTTATCCCTAATTTTAGAATGCAAACTCATGCCCTGTGGACCGTATTACATTCAACAGCATATACCTACGGATATCTTATGGAGGCAAAGTGCAGAAAATGGCAAGTGCATATTCCATCATATGTAACAGATGAATGAAAATTTTAATGAGTGTATGTTTGCTATAATATGACTTTCTTATCCCTTTAATATCTTAAGTCATTCGTACAAAGGTGGTGTACAAAAGTGTACACCAGACATGACTTTGTTATCTCAAGATGTACAATATTGTACAGTGCAGTGTTTGATGTACTTACTGTATGCTCAATACAGATTACAGTACAAAAACCAGCAAAGAAAGTTGATGAGGTGACGGTGGATTTGGACTTGGAACAGACTAACTGTGAGGTGTGTCAGGGCAGTGATCGAGAGGACCGTCTTCTGCTCTGCGATGGCTGTGACGCTGGGTGAGACATTCATTCTATGACACGTTACACCTTTTCACATCAAACGGGCCATTTAGACTGACATTTTGCAGCCTCCTTTGCTACTTGCTGTCTTTTACATGAAACCCAGCCAGTTACTACCCCTGCCACACATCTAATTATCTTCAGCACAAAGCCGCGACAGTTGTGGAAGTGCAAATTTTGTGGCAGTGTCATATCTCTGTCCGAAAGGGACAGACGAAAACCTCTGGCTCTACTCTTATACTCTTAGGTTTAAAAAACACGCAGCAAAAAGCTCAAGCTAAACTTGATAATATTCAAATCTTTAAACTTTCATAACTGCAGCCGATTGATTTTTCTGGAGAATTACTAACCTGGCATTTGTTCTGAGGGAAGTTGTAGCAATCTACATACATATGAAGAGCAAAAGCATTTCGATTTTGTTTCTCCTTTTTGTGTTGTTTCAGTGCAAATAAAAGAAATAAAGGTACATAGCGAATAATTGGTAATTGGAAGTGGTGCATGATCTAACAGTAGCACAGGGGTGCCAATGTTTTTTTGTGTCATTACTGAATCATTATGCAATAACATAGTCTTCATCATTGATTATTAAATTAAATTTGAGATATTATTTGACTGTACTGCTCTTTTGTGGTAGGTCTTCACTAACCTTTTGCAAAACAAATATTCTCGCACACTAGCAAAGCACTCGAGTTATTGGCCAACTTCCCTTTGTTGACAGCTACCACATGGAATGTCTGACACCACCCCTGGACACTGTTCCTGTTGAGGAATGGTTCTGTCCTGAATGTGTTGCTAATAACAACAACTCAGGTAAGTTAGACATCATTTGGTTTTGGAGATACAATCTGCTTCAATGTATTTGATTATATCTTCCTGTATTATTTAGTGAATTCAGTTGTTGTTATTGCGATTCATATGCTACACCTCACACATGTATCGGTTAAAAGAGATACATTTTCAGAAGTACTAGTGAAATAACAAAAGACTTAGTTGTTAACAAAGAGGAGACCC
This sequence comes from Syngnathus leptorhynchus, assembly GCF_054491065.1. Classification (NCBI taxonomy): domain Eukaryota; kingdom Metazoa; phylum Chordata; class Actinopteri; order Syngnathiformes; family Syngnathidae; genus Syngnathus; species Syngnathus leptorhynchus. The sequence goes on from NC_141200.1 coordinate 10,952,433, forward strand.
AACGATTTCTATAGAAGCAAACAGTACATTTTGTCAAGTGTCAAAGCTTATGCATGCTTTCACTCAAGAGCATTTGTTTTTGAAGGATCAGTAGAAGAACGGAATCAAACCCAAAGGCGCCCCTCTACTGGCCGGCCGACTACCAGTCGTTCCCAGTCTCGAGCTGTGGGTCCAATACGAGCCATCGCTCGCACTCAGCACAGTGAGCGGGTTCGGGCCAATGTGAATCGACATCGTATCTCACAGGCACGCACATCGCAGGTTTGGCATGATGACGTGTTGCTTCTTTTATACGCATGTATGGCTCTGGATCAGTATGTCCTTATTTGCAGCAGCATTTAGTGGATAGAAAATGCACTTCCCTTTAAAGTGCCATTGAAACAGGAGTGTGATGCATGTCATATAATACTACATATGCATGTGTTTGGCCCTTGTACCAGAATGGACTGATAAAATAAACCCTGGACACTCGTTCATATGCCGCTATTCTTTTCCAGTTTGCTCAAACATACCAGAACCACTCTAATTGGCTGGATGAGACCATCAATGCAGTGGTTTCTGGGCTGAACACAGCAATATATGTAAGGGACCTCACACCTCATCCTCCAACTAGACGCAGGCGTACGACTGGTAAGTAGGATTAAGACAATACAAGAGTGGGGAATAAGTAAATCAGAAAGAAAAGTAGCACACACTATACGTATGTGTCTCTTATATGTATTGTTTTAGTATTTTCTGCACCATAAAGCGCTTTGGATTAAAAGGCGGGGACTCAATTGCGAGCGCCACTCTGTACTTATTCCACACATAGGGTGCACCGTGTTATAGGGCGCATGCATGCCATAATTTACGGTAAACAAAAAAACGTCACAGGAGCAAGACAGTTCTCTCGTCGTTGTCACGTTTGTTTGTTTTTTTTGAGAAAATTAAAGGTTTTTAAGTGTGTCTTATGGTGCAGAAAATACGGTATATATGTTTATTTGAAATAGCTTGTTAATAGGAATGTGTTTGTGTTCGGTCTGCTTTTGTTGTTGGGTTCATTTAATTAAACGGCAACAAAAATATTTGTTAGATGTGAAATATGACAGAAAACAAGGGGTGGGGGCTAGATACGTTATTTTGTACTTGTCACTCCCCTTTTGCACATAAAACAGCTTTGATCCATGATATGTGATGAGTTTCTTTTCATACTTCCAAATTTTTAACCTTTCATGTAAAACATATTTAATAATATATAAACAAATGTAATATAATTTTGTGTAATAAATGTTCAGTAAATCAATCAATCAGTTAATCAAACAGGTACTCGCAGAAAGACCACAAAAAAGAAGGTGATCTCTAACAAGGGTAAAAAAGGTCGTTCAACAAAACCGAGAAAGAAACGGAAAGGGAGGAAGACTAAATCCAAAAGGACAATGGTGAGTCTCTGATCAGTAATTGTGAGCCTTCCACAATAGTCAGCGCAATGTCAAATGTCTTTCTTGTCTTTGTTTATGCTTTATCATAGGTGGGAAAAAAGGTAGCGACTCCTCAGAGCCGCATCGCCAATAGTCTCGGACTATCAAAGGGCAAGAACAACTGTTCACTTCCTACAATATGTCGACCCTCAGAGCACACACTAAGCAGCATGCGAGTGGACATAGGGGCTGCATCCCTTTCAATCTATGGGGGTCCTTTCGACCTGGATCCTTTTGCTGATCGGTATGATTGTTGGTTCTTTGTACTGTGATGACTTACCCGATAGTGGTTGAGCAATTTGATCCTACTGTTTTTTGTTTATCAGTGATGAAGCTGAGCAAGAAGAAACAGTTTCATCCTTGCTGGAGGCAAAGAGAAGAGGAATCTCTCACTCTGCTTTTCGCTCTCACCAGCCTGTTGCCCGACCTGTCGGTGTGGGTATGTCAAGGTAAATTCCATCCTGATGTCTAGGGGTTTTGACTTCCCTGTGATAAATGTCCTGTGTATATTTGAGTTTATCAATTGCAAAATATAGAATCTTACATTTCAAAAAAAGAAGCTGTGTGCCAAGGTAAAATTTCAAGATGTTCTTTTCGAAATGAAGAGACAACTTACTCCCTTTTGTGTGATGCCAGGCGGGGTATGGATACTCCCCAAACTGGAGTTGTTGTGGAGGCAGTGCCAGTGCCTGACCTGCTTGGAAGCATTCTTTCGGGCCAAAGCCAGCTCTTAATGGACAGCTCTGATGTCGTCATTAGTCGGGATGGTTCTCTTAATGCCTCTCAATCAGGTACGTTTAGAAATTCTTATCACAGCTTCATAATCATACCGTAGACCTATTATTTTACTGGTTCTTTTATCTTTTAGTGTTTGTGATAAAAGAACCAGTAAAATAATTGACAAGTGAAAACAAAATGAACATAGTGCAACTATACCTTAGACCTTTTTTATTTAATCATCTTACGGGGATAGAAGGTTTTTCAACCCAACAACTCACTTTTTGCTGAAGATCAACAGTCATGATTAGAGAAGTTGGCTCCTTTTCAAAGGAGGTGAATATTTACCTTCAATTTAGTTCATCCAAATAATAACACGCCAATTATTCACATGACTTTTAATGCTCAAAGATAAGATCTCCTCCATTGTATGACAAGGGGGAAAGTCCCTTTTTCATTTTAACATGCTACGATCATACAGGATAACCGATATACACTCGCGCACAATAACAAACCCTGTAGACTTGGCCTCAGTCATAATGGTTTATTGACAGACGCACTGACTGGAGAGATTCACAAGTAGAGTTAGCAATCACTGTTGGCTACTTTTCTTCACTTCAGTGAGCATGAATATGAATACCTGCAATGATTAGCATGTTGTGGCTTACATTGTGCTTTAACTTCCACAGCCAGTTTGTCTACGCTGGAGCCAGGTTTAAAAAAGCGCAATAGCTCCGAGGAATCCAGTCGTCTGCCCCAGCCAGTGATTTCAGCCAGCCTAGCAGAAAGTTCTTCATCCAATTATGACAACAGACATCTACCAGGAGCCTCCCACAGCAACTTGAGGAGACTTCTCTCTCAGTGTTCTTCGCCAGCACCTTCAGATGTCAACAATATCCAGCCTCCTCACTTTCCTGATTTGTCATCAAGAGGCCATTTGTGTCTTCAGCCACCTCTTAAAAAACGACCCGCACCATCGTTTGGTGTCCAGAGAACCAATGGGTCCTCCATGTGCAGCGCCCTCGCTTCATGTCGGGACTCAAACCTGAGCTCTTATAGCAAAACAACACTTCAATCACAATGTCAACCTAATAAAGCACCTACAAAGCCCATGTGGATGGACGTGGACAACGTCCCAAGGATACCAAAAATAAAACGAGATGCCACTAATCATGGTAATAGTGGCTCTAATAAAAGCAATAGTAATTCTTCCTCCAGTATTAATAATTCTGGCATGCCAGAGACAGCCGTGGTCAGCTTTGCCGGGGACAAAAATAGGCAGCAACATGTTGGCCAACAAAGCAACACTGACCGCCAGCCTGAAAATCAAAGAGCTGGCTCCTCGCAAGCCTTCTCCAACTCATTCTCTATTTGCTCCTCCAGTGTCTCTCCTGCATCACTATCGAATTCCTCTGCATCATCCTCAACTTCTTCATCCATAAGCTTCCGCATTAACGCTAGCGGGAACTCGTTGCATTCGCGACGTCTGGTCCTCCCATCATTTTCTGCCAGCGGAAGCAGCACACAAGGTGAAAGTAGAGAGAAGGTGGATGAGGCAAGGAAGAGACAAGAGCACAGAGATCAACAAAAAATGTTGGCATCACGCACAGCTGCCGCGAACAAAAAAGACATGAATGTCTACGACCCCTCGAACCCAACTATATCAGACTCAAGCAGTTCCGACAGTGAAAGTGAGAGCATAGACAGAAGCATTTGTCGGTTCAATTCACTCTCCAGGTCAGCGTTCACCTATGACGGAGCACAAAGTAAGCAGAAGCTGCTTCAAACAAAAAACGAAACACCCGAGAGTAAAGTTGCACAAGAAGAACCGAGGAGTGCTCATTTACAAACTCCCTCACGGATGGGCAGCTGCACTTCAAGAGTTGTCAAAGTTGAAAAGGACTCAATATTGGTGGACATAAAAATGGACAACCGAACCCCATTTGGTGGCATCCAGAGGCAGACACGACTTGTTGATTCAAGAATAGACAACATATTTGGACACAGTGTGAAAAGTTGTTTCGGTTCAAAGACAACAGTCACGTTTTCACCTGCTCAACACAGCTTGGACCACTTGAAGACAGAGGAGGAAAGTGGGCATCATGCTATTAGTTCCAAAAACGCCAATGACAGAAAGATTGATTCTTCGGGCTCTGGATCTTTTATCAATATAAGACTAAAGCAAGAAAAACCTGATTCCGGGTCTCCTCCAAAGGATTTGAGTCATGAAAAGAAAACGTCCAGCCAAGTGGTTCCATCTAAACAACACACTACATCAAGCATCTCAGAATCTGACAGAGACAAGACTAAGGACCATCTTGTCTCAAAGCAGGGAGACCGGCAGAAGAAAACAGACAAAGACAGAGAAAGGCGGTCAAGGTCGCGAGACAGAAGAACACATTCATCGTCGGGAAGCTCTCTGTCCAGTTCTCCCAAGCGCTCTCGTAAAAATAAGAGACGACACAGATCAAGGTACGGTGACAGGTTTTTTTTTTTTGTTCTATTTACCAAGTACCAAATACGCTTGTTCTGTTAATTGTTCCTCTATGATTTTCGATCTGAAGGTCTAGCTCCACGTCGAGCAGCAGAGAGCGTTCAAGGAGAAAAAGACATGAAGAAAGCAGCCCGGAAAGAAGTGATGACAGCAGAAGTGGCCCCGAGAGAAGTAGGGTGTCAAAGAATAGGACACACGGCTGTTCTCGGTCCAGATCACGATCCAGAGATAAAGCCAAGGCCCAGAAACATGGACGCTCCCGCCCTAAATCCCCATCGAAGTCATCACACAAGTCCAGATCCAAAGAACAATGGAAAGAGCGCACACACTCGCGTAATGAAGACGTGAAGGCTCGACCAAAATACAAAAGGAGATCCCGGTCGAGATCAAGCTCAAGAGAGAAAAGCAAGGAGGATGGTTCATCTAAAAGCTTTAGAAAAGCTTCAGTGACTGGTTTTCCACCCTCAAAATATAACAAGGACACTCAAAACAAAAACAGAGTCTCACTAAGTTCTGTAAAAGATGAAAACAATCCAGAAGTCAAAAAAGATTTGCCCGATTCTCCCTTTGTTCCAAAAATTAAAAAGGAAAATGACAGTGCGGACGCCACGGCCACATCTGTAGAAAGTAAGAAAGAAGTACAAATCTTTAAGAAGGTAAAGAAAATTGAGCAACCATCTTTAGACATGTTTGAAAGTTGTCCCACCCCCCAACGCACCGAGAAAGAAGATGCACCTTCATCCATCCAAGAAATAAAAAAAGAGCCCATCGAGATTCAAGTGTCTGAAACAATCAAGATGGAAGAAACGGCTGAAATCACTCCAATTAAAGCGGAGTCAGTGTCCTCAGAATTGCCAGTCACCTCGCCTCACACCTCAGGCGGTCACCAGGAGGCACCCAAACACTTTCAGCCCGACGTGAAGGCCCCAGTGGACCAGGCAAACGCAATTGAGTTGAGCGTCCCAACGAAGCACATCTCCGAATACGACGAGGACATCTCTGTGGATATGTTGCTTGACATTCTGGACTGTGTGAAGCAAGAGCACACCGTGGACAATGGTGCCAATATCAAACCGCAAAATATCAGACAAGAAGGTAACACTGAGGCACAACAGCTGCTGACGCCATCCAGAATGAAGATTCAAAGCAAAAGGGTGACGTGGAATGTACAAGATACCGATGAAGCCCAACCAGACAAATATGCTGACAGTAAGCGTCGCTATTCTCATTTCCACATTTGGCTGTCCGGTAATTGTATCTGCATCTCCTTGATTTCATTCACTATGCTTTCTCTCAGAGCTGGCTTTGTTTAAAGAAAAGCGGAAGCAGGAGGCAACTCATAAACCCGCACCTATTAACATTAGCCAGGTAAGACCTATGACACTCAGACGGTTACAAAATATGCCCCCTTTATATATGAACGTGCGTGCGTGCGTGTGTGTACTTTTTGGGCGGTCCAAGACATCTTTGATTTGTTTTATTTTATTTTTTGGTGTTGCAAGCCAGACGCGCAAAGAAAGCTGCTGATGCACTTCCAGCCATTAATTAAACAAAGTCAAATGCAAAAATACAAATCTTTGCAAGGCGTGACTCTAGTGGCTTTGGCTTTTCTTAATGCTTATTTCTGTCTACATCAACAGTTATATTTTAGTAAGTGCAGTTATGCACCCATCAATAACATGTCTGTTAATCGAATCACCAATAGATGGCAGTGTTTATTCAACAAACATTGATGGAGCAACCTTTTATGGTGTCGTCATTAAAACTAAAATCGGCAAGTGGTGACATTTCAGATTATATCAAACTGAACCCCACATCATGAAATATAGTGCATTATATTACTCGGGGAATAATAACAATAACAGCATCTATAAATTAAGATGCTATGTCTAGCCCTAAAATAGTAATGACTGAAAGTTTGGTAAAAATCTGGTTCATGGTACTTACTATTCCGGAACTTTGCTATGATCAGTGTCTTTCTGATTCTAATATTTCTCACTGACATTCTTCACAACTCAGGAAAACGGACTTCCACCAAAACCTTATGGCTCTGTTGTGATCGGCTTTAAGTTGGGTCACTTTGCATTTTGTAACAGGACAGAAGTGGACCTGCTTCAGTCGGTGATTCGGCCAAGGGAGACGACGGTACTCTGCCAAGTGGCAGCGGCTGTCAGGATTATTTGAAGAAGCTTCACATGCAGGAGCGAGCCGTTGAAGAGGTGAAACTGGCCATCAAACCCTTCTACCAGAAGAGGGACATCAACAAAGAGGAATATAAGGACATTCTACGCAAAGCTGTGCGGAAGGTGGGTTGTAGGATAAGTAAGATGAAATTGCTAGTTTTCAGCTCAGACTGAAGAATTGTTGAAGTCAACATTTGTTCCACTAGGTTTGCCACAGCAAGAGTGGGGAAATTAACCCAGTGAAAGTCGGCAATCTGGTAAAGGCTTATGTGGACAAATACAAGCACGCTCGGAAACACCAGAAAACTGAAACTAAGCCCGAGAAGACGTCTGGCCACTGATTGAAATCCCATCAACACTCGTGCACAGTTTTTGCAGGAGAGAAATGTGCAATATTGCATTTCTTTTCTTCATCACGGTGGACAAGCATGGATTTTGATCTTTTGCAGGGGCAAAACCTTTCCTTTTTGTGCACAGCCAAAGTTGTGCTGTTAAGAGACTGTTCTCTAAGTACTTCCACTCTCGGCAGGCATAACCTTTTGTCAATAGAATATTCATCCGTGGCCAAAGCTCCTGTTTTGGTTCAAAGGCAGTTTTTGCAGCTATTTAAATGTATCATTAAGGAAAGTCACTGTTATTAAATATTTGGCAAACATGTCAATAGTCTTATTAGGAAATTTCAATATTGTAAATATTTTTGATTTCATTAGTACCACTTAACTGTTTATTTCAGTCATTTCTGCCTGTTTCTGTTGTCTCAATTTAATAAATGGAGCAAGATTTTGTTAATTGAACGTCTTTTTCACTAATTGGTACATAGCAGCATCCAAAATAACAATGCCAAATATAGCCAAGAACTTCCTCCTGAAGGACACAACTATGAACATGTAGACAGAGAGAAAGGGGAGGACAACATTGTGTTTAGGTCGGCTAAGGTAGCGCTGCAGCATTAAAAGCACATTTTAGGAGCGTACTGAAGAAAAATTGTTTTTTTTCTGCTTTGATTTGGAGATTAGGACTGTAAGTCATTTTCACTCATTTTTACTGTTTGACTTTTTGTCAGGAAGTAAAGTTAAAAAAAAATACCACGAGATTAAATGTGTCTGTTGGAACCTTTTTTAGTCACATAGGCTCAGCACTGTAAAAAAACACTTGGGTTTACTAAGACTTTATTGGTAAATGGAACAATTAGGGACAAAAATCTCCACTGGACTGTTGGCTGAACTCAGTTGTCGGTGGGCTTAGGTGAGAAGATATAAAATCATATAAGCTGTTGCGTGACAATTGGAGGCTGATGTTGGCGCTGTTGAGAGAAGACGCTCCCTCACTCAGGGCCATCTCATGAAAGTTTTGGAAGATCAGCGGGACCACCTTGTATTAGCAACAGGGAAGGACTTTTTACAGCATTTGTGTGTTTGAAAGACGAATGATGAAACCTAAGGTTAGCCTCACCTGGACTACTATAAGCTTCTTCTCCAGTGGTTTGCCATCCGGGAACATCTCTCCAAAACATATTGTGATAGTATAGTTAGGTGAGCCTCCCTTGTTCTCCTTAAACTGATTTAGTTCTGAAACAGATGTAAATAAAAAAAGATGACTTTTCATTCAACAATTCTACAATATTAATTGGTTTTAGATAATTATGCCTACCATAATAAAACTTTTGAAAATTAAAGAGCTCCATTTTAGTGTTTTGGGGTAATTTTCTCGGGTGCGCTTGAGCCACGCTGGGTTTATCAATGCTAGCAAACACGCGGCAAGTGTCCTGCCTGATTCCATAAATGCCAGACTCATGGACTTCAAGAAGTAGACCTCTCTGGATGCTGTTGAGGATGCGGTTGGTGTACTCAATCTGGTGGAAAGACAGATGTGGGTAGAAAATCCATTCCCTATTATCGTCTCGAAACGTTCATCCCATTTGTTTTTAAGTTGGACAACAACGGACTGTATCGGACGAGTTATGCTCATATGAGTCAAGTTCTTTGCATATTATAGTGGAAAATTGAACCATTCAACATAAAATGGTAGATGGTTTCTTGCAAAAATGCTAATGGCTGTTGAATCAGACAATCAAATACGAGTCTTAAATCACATTGATTGTCACATTGTGTCTCTCGAATGTTACAAGGCACCTGTTTGTGGTCCCGCAGGCCTTCAGTGGTGGGAAAGCAGAGAGGGTAGGAGTTGTTCTCAAAAGCTTCTTGGAAGTAGTGGAGTTGGAGACGGGCTGTGTTCACTCTAGTCTTTAACATTTGTTTATTTTTGTAATGGATGGAGACCTCTAAGTCAATGTTCCTATGAGATAGGTATGGATTTACTGGGAAGAGAAAAGTAAACAACGTTTTAGTCATGACTGAAAGAACAAGTTCATTGAACAAGGATGCACGATAGTGCCCAGGCTCTCCTTGATAGATAGGGTGAGAATCTCCGTCAATAGGGAGGGGTTGAAAATAGAGCCCCCTCTATATATGGTTAGAATGCTTCATGGACGGACACCTCTCTGGTGAGGTGTTGGGGCATGAACCACTGGGAGGGGGCCTTGGGGTTGTCCCTGAGAGACTGTCTCTCAGATGGCCTGAGGAGGCCTTAGAATCCTGCTGGAAGAAGTCGGACAAAGTTGCTGGAGTGAAGACTTTTCTGCCATGCTACCCCCTCAACTAACCCCCATCTAAGAAGAAGGTAGGTGAACGGATGGGCAAGTATTATGCAATTTTTCATTGTCAGAATGGGAGGTGAGCAATGCAATTCAATTCAATGCATTTCCTGCACAGGGAACATATTTTTCCAAAATGTCTTCTTTCGGTATCTATTGTAAGGCAATGGTGTTTATCCACACAGAATGAAAAAGAAATGCTCACCTTGTAAAGGAGGAACAGCATTCTCAACAATTGCATCACCGAAATAGACGGTTGGATATTGGAAATATTCTGTTAAACACCCGCCTGAGAGAGAGAGTAAATGAAATTTCAATGACCAGAATTAAAAGCGGGAGAAATGTTATCTTTCTTTAAACAAATGGCACGTACCAGACAGATGACAACCAGGCTCTAAGGCTATAGAGTTATTCGCAAATTGTTGCTGTTCGGAGACAAAAACAGCAGCAAAGTGTTTATTTTCTTCTGTGCCTACAAATGAATGAAAAACAAAAACAAAGATTAAAATCAATACATTTGCTTTGACGAGAGATCTAGGTTCAATCAATAGCGACTTACTCTTAGTGTTGATAATCTCATAGATTTTATGAGGGTCTGTAGTCTTGGAGTTATCTTCAATCAATTTGAAGTACTGCTGGAGGTTGTTCAGGTTACAGCGAAAGTTGGTTTTCCATTTGGCCTTATTATCCGGGTAAACACTGATTTTACCACTGATAACTGCCCATTCCTGTGAACCATACAGGAACATCTCAGGAGGTGGAATACAGTGTCTCAGTTTGAACTGAACTTCCATTCAGTTTTGCTGAACTCTGTCTTTAGTTTCTATGATCTGTATGTCGGTGTAAATATACAGTCTAGATGAGGGGCCGGGACCCAAACGTGGGTCGCCAGCTAGTTGAAAATGTAATGTCACAAAATGTGTTTTTTAGAAGACTGCAGCATTGGCGAGGTGTCAGGAACTATTCACTTTGGCTAGCAAATGCATAGGTAGCAATATGCTCTTGGCGGTGTCAAACGTTTCAGAGGCTATTGTCAAGCACACGCGCAAAAATAGCTGATTGGTTTTAACCTCAATAAAAGTGGGGCATGACTTTGCAACAATACAATTCCCAGGGTGCCAACAGTTGAGAAGCAGTAGTATTGATTTATGCTGAAAGTTATTCATACTCTAGCCAAGTTTGCAGTCAAATCAATTTGAATTTATTTTATTTTGAATATTATTATTTTTTTCTTTAAAGGAAATGTTCCATGGCCAAAATTATTCAATATCTATCTAAAAAAAAAAAAAGGAAAATTGTCCAGTCCGGTGTTCTCAATGCCCAAACTGTTTACTAGATTATCCAAGAAATTAAGATTTTTTTAGATTGGTGCAAACTAATTAATTGTTTTGACTATTTAGAATAAATTCCATGAAAAAATACGAACAAAAATGCTTAATATTAAACATAATGTTTGTCTCATTCTAATGACATTTCCAACTCAAAACTTGTCAAATTGACATTAAAATTGCCCTTAACTCCAAATTTAGTCTTAACTGTACATCTAGTCTGGTTTCTTCCCAAATTTTGAAAACATGCATGGTAGGATTAATTCAGCATTTGAAATTGTCTTTAGGTGTGATCGTGAGTGTGACTAGTTGTTTGTCTATGTGTGCCCTGCGATTGACAGGCAAAAAATGTAAAAGCATTATTATTACAAAATTGAAAGCTCATTAAATATTGAACCAGATGTGGCAAACAACTGTGCCAGCAGTGTTACAGCTCACTGAAGGAACTCAGACCTACATGAAAGATTTTAGTGTCGACATCACTGCAGTCACTTTTGGAGTTGTGCTTCCAGGGAATTCGGATTCTGTTTGGAGCGACGTAGTACAGACCCTCATACTGGCCTGAATTCACTTGCTCTATGAGCCAGCTGGTAAACGGTGGTTTGTGAGGGCTGAAAAGAAACATGTTGGATTAAATCATCACCAGTTGTTTTTCTGACACTCAGGAAGATATATTCTATCAACAACTCGACCAGATAAACAGGAGCAGAATTAACCAATTGACATTGTCTTTAATTGCTACGATACAATCACATATTGTCCAAGAAGAAAATGAGATAAAGACAGAGGAAAATCTTACCATTCCATTTCTTGTTTTTGCTTCCTTAAGCAGGGCTGGATCTGGTTCTCTCTCGCCCTGTGTGAGATTTTATACATGCTCACACACAGCATGGCTTACCTCCTCCTAAGAAGGGGTGGGAGGTGGGGATTTCCTCTACTCTTCCCTGCTTGAGACAGTTTCAGTGTGTATTGCACACTGCACTACAATCTGCTTCAGGTACATAAATTAAGCAAACCGGTATACTTTCGGTCCATCCATCCACCCATCTATCTGTATCCCCACAAGGGTCGCGAGTGTGCCTATCCTAGCCATCATCGGGCAGTAGGCGGGGAACACCCTGAACTGTTTGCCTGTACTGGCGTGTACTTTCGGTATTGGGAGAAAATGAAAGCAGTCAATGAAGCGTGACGTCATCTCCTTTCTTGTATAATTACGTTGGTATTTCATCAGCTCTTTCAACCAACAGTAACCTTGAGGTCAAAATCCCTTGAGTGAATCATTATTGTCACTGAGCTCCCACTTATGATTTATTGCACTTTAGTGAACTCAAAAATTTGTTGAAGCCACTTTGCTCGCTTCATGTTAAAACATGACAGGTTGTCACAGATAATTCACAGTATCTACTTCAATCTAAGATAATAATAGATCTTAGATACACGCATGTAATTTCTGTGTCTGAAAGAGTTATCGCGACTCATTATGTGGCATGGACTCTTGTCCACCTGCCCTGGCTTTATTTGGTTTTAGTGAATAAGAAACTACTCATGGATTTTGAGTTCTCTTCTCTAAATGAGGTGTCATAATCCATACTGAAGGGCTTTTGACATCAGGACCCTGCAGATGTGCAACTGTGTATTAATAACCTGTGGAGGTGCAAACCGGTTTCATGACGTACTTAGTCTTTCACAGCTGAGTGGCGCGCAAAACTGGAAAATCGAGTTGGTTTCTATTAGTGGCTTGTCAATTTTCTTAGCTAGCAGTCCAATGGATTTTGGTCATAGTATGTTTTGCTTAAACTCCCCCCTACCCCAGCTTTGTTCTTTAGAAACATGCACAGTTGAGATCTCAGTAATACAGAAGTGATACATAGCTAATGTGGACACTTCCCCATTACAGCTATGTGGACTCTGTATCAGGCAGGATGAGAGAGAGGATATCTCGCGGGGGCCGCAAACCAGACTTTTTTTTTTTTTTTTTTTTTTTTTTTTTTTTTTTTTTAAACCCGCCCATCCCACCCCGAGAATTTCAGAAAACACTGCTAAACATTCAATATGTTCCATACGAGGCCTGGGGATATACTTAGTGGGGGAAATAAATCCCAGAAAAATTGGAAAATACCCCAAAATCAATTACCTGGCCTGGCACCCGGTGTGTGTGTGTGGGGGGCTGTGGCCCCCCATCTAGCGCCACCATTGGGGTGAGGAATGCATGAGAGCCTCATTACAGGATTGTAGATTGAGACGTGACAGCGTTTGAAATTTGTTGTGTGTTGATTTTCTCTAATGCCTTGACTGCATTTCTTTGAGTTTCACTTCTCATGGCTGTTCGTTTCATGTGACCACACTTCTCGCCCACGAAGAACCTGACAAGATGCTTGACTGAATTGACTTATGAAAAACTATTTTTCAAGATTAGCAAAAATGGTTTGCAATGGTTTCTGCTCTTTTTGGTAGGTTAGCTAGCCTGTGATGCTCATGTTCACCAGCATTCTTCTGGGATTTAGAAGACTTCAATATTTATTTCCAGCCATGAACTTCCTAAATGCATACATTATTCTGGAATGATTATATTGATAATTTCCTCCTTTGCTGTCATAACTGTTGCCTCATCCAAACTTGATGATGACATTTTATTTTGTACCGTTGTAACCAGTAATATGATGAAATGATTTAAAAAGGGAATTTTTTCAATTGTGTTGTTGTCCCTCCTCCTTCTCGTCACGCTCCTTTTCACAATGGCTTGCACACTGTACACCCAAGCTCTCACACACCTTTCTCTCATTCTCCCTCCCCCCTGTGAACAAAATACAGCATGTCACGACACTTTGAGTAATGCTGTTGCTAACTTGTTCCTTATAGGATATGTTTGTCAAGTTGGGATGTTAGGATATGCTGCTGTGAAAAGAAAATTTTCCCACTGTAGAATAAATAAAGTTATATCAATCAATCAATCAATCAATCAATCAATCAATCAATCAATCAATCAATCAATCAATCAATCAATCAATCAATCAATCAATCAATCAATCAATCAATCAATCAATATGAAAGGCCACTCTACTATGGCAAGATTGCCATATTCAAACAGGAAATGTAATGAAAACTTTGCACAAGATGTCACTGTGAGTGTGAAGTGTGTGCGTGTTGACACTTTCAGGCATGAAAGCATTGTGGTATGTCTGACCTTTGGCACTTCTCATGGGACAGCAACAGTAATGCTGAATAGCAAAATAACTTTCATAAAAACAGAAGTCTACCTGGGCAAAAAATAATCATAATGAAATTAAATGAGAATAATAGTTAATTGGGGGCACATAGACATGTTTTGATGTTGTATACGTAAATCTCAGCATAATAATCTCATGTGTGAACTCGTAATCTTTAACGCAAAAGCATTATTGGCTTTTTATCGCCCTGCTCCATTGTCAGATTCTAACAGGTTGGCACGCAGGTGAATTGTACCTTCTGCCATCTAGTGGAATAATATGTCATTGCCATGTCATCTGCCTCGGTTTACGTTAACGTCATTGATGAATGAAACATAATTTGCAATCATTTTACACGCTCCTCATGCACACACACACACACACACACGCACGCACGCACGCACGCACGCACGCACGCACGCACGCACAAAACGTCAAGCCTCCAACCGCAGGAGTGGGAGGAAAACAAATCTTGGCGTCTTTCCTGAACCAGAGGGTGAATTTGTTGCAATTACTGATTCATACCACAAGATGGCAAAATGATCTTGTTTTCCACCCCTTCGCATGGATCGCAACTGAGTTTGTTCCACAAAGACCGACAATGCATAGATGTTCGTCAACTGAACTCAAAGAAAGCAGTGCTTTTCTCCTTGAGTTTTTCAAAACATTTTGAACATTTACACTGGCATGTTTAATTCTCTTAGCACGATGAATGAGTGATCGATCACTCTGAGGTGGTGCTGAAATGCCTCCTGGCACCTGCAGTTCGATTTGGGATTATGAACTCCCTCTGCTTGCATTTGAATAAAACAACAATGTCTTAAAATTCCTACAGGGGTGAACTTGCATGTCATAAACGCAATATTTACTTTGTAGTGAATCGCGCACTCGCGCCACTTGTCTAATTGCCAATTACTGTGCTCAGCGACACGCTTATCATCCATTTGGCCGCGTAAAGCTGTAACCTGGATACAGCACCGAGCGTCTTGGTATTTGTGATCGTAAAGAGCCAGAGGAGAACGGTGGTGGGGGCGAGGACTTATAATTTGAAGACTTGCCAGGGGTACATTGTCAAATTCAAAAGGCATTTCAAAGAGTCCAACCATTCACTTTTTTCACTCTCTCCTTTTTCCAGTCTTTTTTTTGTGCCCCCCCCCCCCCGCCCCGCCCGCCCCTCAAGCTTCCTGCTTTCTTCTCGCACGGTTGCAGGCCGTTTGAATGGACCAATGGGCCTTCAAGTTGGAGACATTGGAATGCAAATGAGGCCAGCGCGTGCTCGGGGCCCAGTGAAAGCTCAGATTGTTTATTGAGCTCCCGGAGCCACGCGCCTGGCCCGAGGGAGCCGGCCCGCGGAAGAATCACACAGCGGGGGCGGGGCCTCGCCACGGAGCGTGCGAGGAGGGGGTGGGGTGTGCGTCAGGGCGCGTGTTGAAAAAGAAGAGTGCTGCCAAAGTTTGGGTCACATCGGCTCGTGCAGAAGAGCAGTCAAGAGAGACTTGGACGACAGTCGGCCGCCGCACGGTCCCCCCACGCGAAGGACACGAGAGCCAAGCGTCAACGCATCCATCACGGGAGCTGTCACAGACATGGCAACCATCACCACCACGCAGACCGCTTTCTCCTTCGCGCTCACTGAGAGACGCTCCGGCTTGAGCGTGCACGCCGGGGCTCAGGATTGCTCGCTCCCGACCGCGCACGAGCAGAACCGTAGCAAGGTGCTGAAAAGACAGCGCTCCAACTCGCCGGAGCTTCTGCGCTGCAAACGGCGCCTGAGCTTCAACGGCCTGGGCTACTCCATCCCGCAGCAGCAACCCGTGGCCGTGGCTCGGCGAAACGAACGGGAGCGGAACCGGGTTAAGCAGGTCAACATGGGCTTCCAAACGCTGCGCCAGCACGTACCCAACGGAGCCGCCAACAAGAAGATGAGCAAGGTGGAGACTCTGCGCTCCGCGGTGGAGTACATCCGAGCTTTACAGCAGCTTTTAGACGAGCACGACGCGGTGTCGGCGGCGTTCCAGTGCGGTCTGCCCTCGCCGACGCTTTCCAACACCTACTCGGCCGACCCGGAGTCACCCCACTCCACGTACTCGTCCGACGAGCCTCTGAGCTCCGAAGAGCAGGAGTTGTTGGACTTCACCACCTGGTTCGACCGCTACTGACGCAGCACCACACGGCGGCGCCCGTGCGTAAAAGCGAACCGGTGCCGGGTTCCAAGAGTGTTGTGACGTCCCGCCCTCACCTGACTCTGCGAGCAAAGCAGCCAAGCAATAATAACAACAGAAGTTGAAGGAGTAAAGGAGTTGGACTGTGTCATGTTGACGCGCTGAAGTAAACACTGTTGAAGAAGTGCAATTATTAGGAGACGCTCACACACGCGCGCGCAGCCACGGCCACAACTGTCCTCAAATGACTGAAGACGGACAGACTTTCTTGTCATTCATTGTAACACGAAGACCTATTTTTGTACACTGAAAATTGTCACTGACTGATGGACTAAGTTTTATCAGCAATATCAAGGCTACTACCTGGGACGAATTGTAGTTTATTTCCCCTTTTTTTTTATATAAATATATGTATATGTAATAGGAGGTGATAAGGAGATCTCTTTTGATGTATGCACTTGTTCTCCACTTCCTGCAGCCTCCAATTGTACATATTTGATTTTAACAGATATATTTGTGTAAAACGAGTTTTATAAATAAAATAATCTATTTATATTACATGTTTGCGTGGATGTGTTGGTGTCCTTCCATCTTTATGACTTTATGTTCACGCGTTTATGGCGGTAATTGAGCAAACTATGGAGCATTTGCATTCAAGTTCACTCCCCGGCCCCCCTCTCCAATGACCTCACCCCGACTTGATTGGGCGCATGGGGCTAAAATTGCGCAGCTGGGTGTGTACGCATTAGAGACGCGCACCTTCCACGACTCTTTGTCTGCATTCAGGCAAGGGAGATTAATATTACTTTTCTTGCATTGCATTGTTTCAGGCGTGCTCTATTTCGCCTGCAGGGAGAGTGTTTGGGGGGGGGAGGAGGACGAGGCAATTCACCCTTCTCAAAGCCCATTTGAAATACGGCCCCGGGAAAGTCAGCAAGACAATACGTCAGGTCAAAATTCGTATTGGCCTGACTAAAATCAATCTAAATAAAAACCTGGCCTTGTAGACTAGTTGTATCCCTGCTGTGTTTTTCAAGCAGGGCTCAATCACTAGCACACCTCTCTCAAAATAGGGAGCACAACACCCCACTGTGGGCGCCATTGTGCTTCCTTTGCGCCTCATTATTTAAATTTGGGGCCTTTATTGTAAATGATTAAACTCAATTATTGCCTTTATGATTATAGCCATCAAAGTCTGATGGAAAAAAACAGCCCATCAGTCAAAATGTATTTTTTCCTCCTGATGTCATGTGTAGGATTTCATAATAGTTCCCAATTACTTTTTGTGTACATATCTTATATTTGTTTGAAATAATGTATATTTTATACATAAAATAAATATTTACTAAACTTATATAAATATAACGTGAATTAAAATAGTCATTCTGATATAATAGTATTAATAATAATAATAATAATGATAATAATATATTGTTTAAGTCTTAATGTACACAATTGAAAGCACAATAATGATCATATTTATAATAGCGTAAACCCTCTGACAGCAAATACAATCCAGTTTCATTTCAAAACAAATACCCTATAACAAGCAATGTAAATTATTCTGTCCCCGTACTCAGCTCTCATGTCAGTATAAAAATAAGTTAACAACTGTACTGTTGCATCCCTAAACAACTAACAATAAACTTTGATAGCATGTGTGCAATTGTGGCACAGTAACAAGTGTGATGTTAACTCACTTTCTCCATGTGCCTCTTTCTGACATGGCAAGTTCTCTTTCAGGTTCTATGTTTATCATTCCAAATTCCTCTCACTTTCTCACTGTTACAATTAACAGTGTTGGCATGACCCAAAATCCAAAATAAAACCATTTTCAAGTCAGAACATTTTTATTTTTGTGACTACATTTATTCTCTGATGGGCTCTGTGAGATATTATGGTTCTTACGTCTCATTGGGAGTCGAAGGGCGTGAGTTCTATTCAGCTCGAGTTTAAGTTACAGGTCCTTGAATGCTCTGTAAGAAGGCTACACACACGCACACACACGCATGCACGCACACACGCACACACACACGCACACACACCACTTGCAGGTGTTAGCCACGTGCCTGCACTTGGGTGGGGGCTGACAAAAGCTTTGGTGCATCTACTGGTCAGTGGCACAGTCAGGATCAAACAAGTGATAAATGACTTAAAGGACATAATGTGTCGTATAAAACCCTCCTACGTCTCCAGGACTGCAAAAGACAAATCAAATTGGGGCGTGCAACACCCCGCTGCCCCATTATGACACGCTTGATGATGTCTGTGATGTCCTTTAGTGTCAACCAGAGGCCAACTCCCTCAATGAATGAAAACGTTTGTCCACTGACGGATTGATTGATACACAATTTTCCCCTCAGCTATAGCGTAACAAGATAAATTTATTCATGCTACTTTGTCTTGTAGGGTCATTTTCATGTTGCAAATATAAGGGCCATGTTCACTTCAATCCATCATGAAATAATCCATCATGTGCAGCCCATTTGGGCGTGCAGCCCAATGTGACAGGAGTCAAGAGTAGCGCGCGTGTGTGCTCGTGCCAAAATGTCTTGTTGAATAAGTGGCAAGCAAGTGTAAACCTAAAATATGTTTACCAGTGTGTGTGTAAAACACATTTAAGATGAGTGAGAATTCACAAAGTAGTTTTTTTTGTACTCAGTTGTATTCATACAGTACAGAAGAAAAGTCATGAACATACACACATACATACATAGACAAGATTTAGCCACAGCAAGAAAGGACAATTAAATTGGAATTTATATTTGGTGAATTTAGTTGATTGAACATGATTTGGGAAGGCACACCCTTAAAATAACTGGACCGACCCAAGAATTTGGGTGAAATTTATCGGGCTTCCTAAATTGGTCCATTTTTTTTTTTTTAACAGAAATGAGGTTGTTGTTGCTCCAGCAGTTACTGGAGATCCCTTAGTTGACAGTGTATGTAAAAGGAACCGTGGAGATGACTGAGACAGGATCAACAGATCTGAGAAGAGGGACGGAAACATTTCTGTTGCTTTAAAAATCCCAATAAACATCTCCCCCCCTTCCATCATCCGTAGATGAAAGAACTTTGGAAACCCCCAGGACTCTTTCTGGAACAGACCGCACGTTTAAACTGAGTGATGGAAGCTCCGTCAGAGCTCCGGTGTTTCACTGTAGGAGGAAGAGAATCTTCCAAAAGAACAACCATCTTTCCAACAATCTACCAATCACACCTGTATCAAAGAAGCCACTATGTGTATGCAGAAAATGGCCAATATCATCGCTACAGTAATGCATGGCGGTGGAAGCAACATGCTGTGGGGATGATTTTCAGTGGCAGGAAATGATCGAGGGACAGATGAAAGCAGTAAGGTAAAGAGACATCCTGGATGCAAGCCTCCTCCCGCGCTCTTGACCTCAGACAGGGGTGATGGTTCATCTGTCAGCAGGACAATGACCCAAAGCACAGAGCCATTATCTTCAGGCCAACTCAGTGAGTGTGCTTAAGAGGTCCTAGCGTCACCATTTGAACATCTATGGAGAAGTCTGAAAATGGCTGTGCACCGCCGTTTCCCATCCAACCTGATGGAGCTTGTGAAACACATCTGAGTAGTTTCAAAATGAACTATAGTGTGTTTTGTTTTGGTTTTTGTTTGTTTCGAGACATAGCTACAGTTTACGCGGAGTGTATCGAGTCAATGAATAAATGACAGAAGATTTAATTAGACCTCTCAAACGTGAATTTGTTCTTCCTCTCGATGGGGCAGAAAATACACACTCAAGCAAAAGTCTTATATAGATGTCTTCTGTTGACAACCACAAAGTCACTTGTGCTTAGGGAAGGAAAAAAAAAGTCAGTCCTCAGTCTACGGAATGAAAGGAGCGTAGACGTGAATCCCTGACACCCCTGCGTGTAAGGACCTAAGCTCAGGGTGGGGTGGTGGGGGGGACGGGGGTCTGTGTAGTAGTGTGTTGTGTGGAGGTGGCGGGGGCTGCAATTTGCATGGGCTATTGTGCTGCCCAAGTTTGGGTGTTTTTTTTCTGTCCCGGGCCCTTTTGGCCATTTACTTCCACTCTGGCTGGCTGTGGTGGGCTGTGAATAGTCTCTGCTTGGAGGAGACACAAAGGCGCTTTTGTGCTCTGGCCGCACCATATTCATCATGTAATGCCTGTAAGACAAATCTGATTGGACGTCTGTGTCACTTTGATGTGGGTCCAGAATGCAAGTTGCCCTGAGATTGCTAACTTCACCCTCTATTGCCTATTCTGCAGCATTGATACGGGGGTGGAAGCAAGGCAGAGTGAGAAGAGGTGGCTTGGGGGAGAAGGAAAGCGCAGGCAGGGGGTACCACTCATTATTTGCAGGGGGAAATTCATAATAAATTTGCCCAGTCTACAAAACCGGGTCGAGATGATTGACACTACTTTACACCAGGCTCAACAAAAGCGCTGATTTGAGCAGAATACCAAATGAATGGGGCGAGCGTGGACCTAATTCAAACAATTTTAATCCTTGCTGTCCACTCTCATTTCTCTTTTCCCCGTTTACTCACAGCTCCAAATTTCTTTCTCTTTTGTCTCATTTTACAGGTTAAGTCTACTCTCGTGGATTTGCTAATTATTGATGGACTCCTGTCATTTGATGCTTTTCATTTGGGCCGTATGGGGAAGTGTTATATTCCCTGGACTTGTCACCAGTAGAACACAGGGCACATGCCATGGCCAGGGGGGTGATGCAAAAAAATCATCCTCTTCCTTAAATCATGGTCCAACTCAGTTTTAAATTTTCTGAAAACACAAAAACACAGAAACAAATACTTATTATATCATATTTATTCGTGATTTTATTTCAGGGTTAGAATCAAATGAATTATTTCATTAAAGATGAAGCCGATATTTGCAGAGGTGGTCAGCATCCTGAGAAGATGTTTAATGCAAAAGACACATTTTTAATCAAAATATGATTTGATTATATGGGACGGTGGGAAACGTAATTTCGATCTCTTTGTGTGTCTTAACATGTGAAGAAATTGACAATAAAGCAGACTTTGACTTTGACTTTTGACTTTGACTTGAAGAAGATGATGAAATACTTTGTATAATAAAGATCGTAATAATAATAATCTCTTGATTTATAGTCTTCTTTCCTAACTCAGTAACGAACGCTTCAAACGGTCTGAATATGTCTCATGTGTAGACATGTCCTTTCTAGGTACAGTTTAAAAGGCTTGTCTCCTTTCTTTTGCCACCATCAGGTGTTTTCTTTCACTCAGCAAAACGTTGTAACGTCTTAAAGATGGGCCGCTGTGTAAATTTGCTGTCTGTCTAAAGGTCTCAGTTTTACACAAACATGCACCAAACACACACACCTACGCACACCTACGCACACACACACACGCACGCACACGCGCATGCACCCGCACATGTACTCACAAAGTTCTACGTCTGAGTTCTTAGCAGGTTGGTGCATGCTCCTGCAGAACCTGATCAGTGACACACTGCAACACACGCACTATCCTCAATAAGGCACATGTGTCTATTGTTCATCTAAGACAGAGGTATTTTTTGTCTCATGTGCATTGTTGCATTATATAAGCTTACTGTTGCACACCCAGACATTCAACCTTTGAGTTTGTCAAATTAAATCCCGGTTTGGACAGAAATGTTGCCTCTGAATTCACAGTAGAAGCTCTAAACTTGAGTACTGTAAAATAAAAAACATCCAGCCATCCGTCCATCCGTCCATCCATCCTCTGAACCGCTTTTCCACATTAGGGTCACGGGCAGTATTCTTTTCCATGAACAAAGACAACTACTATTACTAATGAGGATAGATACTATAAATGGTTGGAATGACAAAACTATTGCTGATTTTAGCTTACACGGTTGACTTTGATCCTGTGCTTCACACTGCAAACCCTAACCCACAGAGATGAACGATCAGGTGTGGAACACAGTCTCCAAGTGCCCACCTCACATCATCATGCCCAAGTGTAGCTCTTCTTGCAGTTCAATATAAATGCTTTGATTAGCTCGGAATCAAGCTGACAAATGAATGAAGATTTCATTTGTCTTACATGCACAATGAGGTGTAATCAAGCATCCTTGACGAGCTAAGTGAAGAGTCATTGAAGTTTCTTTTGTGGAAGTGTTTTACCCCCTTGACAGTGACATACTGTATGAAAATGGGCATGTACTAGCTGCAGGACCATTAATAGATTTAAATTTAGTCTTTTATTTTCAGTTTTTGTCATAAGAAGGTAAGAGGAGTCAGAATTGAGGTTGCAGATGAATAAATAGGATTTCTCTTCAGGCTAGCTTCAATAGTATTTCTATTACTGTGCGTTCTTTTTTTAAGTTTCCAGGGTTGCGGAAACTTAGCTTTCTGGTCTTGTGCCACCATGCTGCCTCTCAGGTCAGGATTCTCTATTATATAAAATACATACTATAACAAAAAAAAAACCCTGAACATCACTTTTACCATTTCGATTCCACCTCCAGCCATCCCTGTGTGGAGTTTGCATGTTCTCCCCATGCCTGGATGGATTTTCTCCTCCCACATCCCAAAAAACATGCATGGTAGGCTGATTGAGCACTCCAAATTGGTGTGAGAGCGAGTGCGGATGGTTGTTCGTTTCTGTGTGCCCTGCGATTGGCTGGCAATCGGTTTAGGGTGTCCCCCGCCTACTGCCCAATGACTGCTGGGATAGGCTCCAGCACGTCGGTGACCCCTGTGGGGACAAGTGGTGCAGAGAATGTTACTGGATTTTAGGGAAATATGATGTATGCTTCATTTCACCATATTATTCTTATTCTTATACACCTCCCTCTGCTCATTACAGTTGGTGTCTTTTTGACATGTTCACTAAGTTTGTCTCAATGACAAGTTCGATATCAGCCAAGGTCAGATATCAGCCAAGAGAGGGCAGCAGAGGGAAGTAGCTGGGAGGAGGAGGGGGGTGTATCGTCGTCGGAATTTTTCGGAATTATGGGTATTGCTTTGCAGTTTAATGCATAGGTCTACTAGTTTTTCCATTTCTAAAAGTTCATGGAAATTAGTGACATTATCGGTTTTGGCGCTCCCTGGATTCCGTGGCAAACACGTTTTTTCTCGTTATGTATGGGGGTCACATAAGAAAACTAATTGTGTACACAAGTTTATTGTTACACTGTACAAAAATGTGAAAAAGACAAACAATATCTCACATGAATGATATGTCTAGAAAATGTAATCAGTGGTCAAAAGTGCTTGAGCATGCAAAGACGCATCCAGACGAGCATGCATTTGCATGCGCACACCACAAGTCCCCTCTATTTTCAACAGAGATGCCCTGGCTTATAAAGTCCTGCCCCCTCCCTAAAACAAGGTAAAGGGGGATTAGTGAGCACCCTTTAGGGCCTCCTTTCAGTCCCTCGTTTCATTTCATTAGCTTGTGACCTCTCCAGTTAATTATTTTGATCTGGCCACAGGCCTGGCCTGCGTTTAATGATGCTGACTTACTCACCGCCCCCATCAGTGCACAATACTTAACACACCCATTGAGGCCAAGGAATAGGAGGAGTAAAATGGGATGAGGAGAGAAAGGAGAAAGATTGAGAGTGGCATTTACCAGTCACCAGGAGCGGCTGTATGGAAAGGAGCAGTGATGGCAGGGTGGCGTAAAGCCTTCAGACTTTTTGTCAGTATATGCTATTGTCCCCCATTGATGGAGTGGCTCTCGTTTTTAAAAGGGTGAAATTGTTGCAAAGCTTAAAGCTCATTCTGGTCAAAGGGAGGAAAGAATATAGAAAAACGATAAACCAGTCCACATTCTTACAATCTTGGGATGGACAGAGTACAAAATATCAACTCAGGATTGATTCGCTATAGGGACCATTCGAAATAAACAAAACATTGCCCATACTTTTAAATTCCATATACTGTTAAGTTCCATGCTTCTGTCTCCCGTGTTCCATATATGTATGCTCCATGACAATATTCATTCATTACTGGTATGAGCAAAAGAATAATGATTATTCATGGCCACAGAGCACAACATGCTATTGAAGACAAATGTCAATTCTAATCAGTTTGAATGGTTCAGCACCTTTTCTGTGAGCTAAACACAACGCTATTTTTCTTTTTTCTCAATATTTTCAAACATGGTATTTGCCTGTCAGTGCCGCAGGTCAGTTTACTCTGTCTGGATGTGCATGTAAAAAGCCTCATCTCTTTGTTATAGCCCTGGGGCCCACAGCCAAGCTCCTCCTCTAAAACTTGAGCCACACACGGACACACACGTCTCTCAAACAACTCTCTCCATCTACCCTGTGTTGCCCTCAAATTGCACACGACAAAAAAGGAGGATAGAAGCGCAGAGACAAGCATCACTTTAAAAAGCAGGTGTCCAGAACTTTTCAGTGCTTGTCGATTTCAAATGGCAACCCTTTGACCTGTGCGCTTTTCTGGCTGGTGGCTGAGGTAGCCAGTCAGAGGCCTAATCAGTCTCGTCTAACAATGCGGGGAGGTTGAGGGCTGTCAGTCCCTCTTTCAGACTGGGCCTTCAATGAAGCCATGGCAGGGGAACCTCTGATTGATTAGTGCCTTTTTATTGAAGTGCATTGCAGTGTGTGTGTGTGTGTGTGTGTGTGTGTGTGTGTGTGTGTGTGTGTGTGTGTGTGTGCGCATATAGGGCCCCCGACTAGGAAGCTTTATTCAAATCCAGTCAGAGAGAGCACTATAATTATGACTTTTTCTTTCTACTGGCTGGTTCAAGCTGACAGAGAGGGTTCTTATTGCTCACTCCACCCTCTCAGCCTTCTGAGAGGCTAAAGAGAGATTACTGCTGGCCCTAAGAGTTCAGACCAATTGGGCTCATCAGCGTGGCTTTCTAGAACCCAGTGAAGGGTTAACTGTGTCCAGAGCAAAGGAAAGGGTGCAGGACAGAGATGAAGACAAGTCACCATGTAATCCCATTTCAGATGTATTCAGCGACACCAAGGGCACAAGCAGCCAATCTACTGTATTTCAAATGTAACACAGTAGACAAAAGTGTGCTAGAGTGATTCAGTGATGGGCTCCCACAAGCCAGAAAACACACTTATTTGTATACTACTGGTGATCTTGTGTGGTCTCATTGGTAAAACTCTCACTTTTTTTTTATGACCATGATGATCTCTATCAGTGTGTGTTTACGTTCCCAAAGGTGTCTGGCCTTCTATTGTTCTGTGACACCTTCAGTTTGCTCACAGTGTGTTTTCACCTGCTCTCTAGGTGGTATCTCTAATAATTTGTGTACTTTCACCTCACTTTCTTTGTACATTCTTGTAGGGTCTGTGTTATTCCATAAACTCCTGATAGTAAGCAAACTCATACCGGTGTGGTCTGTAAAGCAATGGGAAAAAATGAGCTTCAATGGATAAACCTTCTGGAAAGAAATCTACTCAAACATAGTAAATCTGTCATTTGAGGGAAAGTGGTTTGTTTTAGGTTGGACTATGATTAATGATTATAGGATTTAATTCTCAAAATGGAGCATTAGGTGGAGTTATACTCAGTGCCCGGATGTCCCATTTACTTTGCCATTGATGTCATTCAATGCAGATGTATTTGTGAAGGAATTATTTAGGGAGAAATAACAATATGATATCGTTTTGAGCAGATCACATACAGCACGCTGAGCATAAAATTCATTGAAAACATCTATCTGCCCGTTCATTTTCTATGCAGCTTATTCAGTTCAGGGTTGCAGGAGACACAGGGGATTCTCCTGGTAGACAGATTAATGGCAGATTATGATCTGGAATGGTCTTCAGTCAATGACAGGGCATTTTATAAATACAAACATTTCATAGTCAAGTTCGCACAATCACTGAATGGGAACTAAACCCACATTGCTTGAAGAGAAATGAGAGAAGTGACCCACTACACTGCCATTGACTCATTGAAACCAGATTTTAGTTTTGCTTCATGTTATGTCCGGATTTCCTGTGGTTTGTGTCCAGTCTTGTTCGTGATGATGAAGACTGAGAGGTTCCCAGTTTCTTCAAAAAGTTCAAAGCAATTAAAACTGTAAGAACATCCTGCACTCCTGCCTTGCTTCTTCTACTTCCATGTCCTAACTCCTCTATGCAAATCCATAAAATAACACAACAAGTTTAGCAGTTACAGAAAATAGATTTCTTAGAGCGGATGATGGCGACATTAGTAACCACTGTTGCATGCGTGCATATACTGCACATGTTTAGGCTTTAGTCCATCAACATTAGGTCATTTCTAACATCTACCTCTGGGTGTCGTGGGACTTGAGTTCTCCTGACAGTGTGTGTGACAGTGTGTCTGTTCCACTCCACAGACAGGCAAGTGAATGACCTTCTAAATATGTCCCAAGACTTGAACCAAATTATGCTCACCCGTGTGTTACTTGAACAACCCTACAGAGGTTTATATTGAATACAGCGCATTGATTCATGTTTGCACAATACTAAGTGAATCATTTTTTTAACCTTGAACTCAACAACTATACCATGTATTAAAAAAACTAAAACTAGCACAAACATAACTAAAATCAAGCATAACCAATTAGGACGAAGTGAATTAAAAAAATAAAATAATAATAAATCAAAATGAATTGAAAACTATCATAAAAAATCCCAAACTATTATAAATCCCTTGTACATTATTTGTAAAGCTTTCCAGTAAACACATTTGCTTTCATCTTGACTCACCTTGTTCTTGTGTGAATGGCAGCAATAAAGTCAATATTTAGATACTCTTGAGGTTTCCCCCCAATATGTTTTTGCTGCTAGTACTCAAACCTCAGGCTAAAGCGTCATTATGTGGGAGCTGCTGTCATGCGACTCCTGGGATTAACAGGACCAAAGGAGTGTAATCCAGACACTTTGAAGTGTGCCACTATCGCCCATCACGCAGCACACCAAAGAGAACTATCATTGTTGTTGATCCAAGGGAGCCGCTCAGCTGCATTCAGCTTTTAGCTGCACTTCATTCTCCTTTCTGCTTATTAGTCATCGCAAGGAATGTCAGAACTTCATTTTGCATGCTAAAAAAGAAAGAAAACTCGATGAATCATCACATGCATTCATTTTTAAGAACCACATAGTAATAATAAAGCAGCTTTCTGTTCAAATGTTGTCAATGGTGTTCGGTTTCGGCCATTTTAATGGCGTGTGGCTGCAAGTCGGCACAGTTCCCCGTTAATGACAGTGTGTTAACAGCCTTCTCTTAGCGACCCGCCCATGTTCATGGCCCCCATATGTATGCACCATCCAGTGTTAAATGCCCACACAAACTCACACACACACACACACACACACACACACACACACACACACACACACACACACACACACACACACACACACACACACACACACACACACACACACACCACAACCTGCTTAAGCATTAACTATGGTCACCAGTGACCAAATGCTCACATTTCCTCTCTATCTGATTCCGTCCGCCATACGCTCACACCTGTGTTTAGCATGTCTTCGTTCGAGGAGGAGAATTCCAACATGAGACTATTTATCAGCGAGTGGTGGAGGTGTGAGGCCAAGCGATTAGGTATTGGTGATAAAGATTTTAAGTCAACATTCAGGCAGGTGTTAAGCGTTTTTTTTCTTTCTTCCTTTTTTTTTTCCTGAACTCAAGTCTTTAAGAGCAATAAAGGATGAAAAGCACCCTTAGCTCTTTGCTCCTCCTCTGCACAGATGCTTTGTTGAGCACGAACAGACTTCTGACAAACACTTCATTCCAAATAGTTTGACGACCAGTGCCTTTTGAAAATGAGTGAACTGTTCAACATTTTCAACATAGTATATCATCCAATGTCTTCGAACACCAAGAAACAACACACACTGAAAAGACAGAATCATCTTGATTTATTAGAAAAACGGCAAAAAACACAAAACCAGTAAGTAATAGCTGGTGTACTTCCGTAATGATTGTTCTGTTGGTGATCATCAGGTATGCAGTGGGTAATTATCCAACTTCACTTAACTGGTCTTACTCCAAATAATGTATCATTGTTCGTCTACCTATACCAGCAACATACACTGATAGAACAAATGAAACCTCTTCCACTAGATGGCGGAACAGATGACAGTTAACCTGTACATCCACCTTTACTATCCATCCATCCATTTTCAACACCGCTCATCCTGTTCAGGTTCGCAGTATATATATATATATATATATATATATATATACAGTTATATGACAGTATATAATCCTAATCGCAGGATTATATATATATATATATATATATATATATATATATATATACCACTATATATATTTATATTTGTTGCACGTATACTGGATACCAACAGCAGCAGTAGCTTTTCAGAATTAACCTCCACCCCCTCTAAGCCATTACATGAGCCACCTATTGGAGGGAGCCACTCTGTCAGCTTTTGACAAGGATAAGGCTATAGGCCACAGAAATTAACCGAGTTAGCCATTCACTTGCTAGTCTGGACACAGAAAGGCAGGCGGCAAGAATCAGCTCCAGTTGGTTCCTGATCAATCAAAGTCGATTTTCCGTTTGGGATCACAGAACTGGTTTGGCTTGTCTTCGTAATGATTCATTCCAGTGATAATTCTAACACAATAGACAACCGAAGAAGGCCAGTTGGGTTTCCTGCAGGGATTCTTTACTGTATTGGACAAATGCAGATGACGTTGAGCGCAGCCTGGAAGCTATTGTTGCATAGTGGGGAGGTTGTCGTGCATCTGCTGCCCTTGGGACCAGTTACTGCACTAATGATCCAAAAACTAATTCTATTGGCTGCACACCATTCTTTTTTTTTCACCCCAATAAACCAATTGCGGATTATACGTACTAAATGATTTCCTAAAATTATTTGATCTCTTAGTTTCTATAGTTAATTCCTGACTTCATTTGATTGACCCCTTGACCTACTTTTTCTGATCGTACCTCAACAGTCATTGGACACACACATACACACTTTCTTGGTGTGTTTGCAAAGAGAGATGCATCTTTAATGGGTCCCTTCAAGATAGCTGCCGTAAAGGAGTGCAAACAGAAATATGATAAAGGTGACAAGTCAGCGACTCGTGGTCTGGTGTGCTGCCACAGTTTGCTCAATGCTAAACCAACAAGATAATGCAGACACTGTGTAGTCTAGACTCGCTCCATTTATAGATAGCGTTTGATTTGGGTTCTGTAAGGCTTGTAGTCTAAGCCTTTTATCAGTCACGTTGATTTTCAGTTAGATAGCGAGGTCAATGTGTGGCTGTGTATATGTGGGCAAAGCTAAAGATAGCGTTTACTGGCTTGCTAATTGGCAAGCGTGCTGCCTTATGAACTTTGCCCTTCACCATTCATAAATACAGGTGAGTTATGGCTTAGATCAGGATGACAAAATAAGATAACAGGGAGATAACAGGGAGAACATATGTGGTTGGTGGAGACATTAAAATGAATACTGGATTGATTCAAGTTTCTTTTATACTAATTACTAAAATGAATTTGTTCCACACATTTCAAAGAGAACTCTGTCCTCTGTGTTGCACTGACAAAACCCTTCCTCGGGCCAAACTGTATGTTGTGAGATTTGTGGATGCTACTTTAACATGCACTAATTCAAACCTTTAATATTAAAAACATTATTTAAACATGTAAACAAAACCAAATTCCATAGAAGTAAAATACAATGATCTGCAAATCTTTTTCAATCTATGTAAAGTCAATTAAATACACTGCAGTATGTTTTATGTTCAAACTAATGAACTTTATTGTTGATGGGCCTTGTTTTCCCAAATATCATTCATCTTGAATTTGACACAAATCCAGGAAATTATGCCTTCTTTTAGAATAGCATTATCAAGTAAAGATACTTTAAGTGGACAATCATTGTTGCACACAACAGCAAAGAGATGGTGTCTCTTTAGTCTAAAATAGAAACATTCATCCATAAACCTGTTTGAGATTTTATTCTGTATCCCAGGGGGACATACTATCCCATTGTTACTAGGAAAGCAGAGTAGTTCACTAGTAAGTGTTATTGCAGTACTAGTAGTCCAAAAGGGGCACTATAGTAGTTGAAAACCTTACTAGTTGGACAATTGTTCTATTTGAGTGCTGAATTATTGTGAGTACAGAGAGTTTCTCCATAGGATGATTTTGAACAAATACCCAATGGGCTTTCAATACAGCACATTGCTTTGTCACACCTCCTTCACTATAGCTTGAGCTCCATTTGCCTCTGGCCACACACAGCGAGTGCATATTGTTGGCATCAATATTTATTGTGCTTTGATGATGTCAACAAAATGCACTTGAGCAAATTGTGCACTTTGCTTGTTTGCCATGTTGTTAAAACATTGCATGAAAAGAGAAATGATCAGCCTGCTGTCTTCTTGAGACACGAGTGTACACACACAAGGTAAAAAAAACGGTGTGTATTGCTGTGCTGGCAGATTTACATTCCCGAGGACAAAAAACATTTTTCAATAGGAACGTGCATCACGGCTCTTTGTTTATTCATTTTCTCCATTCGATTAGCCTCTCTTGTTTGTTAAACATTTCATACTCATGATCTAATTTCTTGTTTGGTTGCACCACAGATCTGTAAATTAATGTCCCGATCTACTGAGCATGCTGGATGCGCTGTAGAATTCATTAAGCCTGCTTGTCCCTCGCAAGTGTTTGAACGACAAAGAGTGACAACATCCCCGAACGTGTGTGTATGTTTGTAAGTTTGTGTACGAGTGATGTGATGGTGAAAGGCACCATCTGTTCCATGTGACAGTAATGAAGTGAGGATCATTGTGGAATAAAGGCCTCGACCCATTCATCACAGCTGTAGGCGGGCCTAAGCATATTCCCCCAGTCTTAAAAGAATACCTACACACACACGCACGCACGCACACACACACACACACACACACACACACACACACACACACACACACACACACACACACACACACACACACGCACGCACACGCACAAAAGTCAGCCTCTGCCGGTTGATGAAACAATCGGTTTGTTGCGTCAGGAAAGGAATCCATTACAAAAAAAAACCATGCCAAACAAATCATGTGAGTGACTTGTTGGGGCAACCCCGGATGGAATAAACCAAAGTTGCAACATGTGATATTTGAACCAACATGTAACATTTACATTTGAAGAAGTAACACAAGCGAACGTTGATAGAAACCTGCAAACTGTAAAATTCATAAACATTTTTGTGAAAATGATATATGGACATAAAAATGTCAGAAGGACCCAAAATATATATGTACTAGGAGGGATGGGAAGTCAGCTAATTATGAACCACTTTGTCTTTTCTTTTGAGAGCTGGTCTCTGTTACAGATTTTAATTATGAGTTGATGAACCACTGTTCATATTTTAGTTCGAGCTTTATGGGGATGTCATTTGGGTGCAAATATTTTCACATCATGATAAAATGCTCTCAGTAAATTCTTTCTTTTCTCATGAGCATGAATAATGATTATTACCCATCCATAGAAGATTCATTTTGTTGTTGTTTTTTAATCGGGCCCTAAATAAAAGACTCCCACAGATGGATGAATTTACTCGCTTCATGTAGTCTTTAGCACATCTGCCTTACTTTAAAGATGGATTCGGATGGAACTCAGGCCACCCTGTATGGCCTTTGCATGAAATCCCTGCATTTGTAGATTTTCTGCAGGTACTCTTCTTCCCATCTTGTTGAAGACTCAAAATTGTTCATAGCTGTGAATGTGAGTGTGACAGGTTCTTTGTTTATAAGTGCATTGCAATTGGCTGACGATCCAAAACTGAATCAATATATTATAAATGAGCTTGAACGCCATGTCATATGAAGAATGAAACGACCTTGGAATCTGAAGCTACAATCATTTTTACATGCATTTTTAGGCTTCTGTAATCCTGTTAGGCTGTTTTACAGACAACAACACCACACAAGATATAAAGAGCAGCAGTGAACATTTCTTTAACCTAACTATGTATTATGTATATTTATTCAAACGGATACTTGCATCTGTTAACCGTCGCAGGTCAGCTGTGCAAACATGTGTATAAGGGTTTAAGATAAACAGACTTAGAGACATAAATCTGTCAATACAAATCACCTGTTTTAATAGAGTACCTGTGAAATAAATCTACATGTCCTTATGTTTGTGCCTTTTCATGTGGTCTTTAAGATTGGCATGACACAATAGCTGGTAAGTGGCTATCAAGACCAGCAGGTCTACAGCTATTATCCCACCATTATGAGAAATGATATCATGAAACAACATCCTACAAATGCACCTCCTTTATTATGACAAAAATTGATACATTTTTTTTTTGTGTGGTTTGTCTTGGAGACATTTACTGTAAAAGAGTGAAGGTAAGCAAAGTTAGCCCGGTGCCGTTTCCTGTCATGAGCTATCAAGTGTTCACACATGTGGAGGAGACGTGTGCACACCTGGCTGTCACCCCCCCAAGGTTACCTGTCAATTCCAACATGCCACAGCTCACAGGCCTTGGCTTCAATAAACATCAAAACCGCACAGATGGACAAGTAGATAGATATAATTTTACTACTATGGACGGAATAACAGACAATGAATGTACAATAGATTGTAAATAATTGTCATGCATAATGGGTATAATAATTTGCTTTAATTAAACTGGGATTAACTTTTTATATTTTATCTACATTATTGGTAAATTTTTACATTTGATTTCCATGAACACTTATGTTAGAATGGTGCTGTAAATATGAATGTTAATATAATATAGTTTCATGAATACCAATATAATAAAATACAACACACAGTGAAAGTAGTACTTGCACTACTTGTGTCATTATACAATTTTATTAGTTAACATCAGTGATCTCTAAGTCTGGTCCTTTGGAACCACCCTGTTTTATATTATTTCTTTTGGCAACATATTTTGAAAAGGAATACGGTTATGAGTGGTCTGGCCCGTCTTGACGTCATGAATGACTCAATGCGTGTGCTCATGTTCTGTTTTCAAAGGAACGACGCTGGTACCATTTGAAAAAAGCCCATTTACTCATCGTTTGTCAAGTGTGCCAAAACATTGTTGTCATGTAAACGCCCTGTCTTACAGCAAATATTTTTGTAACCTACGTTTAGTTGAAAATACTATTGTGCATGTATTTTTACATTGTTTCCTCCAACAACTTCAAAAACAAAATAATTTTTGCTTCCACTTTTGCTGATGCTTAAATGTCATGTATTATATGTGACGTACTCCTCCGTTTTTCTGATAAGACTTTTGCTTTATTTTAAACTCCACTTTTACATGACTACAGAGTAAAAATGTGAATTTGATTTGTTCTGTGCATTTTTCACCTTTTTTTTCATTTATCATATCAACATTTTATATCCTGAAATTTAAAAGGCAAGAGAAACACAACAAAATCGATAGAATAGACTGTTTGGAGGCCTTCTGACCAGTGGTATAATCCAAGTACCCACCATCAAACTATAATACATACAGAAGAGTGTAGTTTGTCTTACAGAAAGAATGTGAAATAATGAAACATTTGTTGACATCTTGCTTGGTGGCCAGAGCAAGATGTGGCAGCAATGGCAGCGACAGCCAGCAGTCATTTCTTGTGCTTGACAGAGCTGTCAGAATACATTGGCCTGGGCGCTGCCTGTCAGGAGTTCAGGGCATGCATTCTTCTATCCAAGAATGGGAGGACATGACCTGGGAGGTGTCTTTGTCCATAAGGACGGACACATCCGCACAAAGGCAGTAGCAGACTTTCAAACATACAGAAAGTGACATTGCCAGTCAGTGGAGTAGGACACGGTCTGATGGGCCCTGCGAGCCATCCGTCCTGTGAGTCACGCTCCTGTACTGCTCATCATCCAGGAAGCACGGTCCTCCGTACAGTGGAGTGTGTCACTTGGTGACTTAAGCAAATGTAAGCATAATTAACTCTGAAATATCTCTACAAACAATGATTTGGTGATGTTAATCTTTGCTTACAGAGATCTGCTGACACTCACACTGTTAGACGTTATCCAACCTTGCTTCAAGCCACGTTCATTTTCGACAGTGAAACGTGAACAGGCCTGCCTTTTACCTGACGGGCAGCCCCTCTAACTGCCAAATGACTTGTTTGTGTGCAAACATATGAAACACTTTGTACAATATACAATTTGATTAAGTTTGTTTTTGGCTCTACAAATCTGCAAGCAAAACAACAACAACAACTATGAATTACTCTGTTGGCAAAATGCATAAATCATACCTGCCTCATATCAATGTTCTCAACCAAATTTTGCTCTTTTTCTTGATTACTGCATGATTATATTACGAATTAAT
The DNA here is from genome assembly GCF_054491065.1 of Syngnathus leptorhynchus. Taxonomy (NCBI): domain Eukaryota; kingdom Metazoa; phylum Chordata; class Actinopteri; order Syngnathiformes; family Syngnathidae; genus Syngnathus; species Syngnathus leptorhynchus. Next base: position 10,986,953 of record NC_141200.1, read on the forward strand.
AGTCACCGCCCTGATCAAAATGGTTTAAAGCAAACAATACAGTTAACATTATGTATGGATAACAAAGACATTAAATTATGATGATCCAGGATGAAGTCTACTGTAGAGTGAACTACAAATACAAAGTTAAAGTTAAAATCACACGCCATCATCACATTAGAATAGTGTAAATAAAACACTAGCAGGGCCTCCAGTATGTTACGTGTGTGTGCGTCACATGGAATGATGGATTGGCAGCTGGCCTACACTTTGATGTCTGTAGCCAACGTTGGTGCGTGTTTGTATTTTGCACAGTGAGATAAGGCTAACCCAAAACATTGTAAACGCTCAACATGGAACGCTTCCTGACTGCATGCCTTCAAATTGAACTTTATGTGGCTGTGCAGTGGAAAAAAAGAGCTTTATCTTGTTTATTAAAGGTCATTTGGAGTGATGCAAAAAGTATGGAGAAAATGCCTTGGGTTGTGGCTGAGAACTAGTTTTGAGGTATTACTGGCAGCGAGGCATTTATCTGCTGGTTAAAACGCTGGCAGATTCACCTTATTCAGTTTTTTTAAATATGAATATTACATGTTTTCATTACTGTAGATCTTCATTTCATAAGTCTTGAGTGCTGAATTTGTGCATGGTAGAGCTCTTATCCAATCAGATCTCAGTGTTGTCAGGTAAAACACACACACAAACTGCCTCAATCCATTATTTTTGGAAGCTATCGCAGCAGACTTTGGGCGACAGGTATGGTACAACCTGGGTTGGACACCAGCCAATTACAGAACTCCCTGCCTTATCAACGGTAAAATTAATTGTGGGTTTAGAGTATAAACATGACTTGAAAGTTTGTTATACAAATGAAAATGATTTTAAAACGACCACACAGAGTCTCCATTTTATTCACATTGAATGATGGATTGATCTTACGTCATGGTGAAAAATGGAAGAGTCCAAGATTGTTACGTTGATGCCAACTCACTTCATTGCATGTTTCCTCAGCTCATTCTACACCGGTTTTGTCATCACGTTGTTCTGCACTGGTCACGTCACTGACATGCAGTCAATATTCCGGTTAAGGTCGAAATTCCCATTTTGGAAATATTCGGAAGAACCCGTTTACATGAATGAGCAGAGTTCCATATTTTAATAACCCGATTTGAAACTTGATGCACAGATGTTACACAACCAGATGTGATTTCCGCTTGTTACTTTCCACCGTTAATAAAACACAATATATTGATGTCACTCACCGCAGAAATAGAACAATCTGGGTTTGACCGTCATTCCAAAAATGTGCTTTTCCGTCCTGTCTCTAAGCTTCGCCAAGATTGTTTAGGCCATCTCGACAAACTTAAGCACACACATATGAGCATGTTTGTACACGTTACGTCATTTTTGCCATAGAGACAGAAATAATGTGAATATGCTGCATAGAAAACAATGTATTAAAGTTTGTCTTGCGAGGATGACGCCCTTAGAAGTACATACTTTATTAAAAAGACCAAGATTCCTTGCGAGTAGAGCAAGAATGTGCGCAGAAGACAAACCAATGCCTTGTTCATTTGGAGCTAACTTGATCTCATTATACTTATAAAAGGGTTAACTCTTATCTTATTTGTGTTTCTAAAATACAAGAAAACTGAAGTGACAACACGGGATACCTGGACATGACATAAGTGACTGAGGGAGCTGAGTGGTTGACACAAGAAACCAGGTTGACAAGCACAGGTGGAAACAAAAACAAATGAATGAGCGAGACACGACAACTACAGCTAAAATGAAAATAAATGAACTGTAGACTCTTTAACAAATGTAAGAAGCATTAAAATCAAATCTTGTCATATTCAAGGAATTCATTGAAAATAACTGAAATAGTGATTCCCACTTGAGGTCATAGACTAATAGCCTTTTAATTTACCACCACATCTAAATCTGCACGTAAGGAGTTGAGGGGCTGAGGGCCCCATCTAAATCATCCTACTATCAACATGACACACAAATGTATGCCTAAAGCCTCCCTTTAATGCAAAGCCCCACCCTGTATCTTCTTTTTGTTTTGATCGGCACCTTTCTCCATCTAAGCAATGTATTTACAGCTGGCGTAACTGAACTATGGAGGCCAATTATACAAGGAGCGCTCCACCAACATCTCATCCAGGCGGTGGAATCACAGAAATATTTATCCTGTTTAAAAGTTTAGGAAGAAGAGAAAGAACCTTGCCACTAAACCCTTTAGTGAGGCAAGGGGAATGAAAACCTCCAGTGTAAAAGGCCCTATTAGTCTCAGGACATGGACATTAGCATGATAGTAGACTTATCCTCCGGCTGAAGGAGTGGGACGCTGTCTCTATGTTTTCAGCTAGTGATGGGATGGTATGGGGGGAGTCATGGCGGCTCTTACACACACTCACACAAACACACGCACCCACGCACGCACGCATGCACACAGACACACACACACACACGCACACACACACATACATACACACACACATATGCAGGAAAATGCAAAGTGGGGCCCTATAAGGAGCATGAGGCACACCAGTGCCCCTGTAAATAAGGAGGAAAAGGAGGAGGCGGAGGACTCAGAGCAGTTCAGAGGGAGCAAAGGATTGAACTGTCTAACTACACACCCAGAGGAGGAGAACCATTAAAAGATGTAAAACGCAATTTGTAAAACTGTGCATAACAAACGGATTTTATTCTTCCTTTTTGTGCATAACTCATTTTGCCACAGGTGAATTAGGTCCGATTTGTGCAATGTAAAAGACGTTCGTGAAAACAATACCATGACTTCACTCAGAAAGTTTGACCGTGCACATCAGCAATGCAAATGTTCACTCAGTTGTAGAAGCATACGAATAGACACACAAACTGACGCGCGGTGATTTGTTGCTACTTGGGGAGGGAACCGTTTGGGGTCATGGAGGGCAATTATTCACAATGCATGTGTGGACGTAATGTAAAGACAGACAACATACGCGCAAGTCAAACAGGGAGAGTACAACAAGTAGAGAGAATGAAGCTCATTGTAAGTCCGTTAGGGAGCATAGCAAAAGTGGGAGGGGTGACAAAAACCAAACAACAAAACTGAAAGTGCAGACAGGCATTGAACTCTGCATTAGCCAAACAATCAGTAGGCAAAGAAAGTGTGAGTGGGGACAGGACAAGTTACGGGGGCAACCATTTGGACCGGGTCTCTGAAATATGATAAATCGCTTGTTTGATGTGAGCATTCAGAGTTTTGAGGCCTGACAAGACAGTGAGGGATTAGCCACTATGAGTCAATATTAGTGTAGCACCAGGAAAGCCTTGTCTGGTTAAAGAGAGCAGGGAATAAGGCGCTTCCAGCTGATGTCAATGTTTGAACAATGATCTAATCATTTGCTCAGACACGAGGTTTGCTTTGGTTTTACGAATGGAGCGGGCTCTGGTCTGAGCTGATAGAAAGGCATATTGGATGGAGAAAAGTCTCTCGGAAATTTTCTGCAAAGACACTATGGTAATTCAGTAGACTTGAAGACAATAGAAGCTACAAATATTAGCAATAAGGCTGTATGTCTATATCTGTGGAAACAAACAACTATTCACATTAACACCATCAGGAAGTACTAGTACCTAGTGGAAAAAGGATGCTGGCAATGGAATATATACATAGGGTGTTTTCTACAACAGGGCCTAGTACTTATCATTGTATTGAGCTCCCGTACTTACTAGCTTACTTACTTACTAAATATAGTGGTTACTCTGTTTTCACATTGTTTCCTGCCTCTGTATAAATATGCAGTGTGCAGATATACAGTTTAAATCTGTATAAATGTGTCTATAGTATGTCTGGCACGCAACTCACACAAGCAGAAACATGGTAGTGTGGCAGCACCCACTTTGTCCACACACAATTTGTTACTCTACACTCTCTGATGTCTCATTTCTCTTTGAGGCCGTTTCTTTGATTTCTTTTAGGTACAATCCCGCAGCGAACGCACTCATCGTGCACTGAAAGCTGCCCTGATGGCCAACTTCACCGGACCTGACCGGAAGGCACAGCTCCAGCATGGGTACTTTTTGGCATGCACACGACCCCAAAAGAAGGACTCTACGTTTCACCTATTTTTTGGCGGCACCATCGCTGTTCCTGGGGAGTTTTTCCCGCCCTCCCCTGTGACGGCTTGGGTTGCTGACTCCACCTGGTTGACCTCAGGTGCACCACCGGGTGGTAATGCCCTGTGTTGCTGACGCACACCAACCGCCTCGAGAGATAAAAGCGATAGAGATAAAACTGATTAAAAAAGACACGACTATTGTTAGAAGGTTTAGGTCGGTCTCTTTTACACAGTTATAAATCATTGACTTGTACACACTCCGACCCCCATTTACTTATAGGGACTACATATACTGACAATTCAGCTTTTATTTTCATTGCATTAACCATTGAATAGCATGTCCTATGCAATGCGCAATGCAATACAATACTAACCCTATTTCCAGCAGAGTTACATCACACTGGCTGACCTCTGGCCATTCACTTGTTTACTTTGCAAACTTGGTAGACCATTGCACTTGAGCATGGGTTTCCCCTAAGTGTATACTTAGATACTTGGCCAACTTCACTTGGCTTTTAACTGTTACAACACAGCCTTCCCCCAGAAACAAACACAGTACTTCTTGGTACTACGCAAATGAGATGACTGGAAGCATAAGGCACACCTTTAATGTTGAACATTTGTTTTGTGTCAAGAAAGAATGAGCCACTTTGATCAGGGCAGAGCGTAAACGACTCCAGAGACGTGTAACATCCAGTTGAAGACACATGCAGGTTATATATCAGTGATCCATCTTTTCCAGGCTTTCATACTCAAACCAATCACTTGTACACTGCCCCTGTGCAGGGACATGCTATTAAAATCACATATGCGGCCATGATGTCAACTTGTCGGCCATTCAAGGGTTAATTTACTCTCTCTTCAATACTTATTTATGTCTCTTTCTCTGTGTGTTTGACAAAGGTGATGTGAACGTAGACAGATGGGACTGGCAGCCCCACAACAGGCTGTACTCCACCATGGTGGTCACTGGGCTCTTTCCCGTCACCCATCCAATATCCACCTCAAATCACAATCTCACCCTCTGAGCTCTCTGGCTTCCTAAATATTTTTCCATCAACTATTCACCCCTTTTGTCAGTCTCACATGCATGAAGGGGGAGAAATCTAATCTTCATATTTTGAATATGTTCACATTTTGCTACATTGACGAAACGTGTCCTCACACGACTGTCAGACATTGTGAATGAAATTTGTGACCAACCCCCTTTTGGTGCAATGATTTCAAAACACGGGTATCACGTTACACATCACTATCGATAGCCAGCTTCCAACAGTCATACAACAGTCTGATGAAATTTTCATTGTATTACATGATTCATTACTAGTGATAAAAAAACTATGGGCTGCAGAAAAAGGAAACAAAAAGAGGTGATCCATATGCTCCCAAGCATGGGAATATTTTCATCCTACATCTGTGCATGCTCTCATGGTGCAGAAAGGACCAGGCCAGATGGTGAGTGCTGGTAAGGGGTGGGGGCGCTACATGGCCCAAGTTTCCATTCAGACAAGCTGTGCAATGTGGAGTCTTTCAGCTCCTGAAACCTGTGGCAGCAACCAGGGTAGTATCAGAGGACAACAGACATTAGGTAGGTGAACGTTATTTCCCAGGAATCAATAAAAACATATCAATCTGGTTTTGGCAGCACATTGTACATACATTATACTGTCCTTTGCCCTGCATTTCTTAGTTTGTAAAAAATAATAATATTGGGAGATAGAACTGCATGGGCAATTACTTGAAATTGAATTGTGATGTTGAAGATTTTGTCTTCTCTTAAAGGTTTTGGCTTCTCTTAAATCACTATAATCAAAGTAAAATGATTAATGTGCCGGACGGCACAATGTGTTTTAAAGTACCCAATGTTGTGAAAGTACCCTAAATGCCCCATCACTACTCAAAAGCACATATTCTTCCTAATCTGTAAAAAATTAAATGGAGCTCAAGTGCAACTTTCTTCTTTGAGTCTTGATTTATTTGTGTGTATTCCATCTATGCGCGGCAGTCCTCAGGTCCCAAGAGGACAACATGTGCAAAGAAGGAACAGCCGGTATTTATGTTGATTTATGGTTTTGTTGCATTTATCTTACTGTATCCCTGTTTGACTTTATTTTCAAAATTGTTCTTTAAGTTATATTTGAAGTTGAGATTTCAAGGATTCAATAAATTTTTATTGTCATACCATAATAACAGTTCGACACGGTATACCACGAAAATAGGATAACTCGAGATCCCAGGTTAGCACAGTAAGTCCCAAAATCTTGTCAAAACTAAAATGTAACAGCAAAATACATACAATAAATATATCATTGAGGTGCTTATTTTATTCTTTGAAAGTGTGGAAAGCTGCAACGTAGCAAGGTGTGGATGCAGCAGGATGAAAACACGTGACAAAAAAGTGATTTTGTTTTTGACAAAAAGAGAGTAGGATATTTGAGTATATAGTGTTCAACATACAGTGATGGTAATTTTGAGTAGTCGAGTTTTGATAGCGAAATAAATACTACGTTCTGAAATCAATGAATAATTATTTTATTAAATTTGATTTCAATATCAATCCAAATATTTGTGATGATTATTTTTCCCATGATTGCCCAGCCCTCATTGGAGTCCTACTAAATCTAGTAGTAGTGGACAGTCCTATGAACTTGTGTCAAACTAAAGAGCAAATGCAGCTTCAATAGATATCTAGATTATTTTAGATATGCACAGAAATGGGATAAAATACAGATTACAACATCCCTTTTCAATGAGAACCTGCATGTGATATTTCAGTTTATATTCTTCACAAATGATGCAAATTGGTTACATTTTCTCCCCAAATAACTTGGGCATCCAGAGTTAATTTATCTTTCCACAATCATATACGTACATGTAATGTTTACATGTTATGGAATTACCCGAAATGCACAGAATGGCTATGTGATAACATTGAAATCAGTGTATTCTAAAGGTTCGTACCAGTTAGCTCCCAAGCTCAGATCAGTGGAGCGCTGTGACATTTGGTGTGAAATTCAAGTAAGGTCAGCACGCCCGATAAGACTGAATGGATCTAGCTGACCTTGAGCTTCAACACAGATGTCACTGTATCGCTTTTGCCACCGTTTCCCACCCAACTTCAAAGGTAGGATCGCCGCATTGTAGATTTGTTTGCTGAGCTAACTGGTTTAACACTTCTTACTGGAGTAGGAAAAGAAGTGGCAGGAAGATTCTCCAGGGATATTGATGGTTAAGTTCAGCTGGCTCATTGACCCTCATCCACCCTCTCTATCTGTGTCTCTGTCCCTTTTGGTGCCCCTGCGTGACCCTTGGTCACCACCTTTGGCTCTCAGGGGCCTGATGTCCGCCCCCAGTGCCCACTCAAAGAAGTGAGGGGTCAAAGGTGCAGCAGTGAAGGTGAAAATCCATCTCTGACCTCATCTGTTTGTTCAAGGTGGCCTTGATGCAGATCAAGGCACCAAGTTCAGCTCTAAGACTCCCCTCTTCTCCCAGAAGAACGTTGTCTCTTTATTTTTCACTGGCACAAGACCTGCTTCATTTTTTTTCACTGGCCTCTTTTATTTCCTTCTGTCTTTGCATGCCTCGATCTTGCCATTTTCTCATAACCTCTCTTTTAAATCTGCATCATGCGCATTTCTCTTCGAGTTATCTTTTCTCTTTATCTTAGCTGTCTTTCATCTTTAAATCTTCTGTGGCACCAGCCATCCCTGATCCTTGTTCTACCCTTCCATGGCTCTCTCAGTGTGGCCTAGACACCCTGTAGTCTGGAAACGGGCCCGTCGCAGCCCTGCCCTTGTGGTCCTCTGCACAGCCCCGTGGGTAATGGGCATTGTGTATTCCCACTGATCCCTGACGGAGCCATATTGTGCCTCGGTGGGATGTCAGGCGCACAAAGCCAACCAGGCTGCCACATTGTCTCACACTCCAAATGAAGAAGTTCCTCCTTTGGCTCCCAACACGGCCTTGAAATGTCAAAAGGGGAAGGAGCAAGCGAAGAGTGTTGGTGTGTTTTGAATGCATGTGTGTTTTGTTTGGGGTGGGAGGGGCTTTTGTTGAAAATGAGGGATGTGTGTTACTCATTAATGCACCAACACTCCACTCATTTGGATCCAAATCCCAGAGGCAAGTCCTCGAGACACACACTTTCACCAGTGGGTTCTTGCGCACACAGAGACAACCTCAGACAAACACACATGTTGGGCTTCAAATCTGATGGGAAACCAATTGTGGATTTATGAATAATATTTCTATGTCAATGTTCACATTGACCATCTGTACAGACATCAGTTAGGTCTTACTGACTAATAAGGTGACTTTTGTGTCTATTTTTTTATTAAGTTAAAAGGAATATAAAACATATGGCATTCATTTAGATCAGTGATTGTGAACAAGTGGTCGGGGTTCATTTTGGGCTGCATTCACCGTCATCGTGCCTTTACTTCTGTGTTACTGTAGGCTACATGTCCTGACTTGCGTAAAAATTTCTAGGAGTGGAACGTCATTAGCTGAGGACCCCGTGTAAAGTAAAATACGTTACTTGTCGTTCATTTGGAGAGTAATATTTTATCATTCATCCAAAAGGCAATAGTTACTTGTATTCATACATGGAAAAAAATCTAAATTACCATATGTCAATATTTCAAGAAAATACAAGTTGATTAACTGTTCTACATTACAATACTTTGGAAACTGAAAATGCAAACATTTGTAAACACACCACCACCTGAGCATTTCTGAGATGATTATATATCTGTGAAATACTTTGCCTGTTTAGTGTTCATTCTCACAAAGTGCAACCTAAACAATAATGGTGGAACACAGCGTTAAAGTTCTCAGTTTGTAAAGTAAAAATATAAGGCTTTACAAATTGACTCAGGCGTATTCAAAAGATGCTTAAGACCCATGAGGACAAGCAATGGATAGTTTCTACTAGTTACTAGAAGGTGATTTAAAACGTAGTGCAGGTTTATGACTGAGCTGCTTTGTGTGGTCCAAATGATTATGACAGTTACGAATCAGATGATGAAGGCCTGCAGCTAGATAAACAGAGATAAGCATAACCTTCCCAGGAAGGGAGCTTGCTCTGCTGCTATCACCAAACAGGAGTGATTGGGAAGAGACGTGCCGATCGTGTCCATGTCTACGAGTCGGTTTAATATTGATCGATAATAACTAACTACTCCCTTAGCTGTGGTTCAACCTCCATTCTTTTTGGTGGACATCTATAAAGAAATGCCCTTATTTATCCTACTATCAGTTAGATTTGAGGGTAATTGAATGAAGGTAAGAACAATATGTCAAGTGAATGTATGCTATAATTTCAAAACATACATCTCCTCGATGCATAGTTGGATGAGGTATATAGTAATGGTTGAACTGATCAATCAACTTGTTGAAGAGTCCACTTTACTGCTCTGCATCCATGTGTAACGTTTGATGTTGTCATCACTAACACATTTTCCCCCCCATATCATCTTCCAATAAAATTAACAAGGTTTTACGATTCAGCAGCAAAATGTAACACATAACTTTGTGGGAGTCCCAGTGCATGAAAACACAATATATTTTTTGTATTATAAATCAGAATTTCTTTAGAACTTACAAAGATGACCGTTATTTTTCAAAACTATTTAGAAAACTGTTTTATCTACAGTAGACAGGTTCCATATACTGTGTCTCAAATGTTCCAGTTTCCAGAGCGACATTTGAAATTTGAAAACGTGCTGCTGAGGAGATCACTTTAATCCCTGTTGATTGTTCCATGTTGAGGCCTCCACCATTTACATTCCATCTATTACTGAAATGGGGTATTAACTTGTGAATGGAGCAGTATTTATTTTACTTGACTACTACGAGCGGAAACAGCAAAGCAGCCACTTAATCAAATTATCCCCGCTTGTTGATTGTACTTTGTCTGCACAAGAATGTTGATCTCACTCGAACATAATTGGCTACACTGCCATCACATTTCAATTCCTAAATTAGTTAACAAGTTGTGTTTGTGTAACACTTGTACCTACCAGAGTAAAAACATGCTTCCTTTGTGTATGTTTACCAAATACAGTAATGCCTACTTCTTTGTTTTGAGTTGTGCTGGTCTTTTTTATTTAACTCCGTCTGCAGTGCTTTGGGGAGCGTAATGAAGTGTTGTTTGTAAAAGTGTGAATTTGCCAGCCGGAGTGGTGGTGTCAACGGGATGTATGCTGGTACAGGCTGAGGTTGAGCAAACTGCCCCCTGTGAATCCACTGTGTGAGGGGTTGACCCTGAGCACAGTTGGATTGGCTGTGGCTATAAAGAGAACAGGGTTGAGGCGCAGGGGGCTCGAACTCTGAGCTGCCTAGTCACTCAGACATCCTGGAGAGAGTTTGTCTGCATGTCGGACCTGAAGAGCGCTAATCTTAGTTCTACCGGCCACATCAGAAAGTGCTCTTCATCAAGTTGGAAAACAGCAGGATCAATCACAAATCTTCTGTTCCTTTTTTTGCAAATGAACCCTAATGAGGTCGCACGTGGTGGTATAAATGTTGCCAATCCGTCATTCGCCAGTGGCCCAACCGCCAGTCCGTCATCAACAATCCGTCATTATTTCTAGCCAGCTCAATCCTTTAGTCCATCACTTATCTCTAAATCACAATTTGTTGCCACTATTTTGGGATTGTCAGTAACAAAAAAAAAAACGTTTTACAATGGCAAAACGATTCTTGCAAAAGTCAACCTCCCATCCGTCCGTCCGTCCGTCCGTCCGTCCGTCCATCCATCCATCCATCCATCCATCCATCCATCCATCCAGCAGATTCTTTGTTGTTTCTTGGGATTCTTTGTTGGGGTTTAAAAAGCATGCTCAGTGGCTTGTCATTAGCATCTGGCCATGTCTTCCAATTACAGGTGGATCTTCAGGAGGGCGGCGAGGGGCAAAAAGCTTTCAACTCAGACGAGTCAAACCATTTGCCTTGTAAACAGGCTGATGGACTTGATGAAGTTGAGCATTTTGGACTTGTTTCAACAATGTTCCTTCATTACATACAGTAGGGCTTGAGTGACACCTCAAAGGAGGATTGCATGCAAGTATTGCAGAATAGACAAGTCCTGTTCTTCGATCAAATTATCAGAGGAGTACATGGAATACAACATTAGGACTATGAGGAATGTGCCCGAGGCATCTATGAGTAAGTCATCTGATAATGTCTAAAACATACTCATCATGTCATTCTGTTTTAACTTCTCAAATAAGCATTTTGTTTATGTAAATCCCCAACTTAATGGAAATAATATATTCAAGCACTCATCTTACCATCAAAAAACCAATTCAATTCATACACTATCATACAAACTTCGGTTAAAAAAAACATTCATTTTTCTGACTATACATTGACTCCAATTGGTTAAGATGATTTTTGGAGACACAAATATGTATTTTTTTGCGGCACGATCATTAAAAAAAATATATACAATCAGTGCAATATATATATATATATATATATATATATATATATATATATATATATATATATATATATATGTGGGAACGGATGAGACCGGTCTTGTATTGCCAATAAAATGGCGCATAGGAACACACAACAGTGTTTTCCCCCTCACTGTGAGTGTGCGTGTGTTATCTTCTCTGGACAAACAGAGGCCCTCATTCATACTCAGGTCTTTATAACTCGCCAAAGAAAGACTAATTTGGGTGGAGGCTTTCTTTTTTTTGGGTGGGGTGGGGGGACGACAGAATAGGGGTAGCTGTATTGTTTGCCTAATCCAAAGTGACTGGGAAGTTGTATGCTGTGCAAATAACGCATTTTTGAGTAGCTCTGTCCAAAGTAAAGCCCCTTCTGGCCCAAACGTTGAGATAAGCATTCGGTTAGTTTTTTTTTTTTCAGGGAAATGTCTTAACGGTCTTCTATTTTTGATTCTCTCCCATACCCAGTGAATATGCTAACACTGGGAATTATTTAAACATGGAGGCTCGATTGTCTTAAAGCAACTACATTGAAACAGACTTTGAAGTTATGATTCGATTTGGTGGAAAGACATGATTATGAAAGAATACAAGAAAATGAAGAATGCAAAATGAGTTGGTTTTTTTTAAAAACATTCATCAAGGGTCACCAACTAAATATTGGGTGATGTGTTAACTTTACCATATTTTTGTAGCAATAATAAAAAAACAACAACAGGTGGGATTGGTTTTGTGTGTGACTAGAATGATTCAAAATTTCATTGTTCTTTCCTCCAGGCTAATTTAAATTCCCTGTTTATCTTTTAGAACACACAGTTTAGAGCATCATGGGAAATAAACCTCGACGATGAAAAGATCTGATATGTGTGATGATGCAGTGAGTCTGCATCTGGAAACTCTATAGAAGCGTGTGATAAATGTATTGCCTTTGATGTGCACATTATAAGTTAGTTTCAAGGGCTTTGCAAATTTCCCCACCATCTGCATAAAGCACCATCAAACCGCTGCTCATAATGCACAGATCAACACCAACAAGGCTAACTTGTCCAACAAAGTGCTTCTTTATTTCAGCGACCCTTTTAAACACACAAGACCTAATCTATTTGGGGGGGACGGACGGTTAGATTGAAGGTTTGAATAACTGAAAAGCAAAACTCTCCTTTTTTTCCTTTTTGGTGTATTTAGAAATTCCCTTATCTTTCCTCACCAGTGTCACAGCACAGAACAGAGCAAGGCGCTCTATTGTGGAGCCCTCAGAGTTCCAGTTTTGTTTGATAGTATTTTCTGCGGGTCACTTGACACCCCCTCACACACCGGTATTGTTGCCTTGCCTATTCTTTCTCTCAACAGATTCACAGCGTTTGGGGATTGGGGGGCGGGGGGGGAGGATTGGTTGTTGGCATGGTGCTATTGAGAGATGGACGCGGGGAGGATAAGGAAGTTTGTCATTAGCTTGAAACAAGAAAGGCATCAGCCAGTCAGGGTGAAGCAAAATGCCACAGAACCATATGGACCCTCTGACAATCAAATTACTTCTTCTCCTCTCCCCCATTCTCTGTTCTTTCTTTCAGGTTGTCTAAATAAATTATTGCATGCCTTTTGCCACTCCAAGGCAGGAAAGGCAAACGTGCAGGATGACCTCTGCTAATAAGTTAATGAAATAATGACGTCAGCTTTTGTCCACCGACTTCTTTGCTTCAAAGCTGAGGACCTTCATGGATATGACTATTGAAAAAGCTGATTTCTTTGGGCCGGTACACACTGAGCAATATTATCTTTCTAAAGGCAGAATTTATGATCCACTCTTGTATTGGATTGTATTAGATTGTGTAAGGCAAAACTTGTAATCGAGAGACTAAAAAAAGGACTTGTTGCCACCATCTTCAGTGGTTGTTTTCATTCACCATGGCAACAAGGATATCAGAGACATTTAAATGGCAAGGTGAGTGCAGAATAGCCAGGGGGTGGGAGCTAGAATGTGTTTTGGCAGAGAACTGATGCCAGAGTCAATGCCTGGGTGGCCAATTAGCAAAAAGCACAGAAAAGACCTTGTGCCATCTACCAATGATGGCAGGGAGAGCAGTAAAGGGGATTTTTTTTTTGTCTGATTCGCCCCCTCCTTTTGCACCCTTTCTCTGTTCCTCTCTTACTCTGTCTGTCAACTTGGTGTCCAAAGCAAAACTCTGTCAGAATACCTAATGAAGATTACGAGCCCAGAAGCAGTAGGATTTCTAGAGTTGTGCCTGTGTGTGCATTTATGTGTGTATTTGTGTGCGTCCCTTGTTTGTGGAACAAAACTGTCCTCATGTGTCCCTGGACAGACATCGGGCTGTCTTGCAAGCCACAGAGGATTACAAACCCTCTTTTTGCTTCTTCACACTGGCCCACAGTGCTCTGCTGCTTCTGGCTAATGAAGCAGCAAGAAAGCCATACTCATTGCTTGGGATGCACTCGTCCCAAATTATCCCGACCCCTCAAGATAGTAGGTTATTTAATAAGCACATTGTAAGACCATCCATCCATTTTCTTTAATGTGTATCCGGTTCAGTGTCACAAGGTAAAAAAGAAACCCGACGCAACTCAAGACTCCAACCCCCCACCATCTACTCGTCCATGTCCATCCCAGTAAATCTACCGATCTTTATTCCTTTTCTATATGTCAAAAAGCTAAGAAAACCTAATCGATATGTCAGTACTTTTAATAATTTTAAAAGTGATTTATTATTTAAAGCATTCATAATAATCATTCATTTTGTATCTTACTAATTAGACTCTTTCAACAATATGGGACATGCAGTTTTTGCAAACATTCTAATTGCTGACCTCCAGTGGCCGCTCTGGAGTCCTGTCCCCTCCTCTGTCTCTGCAGGCATTTGCCCATCTGAACCTTCAATGTGTTTTTATGTGTCCGTCTTAAAGCAGCATTGCCTTTATGAAGCCCGGTAAAATAACTAGGAGTGCAATCTGACGATATTTCTTTGTGGACTTCTCCTTGTCCTTGTATGGTTGTTCTTGAGGTAATCTGGCTTTCTTCTAGTGTCCGAAAATATATACAGTATTTTGACACAGGTGGTACGAGACTCAAATGAAATTATCCGGGTTCAGATCGGATTCATTAAAACAACTCTAAATTGAGACTCATGATGATATCTACATTTTATACAATTGGTGAGAATCTAAGGCCTGAAGACATCTACGGACTTACTTTTTGTCATAGTGTTAGCTTTACCTGTTGGCTACAGGAAATAAATGTTTTATTCTTTCAAGCCGGTTAACCAGATCTACTTATTTGCTTGGAAGAGTGTTTAGACCTTCATGATGTTGAAACAAGTTTTCACAAAACACTGTTGCTGTGGCAACACGCAGCATGCATTTGAACTTTTAAACATGCATGTTCTCACATGTTTTTTAAAAGAAAATGTCTCAGTAGTGCACAAATGTTTGACAAAAACGTAGTTTCTGCAAAAAACTACCCACTTTTGTTTTTATGGAACAACCCAAGACCTACAAAAATCACATCAAACAAAAATTCGACCATATTTAACTTATTTGAAAATACTTTCAAATTGGAACAGACTTAAAGTTTTCTTTTCAAATATGTCCACTCTGCGCTTCTCAATCAGGACCAGTTATGGTATGAATGAATGTGAATGTTGTACAATATGTCTGTCATTCATATAGTTTGGCTGCCTCGTCTAAAAACCTCCTTGACATTTCCCTGCATGTGCAGCGTATAAGAGGATGCGTGTCCGTTCTTGGAAACAAGCCGCTCCTTTTAATGACTCGAGACTGCTGAAATTGAGAATAACTAATGAGTGTGAGCGTGCATTTGAGAGCGGGCGTGCTTTTTGTGGATGTCTGCGTGCAGGCGTGCACGCGCCTAGAGTGGGGTGCTGCTGCTGCTTTTGGCTCTTTGTGGCTCTCTGTGAAGCGGGGTCGACCTTGTGGGGCTCTCCTCTGGGGCCCGCACAAAGCCGGCGCAGGATTATCCACCCAGGGACAAAGTGTGCGATTAGCATGAGAAAGCAGGCAGCCCCAGCCTCGTAGCTGAGGACTGCCAGGCCTGCTGGAGAGGTGGGCCGCCACTCATTAGCTGAGGGAGATGCTGAATGCGGGCGCACACTCACCGCCGCATGCACAAAGGAAAACACAATGACACACACGCACAGTGATATGCATGCTCATACTGATGCACAAAACACATGCCTCGAGTGGCTGAAAAGTTCTTTCCTGTTTTTGAATGATGAATCTGAACACAAACGAGCCCAATTGAACTGAACTGTGTCAATTTCTGTAAAAGGAACATAGAAATTGTAAACTTGCAACTAATAAGAGCACGGATGCAAGGAAAATGAACAAAATCGATCTGTCAGGAAGTAACACGAAAAACTTTAGTACATTTTCATCCCGAGGTATTTTGTGCTTTGGCATAGCAGTGCACGTGCTTCACAATGCACAGGCAGAGATTGGTAGGCCGTCCTGCTGTGATATTCTTGAAGAAAGCTGCACAGGTCTTTTGAAGCATTTGCATGTTAAGCCACTGATCAGTGGATTTGCCACCTCTTCACTGAAGAGTTTCTTGCATTAAAGGGATGAGCTGACACTTGTGTCTCCTCATCTGTCCTGCTGTCTCCGGCAAGGAGGATGAGAGGAAGATGTCTTTTGTTAGAATGAGGTAACCCTCCCAAGTGGAGCATATATATAGGAGAGTCCGAGCCGAAGGAGGAGGGTAGGCCGACATGATTAGTGCTGAAAGATGCCAGCAGGGAGGCT
Source organism: Syngnathus leptorhynchus (assembly GCF_054491065.1). Lineage (NCBI taxonomy): Eukaryota > Metazoa > Chordata > Actinopteri > Syngnathiformes > Syngnathidae > Syngnathus > Syngnathus leptorhynchus. Next base: position 11,003,280 of record NC_141200.1, read on the forward strand.
TCGAGGCACAAAGATGATGAGTGTATTGTTTTAAATGGGGTGGCAGCCTTCGGTCACCGTGGAGGTCAAGAGTTCGGACTCCTGCCACTTTGACCCTTTACACTTGCTACTTTTTTTGTGCGAATTTGCGCTTTCATTCTTTGTCTTTTACAACTTGGCTTCTTTACAACCTGTTTTGTTCTCGCTCTGTTGGGAGGGGCAGGAGCAGCAGTGGGCAGGGCAGACTGCACTGGTGGTAGGCCTACAACTGCAACTCATGCTTACTTCTGAACCATCTGAAGTGGGATTCTTCTCATGTCTGATCTACTTTCAGGTTTTGTCTCCTGTTTTATTCACCTTCACATAACACTCCTTTTTCTGTCTTTTTTTCTCCATTTCTTTTCTTCTCATTTTTCTGACCTTCTGTCCATCTCCTGGCTGGCAGACAGTTCCCAGCTGTAAGGGGCAACACAAGTCATGGGTTGCTTTGTCTTGGCCTGCACCAAAACATACCAACACAAGAAACTCTGGCAACCACCTATCTTTCCAGCATTGAATTTTGGAGGAAATGGCAACGTGTCTAGCTTAGCCTCACTGTGATGTCAGTGATTTTAAAGCAAGAAACAAGCTATGGTTGCATAAAATAAATGTCAGTCCATTGCCGTGGTATTCTATATTCACCTGCCACACTAAAACATAGTATTTCCACATTGTCTAGTGCATCGTCACTTAATAACAAATCTATTCTATGTTTTATAGATGGAAGGACTCACGAGCAGGCATGGGATGAAGATTTAAAAGATTCAATTTTATTAACTCAGTTATTGCCAGGGGAATTGCCTGGGGGGGCTACAAGATGAGGTTCACAGGTATGGGGCAAGACGTGAACAAGGCAGGGCAGGCAAGAAGCTCAGAAAGTAGTATTAGAAATTAAGATTGCTTAAAGGCGCTATATGCGACTGACTCTATGCTGGTGTAAGCCGATTCTGCAAGCGCGGTCAACTTCAGACGCCTGCGGCCAGAGAAGTCAGCTGGAACAGGCTCCAACACTCCTGTGACACTTGGAAATTGGATGGATAGATAAATGGTTGTTTGCTCGTGTCCCCGGCGATTGGCTGGCGACCAATCCAGGGTGAAACACACAGGTTAGCTTGTTAGCTAGTTAGTAGTTCACTTGCGATCCTAATGAGGGGAAGTTGATATAGAAAATAGATGGATGGATGGATGAATAAAACCCATTTCGTATGGCGCAACATTATGATATTCCGAGGAACTGGAGCAAATTTAGTCTGAGTGACACCCAGTTTATTATAGCTGTGATGCCACAGTATGATTCACAGTGAAAAGAAAAAAAAAGCCAGGAGCGTGAGTCTATAAATATTTGACTATTCCTCACCAGAGGGAAATGTCTGATTAATTGAATAAAAAAAGGCATAAATCCCATTTTAGGAGACCTAAAAAATAAGTCAGGGTCTCTCCTCTACATTCCACAGAACATCTTAATCAGCAATAAAATGGAGCTTGTTATCAGTGACACATTACAGCACCAAAGCCCACACATCCTTTGCAGTCTCCTCCTTTGACCTGCACCCACATACGGTAGATCTACTGTATACTCTGAGGCCTACTTTCTCTTTTCTATTTTTTACCTTCTTACAGTCCTACCTTCATCACAGTCTTGTTGGCAACTTTAGACACAATTTGTGCAGCATAGATCTTTTTGGATTGCATTTCATCCCATTCTACATACAGTTCACACATCTGTGCTGAAAAGTGCATATTTTTGACTGAAGAATGAAAATTAAATTCAAGCAACACGTGTAAAAGAGAAGTCATCAATTTCAAGATAGGACAGCAAGCACTATTTATGAGTGTGTGTGTGAATGTTTGTGTGAGTGAGTATCACAGATGGCTTGGGGTCCCTGTGCTGACATGACTCTCATTTATAACACTCAAGCAATCAGAATGGGACGCTGCAAGCTTGTCTCTCTCACACACACAAACACACACAGATGTAAATATAGCATGGGCTGGTGCACTCTACCTAGCAACACACAGCACCGAATGGCATGACAGTGGTCTGTGGTGCGACACGCTATAGTCAGCAGAATCAATGGGCGTCTGATGCTGGAGGATCTGGCTGCTGTCCACAAGGGGGACTGTTTGTGTTTGCTCAACTGTCAACACAACATTGAAAGCATTATGTCATCTTATAAAGATCACTGGTTGGATTTTGCTTGTTCACACAACATACGTGTTTTAGGAATCGTGTTTCAAATTCATCCATCATTCCATTCAACAGTTCAAGGGACGTTTGAATTCCTTAGGCGAGGGAACCCAGCAAGCTGTTGCACACACGCCCCTGCCTCTCTACCCACACATTGCTCACAGAAGAAGAAAAAAAAAGGATCAACTCCTTCTGCTGAGTTCCCTGGGCCCTTTGAACATAGGTCTCCACCCCGGGGCCTTTGGGCATGGCTCTGTGCCCTGACACTGGAGTCTGGGGGTATGCACACCCTGCTGAATGCATTCTAATGGCTCAGAATGCTCCTTAATGAGCTTGAAGATGCAACGCTCTTCATGGCGTTGTTCACCTGGGAAAATCACAATCTGCGCCGCTCAGGACTGGACACAGCTTTACACGTTTAAACAAACACAGTGGCTGGCTTTTTGCAGTCTCTACACACTATTGTTATTCGGATGAATGGAGCTGGAACGTGGCCAGTCACATAGTCTACATAGGCGGTGTTGTGGTTTGGTGTGGTGGAGTCTACTTCTTGCAGTCTTATTCTTACAAATATATATGTATGTATATATATATATATTGGCAGATTGGCCAACATCAGCGTCCGCTTTTATTTACTTTTATTTTTAATCAGCTTGAGGAGTAAAAAGCAGTTCCTCTTTTTTCCCTTTTGGAACACTTGGCCAAAGAATCCAGTGGGGCAGTGGCAATTACACTTGAATGCACAGAGCACACAAAAGTCACAGGTGTGGGTTATGTGAGGCTATGCAAATCTTTTCCTGATGTGCCCCAACTCCCCCTCCTCACCTGAGTTTTACAGTTCCACTTCACAGAGCAGCTTTGGTAAGTCAGCGGAGCACGGTACGAGAGCCCCTGAGTCAGGAGTTTGGTGGTTCTTGCTGCCCCCCAGAGGGAGTGCCCATGGCCGCGAGGGGAGAGCGAGGGCGTCCCTGTTTGACAGCTCAACACACAGGGTTTGCTGGTGACCAAGGGGCCATAGAGGGGAACAAACTATTCTACTTTAGCTACGATCACACCCCGGTTCCATCCCCCAGGCCTCTGGGCTGTTGTTCTTCCCAAGAAAAGGGTGTGTTCGCAGGCAAGACCAGGCGAAGAGAGGCAGGGCTTGGGACAAAAGACGGTCCTCGGGCCAGCACTGTTCTGCATGGTAGCGGCTGTATTCTTCTCCCCCTCTTTTTTCACCTTTTCTTTTCTTTGACGAGGCCGCTTTTGTGGGGATGCGATGGAGGCCAGGGGGCAAATATGATGGATGGAACTGGGGGACTCTGACAAGTTTTTCAGGGGGTGGCCATGGAGAGGATGGGGACGGGGGGCCCAGTGTCGTGCTGCCTGTCTGAGAGGAACGTGCGAGGCATGGGGTGGCCTTGGCTAGGGGGCGGACAGGGACCAAGGGAGGGGGCTATGGCTTTATGCTGTGTCTGTTTTGTTTCGAAAGAAAGGGAAATAATGGCCGGTCGGTTTGCAGTTCTTGAGACGGGTATCAAGACCACTTTTTTAGGGTCTCTAGCTCATCTCAGAATCAAAGGCATTTTTACTCTGTCTTGTCTCGGTCTCAGACAGGCCAGACTTTGGATTTATGATCAAAACCATGACAATACTACCAGAAATGCAGAAGGCAGGTGCTGTTGCCTAGAGAGCCATGACCCCTGCACAAATTTGCCTAGATTTGATATTTTTTTCATTGTACCATTTCAAAAATAGCATGAGAATTTATCTTTATTGCAAATGTAATAACAAATATATTAGTAATTTTGTTGTTTTTGTGTGTGATTTTTTTTCTTTGATTATATTCACAGTCTTGGTCATGTCGCAATCTCAAAACCTTCTAGTCTCGATAATCTTGGTAGGTAGGAGTGATCTTGACTACAACACTAATGGCTAGTGTGACAGAAGAAGAAAGGCTGGAGCTCACTGCCAGGACAATCGAAGGCACCTCCGACAGCTCTTGGCTTTGGCCTGGGCATCCACTTTTTGGTTTCCATATGATGTATTTTATGTGCCCTCTTTGCATCCATTGCAGCCTGGTGATCCTGAAAGGGGGATCCTTCCATCTGTGGTCCCTTCTCAAGGTTTCTCATTTTTCCCCTTGTAGGGTTTTTTTGAGTTTTTCCTTGCCCTTTTGGGAGCCTAAGATCAGGGGATGCTTTGAGAATTATTGTCAATTGATTGTCTATGTGAAGCCCTTTGAGACTGCTTGTGATTTAGGGCTATACAAATAAACTTGACTTGACTTGACTTGACTCATCAATGGCTATCTAACCTTAGATACCCTGCAGAAAAGTCAACCACAAGCTGATTTGTGTTGTTTGCTAAAATAAAACGTGGGCTGCTGAATGTGGAGCTCAGTTCTCTGGGGGTGAAAAGACAGATGAGTGTACAGAATGGAGATGAAGCCACAATATTTCATCACAGACAGTATAAAAGTAGGGCTAGATGCATTAAAATAATGAGGCAATCATGAGGCAATTCTTCAGCAATTCTTTTGCTAATAACACACAATACCCCACACAGGAAGTATCGTGTTGCTGCCATTTATGAGGCCGCTTATTTTATTGACCCTATATCTTCATAGGATTAGCGTATTCCCATGAGATTTGCCTTCCCTGGTCTCCTGATTGCACCTTGTGCTGTGGAATTTTCTCTTTGCTTCTCAGTGACAGCCAACTAATCAAGAGAGGGAACTCTCCCGGAGTCCACCTTGCGACCTGGAATGTCCTTAATCCATAGAAATACATGAACAAGTGGCCGTCTCGGCAGGAACACTTTTCGACCCCTTTCAGACTCCTGACACCACTTCAATTCAGATTTGTTTTGGACAGACATCCAATTACAAAAATGAATCCAGACAGAACCGTTTTAGCGCAATCAGTTGCTCTGTTTCTATTAGAGTGTTTGTGTGCAGAGCTATTTTGGAAAAGTTTTGGCAGATCGGATGAAGCAACAAATTCAACACCATCATAGATCTCTCCACTACTGTATTCTGTCAGATTAACTGGAGGTCTTTGTGGACACATGAAGACCACCAGCTGCATGACAAAGCTCCCCATACGCCACACTTTCCCTTTTCTTTCTCCGTGGTAGATATCAAACCTCCCGGTGTTGCACAGACAACAAAACAAAAACAAAAGAACATCAAGACAAACGTCAATCTTCTGCTCATCAGATCTCAATCAGGACCTGGCAACCTGCTGGCATCCCTCTGTAGTGAGATCGCTATCTGGCATCATGCTGGTTGTCCAGTAGCAGGCCGCCTGGTGGCTGTCACATCATACCCAGAGAAAGACATCCTCTTAGGGCTATGACAAAGGTGGCTGCTCCTCAGGGATTACCCATTAGCCTTCTAGTTTGTGTGTTTAACACTGGTCTGAATGCAAGGGACAAGCGCCAACACCCCCCAGCCTATTCTTAAGCAGGGGAGGTTTACTGTTTCAGCTGCTAATTCCAAACTGACATATGCACATACAAATTCATGCATATATATATAAACTATCTATCGCTATGCTGGCTCACGCTGATGAAGGAATAATGGAAAATGTTTTTACAAAATGAGCGCTTATTGCCACAACCACTGCTTAATTGTTCGTCGTGAGCTGTTTCCAGGGGAATGAGTGAAAGTGTATGGACAAATGAATGCAGTTTCACATTTGTTCAGTGTGATTAAAAACAACAATTTTGTAAGTTTCTCTGTGAATAATACATGAATCTTCATGGCAAAATGGATGCATATGCAGAGGGTGGGTTTCCATGAAACCTTTCAATTAGTGCACATCCAAATTAGCTCTATGTAGACTGGAACTAACTGTATTCACAAATGAGTGGCATTATGTTTCTATGTTGTTGATAGAATGATTACCACAGTCCTAAAATAAAGAATACATTAAGAAGTGCGTTAACTTTTCATTTACAGTGAGCTCTGGAAACTTTAACATTTTCATATAGTATTCCATAATTCTTCAATTTAATCAATAGACTAGTCAATAATGTTAATAAAAAAAAGTCATCAGGACACGTCTGGATGTTGTAGTAGTTTTATCTGTATCACAAGACTACTTGGTGCCCCTTCTGAAGGGATGGATTGGGATCCTCTATCATCAAGTTTCATTTTCTCACATGAGTAGAAATTGAACTGAATTTCTCCATCCAACAAACAAGCCTTGTTGTATGAACTTGATGAAGCCTACTGGGATGGGAGGCGAAATGTCTTCTAAAACAAATAGAGCAGTACAACTGTAACTGTGCCCTTAAAATAAAATAACCTGGATGAATGAGAAAATTCACAAGCATGTAAACAGACTGAGGGTTGAAGAGGAAAGCAACATTATGAGACTGGCTCGTAGCATAATCACAAAGGAACTGAGATAAAACAGGGTTAATATCGTCATGATCTGATGCCACTAGTCCAGGAGGATTGAAACATTTTCAGTTTTTCAGGACATTTAAAAAAAAATACTAATAATAATAAATTCACAGGGAAAGTGTCCATTTTTAAATACACCTCATTTAAGTGACCTCTAATCCAGTGAGTGTGAATGTGTGAAGACAATTTAATGGAAACGTTTGAATCTTTGTGATGGTTTGAAACGATTGTGTGTTGTGATTCTATCCAACGTGGTTCTTTTTTGTGCTCTGTGACTGTAATTATGAGCTCAGACCTGCTGGTCGGCGGCTGATTATAACACAAGACGCCGTGTGTTTGTGAATCTCTTAGCAGAAGAGATTCCCACCGTGCTCAGCGTGTCTGGGCTCTGTGTACTTTTTGGGGCTGCACGCGTGACTCCGCCAGCTGTTCTATTCTCTTTTTTGGCCCTCTCAACCCTACCCAGCGCTCGCCCCTCGCCGACCCCTCCTTCCCTCAGAGGCCTGCTCTTCATCTGATAAGGGCCACACTGGCCAAACCCTCGGCAGAGCTCCTCTCGGCCCCTCAGAGCTTGTGCCTCTGAACAATGCACCCTCCTTCCCCTCCACACTCACGCTATTTACATGTGAATCCGCACGGTCTTATCTTCAGTGCACCGCAGCTATGGCTCAACAGCCAAAGTGAGTGCATTTGTGCACGCCGTTGGTGAGAGAAGATGGCCTTGCGATAACTGCACGGCTGAAAGTGAATAGTGAAAATAAGCACTTGTGAATTCGTAAAAAACATGTGCTGCCCACCACATCAGTTTTCGCCAAAAGCTGAAATATCATTTAAATAGTAGGGATCCCCCCCCAAAAAAAGCAATAGCCCGCGATGCCATTGTCTGAATTTTTTTTGGCCCGCGTCCAAAAGTAATTGCCGACCTGAATTGCCCTGAACTAGGCTGTCAAACTAGGGTTAGGGTTTCCGACTAGGGTTTCCAACCATTTTTAGGATCGCTAATTAGGGTTTCAAACTAGGGTTAGGGTTTCCGAATAGGGTTTTAAAACATGGTTAGGGTTTCAAACTAGGTTTCAAAACTAGGGTTAGGGTTTCCAACGAGGGTTTCAAACTACTTTTAGGGTTTCTAAGATTAGGGTTTCTCCCTAGGGTTTAGGGTTAGGGTTTCCGACCAGGGTTTCCAACCAGTTTTAGGATCGCTAATTAGGGTTTCAAACTAGGGTTAGGGGGTCTGAATAGGGTTTTAAAACATGGTTAGGGTTTCAAACTAGGTTTTAAAACTAGGGTTAGGGTTTCCAACGAGGGTTTCAAACTACTTTTAGGGTTTCTACGATTGGGGGTTCTAAAGTAATTGCCAACCCCTGCCATATGGCATCATCAATGCACACTCCCTGTACTGCAAATAGGACCATGCAGTACTCAGTTTTGTGTTCATGCCAATCAGGGGTTGCTGTTCTCTCACTGACATTACCCGTGATACGCACAAGGGGACACCTAAGGATGTGAGTTTGTCGGAAAATCCTTTTCTTGGACAAAATGATAAGGTTCCAAACAAATAATGCAGAGTGAAAAATGAAGTCCTGATTAGTTGCTGCAGTTTTTAAGCATTTTCTGAGACTGGCATTGCCTGTGATACACACAAATGGACACCTAAGGATGTGAGTTTGTCGGAGAGTCCAACTCTTGGACAAAATGATAAGGTTCTAAACCAATAATGCAGAGCGACAAATGAAGTCCTGATTAGTTGCTGCAGTTTTTAAGCATTTTCTGAAGCCCAACAGCTGCCAGGCAGAATGATAGAGAGAGAATGAGAGAGAGAGAGCGAGAGAGAGTGAGGGAGCAAGCAAGAGAGACATGGACAAGTGGCCCGCAAGCTTTTAATTAAAGTCTGTATAGTTAAGGGCTGGGGCTGAGCAAACATGGGCCTCTTGCAACAGATTTGAAGACTGGTTAGAGAATTGAGGAAGGCGTGAAGGTGGTGCAAATAATTGTGAGACGTATGAATGAGGGTGGGGTGAAAACAAATGATAATGTGATGAGGCACTTTGTGCTGACATGCTGATGGTATCACATGATCTGAGTCAAACATACACGTATGTATTTATTGTGGGGTGGGCAGTCTAATGACAGGGGAGGGAAATGATAAGGAATTAATGTTTTGACAGAGATGGGGGTTTTCCAAAAGGTGTAGATTTGTAGATAGTTGCCATGAAACCAAGAGGGGGAAGCTATGACCCTTGAATTATTTATATTGGCAGGTACTTTTTCTTTATAACAAAACAAAATTGTAAGACGACTTATTTTACATGATGAATAATTTAAGTATTTCAGAAAGCTCCTCTGTTACGAAAAAAGAACAGAGCCTTTAAAGCTTTCATTTCATGAACAAGAGGGACATCTTGTGGTTGAACATACAATAACACCATCTATTATTAAAGCCAAAAGGTCACAATACATTTGCAATCTACAGTTTTCGAAAACAAAACACTATGACACAGAGAACTTGGTGAAAAAAACTATATGCAGCATGCAAAAGAAAAGTAATTGTGTCCAGTGAAACACTCCCGGTTTGAGCAGAGTGAATGCCATTTTCCAAAATGTTACATAGAAAAGAGCACATACAGAATGATGAAATAGGCTTGTTCCTTTGGTATATAAAGTTGCTTTACTTATATGAACTTGTTTGGTATTACAAAGTAAATGCTGTATTTTTTTTCTTTACAGTGTTGAAGATAAAGAACACATGATAAATACATATAAACAGATCCTTCAGTTACTCATGTCATTGAAACATTGAAGGTGAACTTTCCCCAGCATGTGCAATTTCAGACATTATCGCATATTATTGTTTTCGTAGTAGTTCATCAGCAGTGCAAGTCTGTTGAAGATTCAAACTACAATTATTTTCCATTTTCAGATAATGGAATAAAGGCATATCATTAAATACTGAGATAAACACTGTTCATTTCAAAAGCAAATACAGTACCTTTGACAAGTCATTTGCACCTTTCCAAGTACGTAATATTATGCAAGCGGTAATGACGAGATGTAGCCAGGCAGGCTCGCCAATATAGACCACTGAACCATATGATGATAGGGTACAGAGACACCATTGTCATTTTTACGAGCATGAGAGCTACCAAAATTATTTAGCTGTAGTAAAAGCACTACATACTGCTATATAATACAAAAACTTGAACAAACACATAATTGCAACTTGTCAACATAACACGGGTGGTCTTCAGACTGAAATCGACGAGAAGTGTTTTTGTTGTTATTTGAGGAATGCTTTAGTTAAATATATATATATATATATATATATATGTATATATATATATATATATATAGATATATAGATATTCTTCAAAAGTTTGGGGTCACACGCTTCGGGAAATGTATATATATATATATATATATATATATATATACATATATTAAAAATAAAATCCTTATTTTTCAATGAGAATAATATGAAACTAATCAGGAATACACTCTATACATTGTTCATGTGATAAATGTCTATTCTACCTACAAATGTCTGTTTTTTTTATGCATTATCTACGTACATTGGTGTATGAAGGCCTATTTCCAGCAACCATCTCTCCAGTGTCCTAATGGTCCATTGTGTTTGCTGATTGTGTTAGAAGGCTCATGGATAATTGGAAAATCCTTGAAAACCTTTGTGCAATTCATGCTGCACTCACACAAATAAGGCAACAATACAGAGATCTAAAAATTAACCAAATAGCAGGTTTTAAATACTGTATATTTGAATATTTTATCCTTCTATTGGAGTCTTTTAACATTTAAAACACACACACAAAAATATTGCAAAGGTGATTTACTGAGGTGCCATTAAAGTGAGTTTCCATCAAGGAAAATGACAACACTTTTGCGTCTTGGTGACAGTATCATGTACTGATTCTGAGGCTGCATTTGAGTGCTGATGGTCTTTTCCCTTTTTTTGGGAGGATACTCATATCTTTTACATCTACCTGTACCCCAAGATTCTATGTGTACCACTGAAAAAAAAACAGAAAAATCAAGACACTATTTCAGGCATCAATGTGCTGTCACAAATCAGGAGGAAAGAGCATATTTGAGGGCGAGGGTTGTCAAAACACAATGCTCCTCAAAGGCTTCCTAGTTCTTGGGGAAAGAATAGGGAATGAATTCAGCTATATAAAGCTTTACGTACACCTCCATTGTCGATGTAGCACTATCTAGGAAATATCCTGAGGGTGAAATTAAATGGAAGGTTTGATGCATCTTTTGGATGTACCAGAACCTTATAAAGACCAAGATACAGTGAAAGTATCTTATTGGCACTCTTAAGACAGTTTTACTGGAGATTATTCTCTAAGGCTGTGGTCAGTAGTTTAGAAAATATCTAGTACCTTTGAAGGTGGAATCAAATTCAACTGAAATGCACTTAGGACTCATTTTAAAACTGTGGTTCTTAACCTTGCTGGAGGTACCGAACTCTACCAGTTTCATATGCCCATTCACCAAACCCCTCTTTGGTCAAAAAAAATATATATTCTTTTGAAATTCAAGACATCAATGTTTTTACTGGTGCACAAAATGAGCTGTGTATGATCATCTCCTTTTTCAAAGAACAAAACCAACACAATGCATGAACTCAAAACAAATTACATATGTACCTGCAAATCAGCTTGACTTCTGCTGTTGCCTTTGTGAGACCAGTTCAGATATGAGTCATCACGAATTTACACAATAAATCAGATGTGTTCGGTCCTCTGCAGAAGAGGCTCTCCCGAACCCCTGAGACTGACTCACCGAACCCCTAAGGTCCGATCGAACCCAGGTTAAGAACTACTGTTTTAAAATGAAGGATACTGCATGTAGCTCTGCAAGAACGTCCACCAGGGAGAGCCAACACACAAAAATGAGTTTCAGGATGAAGTGACTTCTCAAAGGAGTTGCTCAGTCTTTAGTAGGTGCGTTCTCATCAGGTCTGCGCTGTGGAATGTGCGGCTGTTCAGTCCTGCAATAGCTAACAGTCAGCCAGTAAGAGATTGGCTAAAGCTGATCCGCCATCTGTCTAAAATTTGAACTGGACTGACTGTTTGAGGACATAGTTCTGAGGGTGGGCGACGCAAAAGGGCTCTCATTGTGGGCCAGGGTTCCCTCAGAAGCTTCTTCCCCATCTGACAGGTAAGGAGGAGGTGGGAGATCAAACCAGGGAGGCCGACTGGAGGAAAACAAAAACACATGGCAAGCATAAGCACAAGTCTCAAAGAGTTCAGGCGACACAATGACGTACTGGTTAGAATGTTCATAATTCAGTGTTGCAGGGTTTGATTTCGGCCTTCCCTATGGGTACTCCGGTTTCCTCCCACATCCCCAAAACAAGCAAGGTGGCCCACCTTGACCAGTCCAAATTGTTTGTAGGTGTGAGTGTGAATGGTTGTTTGTCTGTGTGCCCTGCGGTTGACTGGCGGACCAGTTCAGGGTGTACCCTGCCTATGTCCCAAAGACTGCTGGGATACTCACATTTCTAACAGTTTTGTAATGAGATGTTTCAAATTATTTGATGATGATGGCAATGAATCGGTGGGACCGCCTGATAAATGACAGTGAAGCAAAGCACCAGAGTTGCAGTAATTATCTACTTCTTTCCAGGCACTAGGACAAACTGTATCCGTACTTCAGTGATAGCCTGATAAGCAGCTGCTGTTGCGTTTTTTTTCTTCATAAAAACAAGGGCATTAAACGGCTTCATGGTTATGTTGATGGCATTCCAGATATATTATAGACATACTCTCGTTAGGAATAGGTAGTGCAATTTAGCCTCACTGTTGTTTGCTCTTTTATGTTACTTTGAGTTCCTGGCGGATGTAGAAAATGCTCGTGCAACTAATAGCAAGGAAATAGTACAAAAAGAGCACCGATGAGGAGCCCCAATAACTGGAAACTCGACTCGTAAAAAAAAAAAACTGAAAAAAAATAAATAAAATAAAATATATATATATATATATATATATATATATATATATATATATATATATATATATATATATATATATATATATATATATATATATATATATATATATATATATATATAATTCCAAACACGCAATCGAGCTGTACTTTGGAGTATCAGCTTTTGACAAAGAAACTGTCAACAATAAGTAGAGTCAAGGCGTTTGAGTAAGTGCCTTGCAGCAAACAAAACAGCACACTGTATATAATGATTTTTTTTTTTACCTGACATCCATGACAGCCTGAGAGTATGATGGAGGCGTCTCCACTGGCTGTGCAGTAGGACAAAGAGTATCAGACAAGATTTGCAGCATCTGACTAGATGAGCTATGCTGGTCGGCTGAAGAGGGGGAGCCAGGAGGAGAGAGCTCTGGATCACCAGGATGCATGTGGCCGTGATCCAAGATCACCAAGCGGGACAGCAGCAATGGTTGGTGGTGGTGAGGGCCTCCTCTTACACCAGTGGGAAGCAGAACACTCCTCTTCCTTTGGTGATGAAGCACCAAGGCCAACAACGCTACAACCAAAACGAAGATGATGGCACTCCCGATGACAGCGTAAGTGATGCTGGGGTAGTACCGCAGACGATAGTCCAATGTCACAAAGTCCTGGCCGGGAGCTTCTGCAAGGGAAAGGTAAAGCGTCAAGTGAGGATGCAAACGAGAAGGAAATGAGGATGTAGGGGGTATGAAGTCAAGATATGGTAAGGAGTCTCTTACCACTAAAGAGACTGTAGTAAGAGAGCTAGTATGTAGGGGGTGATAATGGAAAAGGATGAAGACTGGAAAGAATGGGCACTTGGGAGTTGTGGAACCAAAGCACTAAACTGTCTTCATTTGAAAATGGACTCAATGTAATCTTAAAGAAGTACACGGCAGCATTTTTTTATAGCTCAAGAAAGCCAAGGCTGCACTCCTCGGGTGACCCAGGTTACATTTTTAAACCCTCATTCATTATTATAGAGACAGAAAAAGGACAGAGGCTAAGTGATGTGAACAACCTCAAATAAAACACGAGCTGTGTTTTTGGTGTTGCAGATAAGAGAGGGTAAAAGAGGATCAAAAATCAAGGTTGCAGTTTAATTGCCAGAATAGGGTTTCCATAAACTAGTGAAGTTTAGGATAAAAAGAGTTGTGTTGCAAAATAAAATAAAAGAAGGGACTGCCAGATAGCATTGCATCTTGTTATTCTACAAACACAATAAGGCAATAGCTCTGAAAGACAGCGTGAGAATATAAATTAAGTTAAAGCATGCGCAAATCAAATTTCAACCTCATAATGGCAGATTGTACTGTGTAATTGTATAAAGAAGGTAGAGATAGACTCGGTCCTATTTATTAAGGCACTGCAGGCAAGCAGTGCTAATGAGGAGGGAGTATTTTATATTACCGGTTGCTATTTTATTTCAAATTATACAAGTGCCTCGGGCTCAGGCTATAAACAGCAAACCTCTGGGTCCCTCATAAAAAGTTCAAAATGCACAACTTTTTCTAGTCTTCGTTGGAAAGTAATGCTTCACTGCCTGAATAAACTTTGTTACAGTTCCAACAATAGTGTGCCTTTGTGTGGTCTGTGTTACCTAGCGACCACACAAATTGCTTTTGAATGTTGCCCAAAGGGCTTGACAGGAAATGAGAGTACGAGATACCTCCAGGTTGCTATAGCAAGACCTCGCTTACATCTGGTCGGCTTAAAGGTCAGACAATGCGCTAAAACATTCACGCGTGATGCTTGCTTGTATTGTATTATAACTGAGCAACATGTGACAGTTAATTTTATGGGACACATGTTTAACTTTTGTGCGAGTTAGAAGAGTGGATGAGGCTACAGCCAGCAGCTGGTTTTACTCCATATACAAACAAACAAGGTCATACATGTTATTTATAGGGAAATTAGCTGCAAAGGGTCAGAAATAGCTATTAATTGAAAGGAATTTACAGGGTGTGATTCTTTCAGACTCTTTCTCTGTCTACCTCACCTTGAAGGCCCAGGAGGCTTTTGAAATATTTGCGCGTGTATGTGTGCGTACATATATTGTTGAATTCCCAACAACGAGCAGTGAGGAATGCCACCTACTCATGTACCATATCTTCCTGAATGAAATCTAATCTTATTCCGATGCTCCACCCACCTGCTTCCCTCCTCCCACGTGATTTAAAATTGGTAAGCACTTCATGCTACCAATTAAAAGCAGATTGGACTCTTAGTTGAGAACAATTTCCATAATTACCTGGTTGAAAAAAAAAAACACAAATGTATGCAACCCACTGCTGTTCCCCAAGTCTGTCAGATGTCACTGCAGTCCTCTGGGAGCGCAGACAAACAGATACAAAGGGAACTCATAATGCCGCAACACTAACAATAGGGGCTTGATCGGCACATTAGCTGCAGAGTGCAGAGGCTTGAAAGGCGTTTTGCAAATCACAGAGGGATGGAAAAAAGAGAAGAAGAAAAAAGAACACGACTGAGGCAGTATCCATTTTTTCTGTGAGGGAAAAGAGGTCTTTGTCTCTCAAACCCCCGTTGAGTGCATGAGAGCACAACATTAAGGAATACACATATTCCAATTTGTAACATCTTAACTGATTTTTAAAACGTGGGAGAGCCCACATCGAACAACGATGAATACCAGACACACCTGCAGTGGTGCCTTGAGGCACGAGTGAGAACGTTTTTTGTGATTTTTTTTTTTTTTCATTTGACTTGCAAACACACACTTGAAATATGGGTGCTGTGTGATGGCCAGGAAACTTAACTCACTTCCAAACAAGTGGCACTCTGGCAGATACTTAGCAAATCTTCTTAAAAATAAAATACAATAAAAAGACAGAGGTTTCATGCTGTAAGGAGAATTGCCCATTGTGTATTAATCACCAAAGCCTCCACTACCTTAATGCTAACATACAATGAGGAACATCTTTACTTTCTTTGATTTGTGGACAATTAGTTAATATTTGTGCACATAGACATTTTTACTAAGACGTCAATGATAGTAAAATATACATTTTCATGCACACTATCTTTCATTACATCAAACTCTTGCATCAGCTGAGCTCTCAGAACATGAAAGGTCATATTTCCTACCAGCGAGTCTGACCGCGCTTACTTTGGACTGCGTGTATTTAATGCAACGCTTTCATGATCAAAGTTGGACCTTGCAGTTCCCCAGAGGCTTTCAAACCATCACAAACAGACATGAAAAGCATGCTCCAGAATTCCGGGTAGTATTCCTATCAAAAGTGTGCGTACACACAAAGATGACAACAGCGTGCAATGACCCTGAACAAGGCACTAAATGGGCCCAAAGTGCTGGCGGCCTGTTATGCCTACTATAAAATGTAAATTATTGTACTCCACATTAGCAAGACTCAAATGAACATTTATTACAATCACTGTAGAGAAGGGGTGTCAAACTCATTTTTTTTCACGGGCCGCATTGTAATCATAGTTTCTTTCGGAGGGCCATTATGACTGTCAACCCAAATAAATCCATGAGCACCTCATATTATATACAGTAAAAACTACAAAACAAACGGACAGATAACTCGTTTTCAAATCAGACGAGTAAAAACTGGTCAAATATTAAAATATTAAAAAATTACTAAAAGTGAAGACAATTTGCAATTCTAGTAATGACACATTTGATTTTGATGCACAATTTGTCTTTGCGGGCCATATAAAATGATGTGGTGTGCCGTATCTGGCCCCCGGGCCTTGAGTTTGACACCAGTGTTTTGGAGAAATAAAGGGCATTTTTTCACTTTATTAGGTATCATCCATAGCATCTACCAGTTACACAGTGTATACATTTTTAGATGTACAGCCTTTACACTCAGCCACTTGAATGAGTTGTTTTCCATGTTTCTCCATAAACAACACCCCTTCAATATCCTTGCCTCCTTCTGTCCACTACTGCTATTTTTTTGTTTGTTTGCCATGTTTGGCTTCCTGGATTCAGTGGATTGCCTCCTTTGCTGACCCCCATTTCAATCCCTCCTTGTTGGTAATCTGCTGTACAGTAATTCAGAATGTTGATGCAGAATGTTTTGACTGAATTCAAGGTGGATGATGCTCCAACTGTTGTGTGTGTGTGTGTACAGACAGTAAAACACTGAATGCAATTGACTCTCTTTCATTGCAAGTTGTGTCCCCATATCCCACCACAATCTTGGCATTTCACTGACCTCTATTACAAATTCCTTGCCTTGTAGGTGTCCTGGGGATATATTGTAGAGAAGAAGAAAAAGATGCGGACCAGATGTCGAACAGGTGAAAAATAGTTTTTTTCTGTAACATGTCCAAACATTTTATCTCCCCTTCTGCAGTCTCAGGAGAGGCATCCCCATCTAATTAACGATTGGCATAGCCATAAAAAGCAGTTGCTGCTGAATGCATTCATTCTGGAATGCTATGCTCACTATATTGTTTTGCCTTTATCTTTTGGTATAAAACTCATTTGTTACCAGTTTTATATTTTGTTTTAATCCACAATATGTGGAAAAAACAAACCAATTACTGTATACGTAAGACTGACATCGATACATTCTTCATCAGGAGGAGTGAAATCCGCTAGTTATTTTATCGTCTCTGTCACAAGAAAATACTGTGCGTTTGACACCCCTGATTTAAGATAAGTTGGGGCAACAAATGCCATATTCTGCCTTCAATGTAAAAAGAGTGCAACACACAAACACCAAGCATCTTAAATTAAATCTGAGGTGAGTGCTCTTTTATCCTCATTGGCTACTTTTACATGCACTGTATTCAAGTCACCAATTTGTGGGACACACTCAATTAAAACCAATGAGAGAGCAACATAAAATTATAATGAATTTGGGTGATAGATTTTCTCCTCAGAAAAGTAGAAATGGAGATATCCACTATTTTTAGCATATTTCTCGGAGCGGTGATAGGCACCATGCAGTCCCGCTGTGTCTCCAGTACGCTGAAGACATATTTCACATTCATAAAGCACTTTGGTTAAAAAGATTCAAGTATGAGGGGGGTGGGAAGGGGGGAAGATAGTTATCGTCCCTCGGCTCCAATTTTCCAAGCTTTGCTAATCCGAGTCTGTCAATGGCTGATAGAAGTTGGTCACAGCCACACTTCCCCTCATTGCACAGTCACTTTGTGCGATGCTAATTACAGGTGGGGGCTTCTGGTTCCTTTGGCAACTCGGCGGCTGCAGTTATGTTCACTTCTGTGAGATATAATAAGATGTAGGAACAGACACTGAATTGGCAGGCTCACAATATTATGTCCTGTATGAGATGAGACGAGAAGAGGAAAAAACAAAAATGCTGAAAAGAGAAAGAAACCCACTAGGGGGCAGGCATATAACATGCTTCTATACACTTGTATACACACAAACACTGGGCAATTTTAAAAAGTGTGTGTGTGTGTGTGTGTGTGTGTGTGTTGTGAGGGTAGCACACACCATCTGGCTTCACACAGTTTTTATAGTTCACTTTCACAATTAGTTTGCAGTCTATCCTATATACTAGACTTATAACCATGCTCCACGCTGTACATGGTATTCTACACCACCATTAATCGCATCACATCATTTGCACTAATAAGAAAACACATAAGATGTAGTGTAATTACCTCAGTCTGTGCAAAACACACAGTCAGTTAGGGTTAATGTTTTTTTTTCTTCAAAACTAATTGCGCAGTGCTCGTCTAAGTGCCAAGGACAAAGATACATTTGAACAGATTCTGGGTGAAATTGTCAAATATGTCTCTCCACTTTTTGCCATATTGAGTCATTGTCAATAAGTATCCTGCTGACAAATTCCGGATGCAATCACACAAACATAATCACCCTCGAGTCTGTCACATTTGTTGTTGCAGTTAGTCACCAACAAACAATTTCTTCAGCCTCAGAACTGAAAATGGCAAAAGTCTGCTACAGTCACACTTAATTAGAAATGTTTTTATTAAGTTCAATACAAACAATAGATATGATCTTGATCGTTTATATGCTAGAACGTAAACACCTGCTGGTATTCCAGTTAATTGAATTTCGATGATAATGGTGTTTATGAGTGGTTTACCACACATACTCTTTTCCTGTTAGAAAATGTATTCCATAAAAATAAGATTCCTAAAAAATGCAGATGGTCCGGAGCGACCCAATTATTGTATACTGTCGGTGCATCAGTACACTATTTTCATACTGTATATATCCTCTACATACCATGGAGATGTATCCAAAATATGATCGCAATATGATTTGTAGAATAGCAGCAATCGGGGATCATCCTAAACATAACTTACCCAAAATCACGATGGCATTCAAGATGAATGTGCTTAGTTTGTTTGATATATTTTACATAGGAAACATGTCGGGTCTGACAATTTGATTGACTTGCACAACAAACGTCCACAGCACACGGGGACATTGTACCTGGGAGAGTTACACAAAGTATTCTCGTTGAGGTTTTCATTCACTGGCTGACTGACACGGTGTATTAGTACAAAATGATATGATTAATTGCTTTGGGCAACACTCAATACAAACACTCAACAGACCTCTAAAAACAAGTGACCGCTTGTCGAAACTCTAAAATGCCATTAGCACTTACATCGAATCTATTTATGAAAAATCAAGCATTTACAGAAGCAATAATGCTCACTTTAGATCGACACAGAGTTCAGAGTTAATTTAACAGCATGAATGTTAATTTGGTTGTACAATGCGGTGGTTTATAACTGCGCTGCAACATACTGAGCTCTCATTTATATGCACATGTAGTCATGCACCTCTTTCCAGTTGGTAAACCGTACACCAACCTTCTATTTCATTATTACACCTAGACAATATGAAGAGATTCAAGATCGATCTGTCTGAATAATTAGACCTTTATAAAGACATTCAGTTTTGATTGACTGACACTGATATTACTGTATTGGTCCTGTAATGCTTTTATGTACTAAGAGATGTTTCTGGTATTTTGCTTGGCTCATTTAGCTATATGAGAGTCAAATATTGCAAACTGCTATATGTATGGTGCAGTGCAGTTTAAAACAACTGTAAATCAAAACTTTTTTAATGGCAGAAGTTTTCATCCCGCTCTTGTACTACCGCATCTCATTAAATGGTGCACTGCAGTCAGTCTTATTATTGAAGCCAGTCAGTGTACATTACAGTATATTGCAACTTATACACTGTTGAACAACTTTGCCCATTAGTTGAAATGAAAACTCTAAATTGCTCACAGTTGTGAATGAGGTCCTGAATGGTTATTAGATGCTTTGGGGTCTTGCTACCATAAGACCACTGGTGCTATATAAAAATGACTTAATGTTTGGCTAGTGATCAGCTATGATGTCTACTGTTATGAGTTCTTCTTGTCGTATGAACCATCACAGAGCCTCAAGGTCATGAAAAATTAACTTGACTAAAAGAGAATTGCTGTCACATGTTAACTATTCAGCGACAGGGCTATTCTCGCCCCGAGTTAATCTTCATGTCTCTGTTGGTGTGTCCTGTCATGTACTAGACGTCTGTTTGCATGATCATGAATTGAGAAATAAGGATTTAATGCACATAGTGTGTGTCGGCATAGTACAATGTCGTACGTGTATATCATCTGATTTATACTTTAATGTGTGTAAAAGGGGGTTGTCATGCTTCATGGGACCTCAATTTGCCTGTCCTGTAATAACTTGTTCGCTCCATTGCTTGCTACGATCGGAACCATCGTAACACTCAGTCAAAACGTTCAGTTTTCGGCCAGAGGGCGGTGAGGATGGGGTTAGGCTAGAATTAATGGATGAATTTGGCATTGGTTAGAGAGAGTGGAGAACAGAAAAGAGATGCTCACATACATTTAGGAGGTGGTGGTGTGTGTGTGAAGCATAAAAAGTGAAAACAACCTGTATTTTGCTGAGAAGATTATGAACATTGAGGTGTGCAGTAAAAGCAGTACGGCTGCTCAGAAATCAAAATAATCATGACCTGCATCTTGATAACACGGAATCACACAGGCATTGTAAAAAAAAAACCCTGATGTATGCAATATAGAGAATCGTGCTATGTCAATTTGTGTATTAAAACAACATGGGAAAATAATTACAAAAATGTTTGGGCTTTATACTCTACTCACTTCTGTGACGTGCCTTTTATGCTTTCTTCTCTGCATGTTCAAGGTTTCAGATTATAGTGTTGGGGTTTAACAACCCCTTTTTTTTAAGAACACCTTCCTTGCCCCCCCCCAAAAAAAAATCATTTGAAAAGCTTGGATAGAGAGGATGAAAGAGAAAGGCTCATCCTATCATGTCTAATGGGTAGTCACCAAGGCAACGTTCTTTCAGGCTCAAAGGTTAGTGGAAGATAGTCTGACAGTGCATATCAAACTCAGATGTAAAAGCATAGTTCTGATTGAGAAGAACATAACACTATGTTTCAAATGTATTGGAATCACAGACTTCACCCTAAAATGTCCTTTAACACTAACCTGTGCTTTATGTCTTTCGCAATTTACTACAAAAATCTATTGAATCAAATTACATCACGTAATCCTGAAAGTTACATACGGGTGACTATAAAGTTCAATGAAGATGGAGACAAAAAAATAAAAATATGATTACAAGATTATGCTGTTATGGGGTTATTTTGAGACAAATTACTTCTTGGTACACAGGAAAGGCAAATGCTATTTCTAAGTCAATTACTGGGAGACTCGCTGCAGCACCAAGGTCTTTGCAAAAGGACAATTGCTCTAATAATAAGATGCTGAATAATCTAGTGCTATCATGCTATTATTATCATCAACAGTGCTCATTGTAGCTGCTTTCTCTTTCTAACCATCACAATGATCACATAAAAAGTGGAAAATAAATGTTTGGTAATTTTAATTAACTGTAACATGAGTATGCAATTTTCCCCAGATGTAAACATTATAGGGTCTAGAACCTTTGAGTTCAATTCCTAAAAATATGGGAGAGGGAAAAAAGGTTGTATTCATGAGTTTTCTTCAGGATATATGGTGGCCCCTTGGAACCTGAACAGCCCGGTGGACAAAAAACACGGAATTTAACATAAAATTTCAAAGAAAGTATTATCGGAAAGTCAAAGAAGAATCCAAAACCGTGACAAAAAAAGCTGAGCGAAGGAGATCAGCATCATCTGACCTCACTTGCTCCCTTATCTCCAAATTATGTACATCTGAAAATGTTTCCTATGACTTTTTAAGTGAGTGTATACCCTTTCACAAGGGTATCGGTGATGATAAGCCAAAGAGGGAAATAAGGCTATGATTAAAGGGTTATGACAATTTATCGCTGAAAACAGTATTCATCAAAGGTATTGCTGCAAAAAGGAAATGAGAAGAAAAATCATTTGACCAAATCAAAGGTTGGAACAGACTGTGTTGAGTTTCAAAGGTCCACTGAGCCTTTCTATAAATGATTTATCACATCCAAGTTTAGGATAATTCCAGGTAATGTGCTAGACTAATCTATTTCATCATCAAACTAGATAATACTTAAAGAAATAACATGTATAAGTGTAATTAGAAATATGAACACACATTGCCTCGGTTCATAGTCATCGCTTAGGTTTCGTTTATTTTTACACGGATAAGCATAAAAATAAACAAAAAAGGCCCAAGATCTAAAATTGAGCAACTTCCTACCCACACACCATAGAAACAGTTAACCCCTGCAGATCCTGCTAGAATAACTTTGAACTCAGAGAAAATAAAGTTTTCAAATGTTGATGCGGCTCCTATCACCACTAAACATGCTTATATTTCAAATATAATTCCCAGCTTTCCCTGGGTTTCTGTTTTGCTTTAATCTCCTCCTAGTAAAAAAGTAGAGCAAGACCCCAGTGCCTATTTCACTATCAAATCACACTCTTTAAACAATAGGCAAGGTGATGCTGGAGGACGACAACGAAGCTCCTGAGTCTTTTATCAACGACAAACAACCGAACTACACCCACCAAGTTGCTTTCTGCTATACTAGCATCCTCCCTCAGCTTCACAGGACAGGTGTCTGGCATGAATTTACTCTGAGTTGAGGAATATTTGATGTTAAATCAGAGTGATGAATCAATTTAATCAATGTTTTTTGCACACATCAATTGAATAAATAAAGGAAATAAGCAGTTTGAAGAGACATAGATGGGATCATTCTTTTTTTTTTGTTTACATCCCAATTTACACAATTTTACATCTATGATGATTTTGTTTCTTGCAAAAGTTGACGTTCACAGCTATTTCATTTCCAGTGTTCTATTTTAGTCATGCACATGCAGTACATCAATTTGGTCTGACATTTTGAAATTTGACACATATCAAGAGCATGCACATATTCATGTAACATTACAATGTCTTCCCCAAGTAAACCTCAGAAGAGCTAGAATACACAGATCAAACGGTGGCACACTCTGCGAGTGATTCAACTTCGGGCCAGTTGGATTAATGATGCAGGTTCCGACAATGCAGCATCTGTGGCCTGAGGGAGCTGCAGTGATAAAATATTGGTAGACTGATAAAGTCACACAGCGAAAGCTAGGATGAGGAGGACGATGCAATTACATGAATAGTTTAACTTGATATGCTGTACGTCCTAAATTCAGTATATACACCAAACTAGAATACGCAAATATATTTGCGGATATTGTAACAATTTTCTTAGCTTTAGGAACTTTTTCATATTAAAGGTTGTGTGCTTACATTTAGAGTGGATATTGTGGCATCAAAAAGTATTTGACTTCTTTCAATTTTTTCTGCAAAGTTTACCCACTTAAAAGTTTAAGATGAATTAACAAATACAGTAAAATAGGCAAAGCTACCTGGCCTTATTTGAAAAACGGTGCCTCTTGTTAACTGTACACCTCATTTGTCTGACTTCAAAAATAAACAATCAAATTCATTTATGCTTACTACACTCAAGTGTGATTACCTCCAGACCTGTTCAATCAGGAAATCACTTCAACAGAACCGTAAAGTCAGCCAAAAAGTGTCAAAAAGCTCTAACAAAAGAAAATCACAGATAAGAAAGACATTTTGACCAATAGACCGACTCTAGAAAGGGTGAGATGACCATTACTAATAAAGATTTAGCAAAGCCGGAAATAGAGAAAACATGGAAAAGTGATGAACATGCCCATGAGTGGCCAGCCTACAAAACTCCCCAGGACTACAGTGACAAGTCATCCAGGAGGTCACAAAGGAACAGGACAACATCTAATTAAGTGCAGCCCTTCTTGCCTTAGTTAAAAGTCAACCCCAAAGTCAACTGCCAAATTTTCCCGACAATAATATGTTTGATGCAGCCCCACTAGTCAGTATTCTGATTAAGTCAGTATACGGGGAATATGACTTAAGGAGCAAAATCCACCTGTTTTTACCCTCAAGGAGCAGCCATTTTGCCACTCGCTGTCAACTGAAAATGACAGTTGCTGAGTTAAAAACTCAGAAAAAAGGCCAACTCAGCTATTGGGTTGTGATCAAATGATGAAGCTCACTTGGGTTTTGCACCAGGACAACGATTTAATTACAAAATTCAAAAATCGAATATTCTTTGCTGCATATTAAATACCAATCTCTTCTTTATAAATTTATACATTTCTTTATCATTTATAAATATTGGTACTACTTTCACCCAAAAAGAAAATAGTGGATAGGAAAGAAAGCGCAGTTCCACATTTTGACCCTATTTCTACGAATTTCAATGCAAAACGCTTCCCAGTAAAGGGCCAAGGGAAGATGTGTCTTTGTGACATGAGTAGCTATAAAGCATCACTCAAAACCTATCCCTCAGGAGTCAACTCACTTGGCGTAGTCATTCAGTCAGTGTGAGTGGTTGCAAAAGGAATTGCCTTCTAGCTCAGTCGGCAAAGCAAAGAAAGAGAATCCTTGATATTATGAATGCAGAAGTGTACAGTGAATCATGCATTATGCCATTACCTCATGTACTGGAGTAAATTTACATTTGGAAGTCAAAAATACCCTAGTTAACAATTGTGTTAGAAAGAATTAAAAGCAAATCTTTGTATCATAGTTTGAATTCTACATATTGCTGATGTCGGGATGAAAACTGTGTTAAAAAGTGCACATTTTGTCACAGATCTCAACTATACAATTGTGCTTTGTTTTAAAATCCAAAATGTCGAAAATGGTTTACTGACATGGATGATGCAATCTTAATGGTTGAACAAACATGCTGTTTTTTGGGTGGTCTTCTAAAAATTTATTGAATTCGGCGGTACACGATTTCCATCACATGCCAGTGATCTGTTGTGGTGTGACGCCTAATCTCAAACATCCCCTATGTCGTTGTTTTACATCACAATCTATTGTTGTTTTCAAAGAAAGAAAGAATCAGCACATAAATTACCAAAAAGGATATGAAACTGCGCATGAAAACTCTAAATTAAACAGTCTGCAGTGCAAAACACTACAGCACAAAAAAAGAGGCTCTGACTGACTCACAAAGAGTCGTTACGTGAGGTTGGAAAGAAAGATGATGGCAGAAAGAAATAGGGAGTATGGAAATTCAAAGCCGCAGCTGGCAGATATTGCAAGGTTGAAGTTCCATGTGAAGAATAAGTCACAAGAACTGAAAAGATTTTACATCGCAACAGTTTTTTCGTTCCACTTCTTTCTTTCTCTATTTCTTTCTGTCACCATACTTTCTTTTTTCTGCATTGCTGTTTAATTTCCATCTCACAATCGTCGCTCAACTTAAATTCATCACTCTCCTGCATTTATACTACTTGTTCATTCCTATTTCAGCAAATACCACAATATCCTCTTTACTTTCACAATTTCCTCCGCCGTCAGTTTTTTTCTATATGCTGTCATGACCCTTCCCAGATCGACCATCTCTATCATCCTGTTCTTTATCCACCCCTGTGATCCCCTCTTTTCAAATCCAAACGGTTATACCTTTCCTTCAATAACTGTCACTTCCCTTCATCCCTTATCTCCATCAGATTTTCTCCTGCTCAAATCACTCTCGTCTTCTATCTTTCCATCCTATTTCATACATTAGTTGGCTCTTTTTTTCCCCATCATGTTCTCTCCGTCAGGCCCTCATCAACTCTCAGTCTCTGGTGACTTTTCTCTTTTCATCTTTTAACTGCCACCTTTCTTTTAGCGTTTCCCAGATTAATACACAAACAGCATATACAGAACATGGATGTGGAAATCTTCACTTGCAGGTCTGAATTGTAACTCACATTTACAATTTCTATGGTCTGTCAGCAACACCTTCAGCTAAATTGTTTTTGCGGGTGAATGCACACATACAGAATTGGCATGGAGCAGAAAATATGGCCCATTACAGCGAGAGATGACTGACTCACTTAGGTGGCCCTCTGTTTATTAAGGTTCACTGCACCTCAAAAAGATTATGTGGGATTTCTTTGTAATTAGTTCATTCTAAGAACTTGATTAATATATACATATTGTGGAGCAACCATAGGTTCAAAGTATTTGATGAATTATTTCGTGATCAAAAGACTGAATGATTTCACGTGATAGCTACTCTAAAGAAATTTATTCCTGTGACGAGTTTGATCATGGGAGTAGTGTTCACATCAAACATAAACTATTGGAGCTATTCACAGTTTCACACCGATCACAATCACAATTGTCAACATATTTATATACAGAGCCAGTAGTTGTAGCAGTAAAAAAAAAAAAAAAACCATGGAGGGGAAAGGTACCTAAACACATAAAATGCAAGGAGAAAAAATTAAGAAAATATTGCACTTATTCCAAGTGTCTGTTATTCAATCAACCTCAACATACTCACAGGTTGTAATGGCTTATTCAAAGATTTTAGGGGTTAAAAAACCCCCCAATGCATTTATAATGGCTGTTCAATTATAAACTGATTTTTGCTATTAGCAGTCTGGCCTGGTGCTTATCCTCGCAAATATAAGCGATCTATACAGGGCTCCTCTGTACTGTATATGTCCTTAGAGTTGTTGTAACAATGTGATCAGTCCCCATGACTCTGCCACATACACATGCACAATGACACATGCAAACACACGTACGAGTAAAAGCCCACGATCTTTTCTCGTTCAGCACAAACCAAAAGCAACAGAGGAGCTTTTGTTCCCAGTGAAATTCCTCAAGCAGCCTGTGGATGCCTGCTGCCACTTGACCAACCATCACCATGGCGACTGCATAGACTGTGGAAGGAAAAGTTGTTGATTTACACAGACTTGACAAGTGACAGTTGACTAGAACTGCTCCAAGGACGTGTGATTCATGTGGACCCATTAGACATTGGTGTGGCCACAACTCATTCCAACAATGACTTCAGGAACAAGCGCATTCAAAAGACTGACACTTATAGCCTTGGTATGTTGGAGATGATAAAGTTTAAAAGGATGAAAATTGCAACTTTGTCATGCAACAATAAAATAAATGACAAAATAATTTTTGCATTAGAATCTATCAAGTAGCAATAAGAACTGATGGATAGTGATGTTATAAATATGAATGAAAATGCAATTTTATCTGTGCCATGTCAGCATCGGCTAAAATGGTCATCTTCCTTATTTTGCAGATAAACAGAGATCCTATCAAATCAAATTTAAAAACATGCTTTCCAAATTTTCTCAAGAGTTTAAATTCATTTCCACTGGTGGCATGCGTGACGTCCTCTCAGAGTTGGCTCACACGAGACCTTGGACTCCCACACCTCAGTCTACAGCCGTTACATTCCCTTTCACCATTTCACACTCCCTCCCACGTCTTTTCACTCTGCCAGCTCTCAAGAGGGCTGCTGATGAAGGGCATTACTCGACCATTTCAGCAACACACAGTAGTTCTCTACAAAAAACTACACATCGATTAACATTTTAATCTAATACACCTAGATTATTTGGAGCTGTACTGTGGCGGAAATCAGTGTGGAGGGGATGGCTGCATGACATGCTATTAGCAAACAAAGCGATGCCATGAGTAAAAAAAATGTACTGACGACATCCCGCCCACAGCAGCACATTACAGTTTTTATTGATTGCTTTGACCTGTTTGGAGAAACTGGTAATCTCTAAATCTTCATCATCACCATCTCAGCAGAGTAGAAGACACCTCATGTAAATGCGTTAAACCATTCTCATTGGATTGACACAGTTTTCCCACCCTTTTGCAAAACAATTAACATAGATGTCATTCAAGAAGTCCAAACTCCATCGTTTTAGCTGTGGTTACAGAACAGAAACCATATGCTTCGAGTTCTTAGAAACTCCCTGATCAGTATGCAATCACAAAAAGCATCTGCCTGACACTTCTTCACAACATTTTTCAATTTGCAATCAGTCTTCAGGCCTGTGTTGTTATTTGGCAGCAGGGATCGAGGAGGTCTAAGGCAGATGAGAAGTAGAGGGGTCAGAGGAAGAGAAGTTTGTGTGCGAGGTGGAGGTGTAGCCGGAAGGGCTCAGAAGAAGCGACAGAAGAGTATCACTTGGGACTATTTCATACTCGTATAGTATAGGCCTACTATTGATTTTTGTTCTTTCCTGTAAAAGACTGTTATTTTCCTAATTTCTCACAAAGTAATGGATTTTATTTTTATTTCCATGTATTCTTTGTGTGAATATTTCATTTGTCAGCCAGTATGATAAAAAGAATGTAATTAATAAAATTTGCATTAAAGTAAGTAACTTTTTTTTATTTTCCCAATTTCTCACACAGTAATGGATTTCATTTTTATTTCCAAGTATTCTCTGTGGGAATATTTCATTTGTTAGCCACAGTCTGAAAAAAAACAATGTAATCAATAAAATTTGCATAAAAGCATATCTGATTCTGGATGTAGTTTTCACAAGAGGGCACATTTGACTACAAACGGCACCGGCATGAAAGCTAGGTACACTCATAAGCTGCAATGACAAGCAATGGTGCACTGAGTGAGAGGAACAGATTTGCATTTGCTCTGGTCTTTTCTTCTGCTTTCATTTTTTTAAATATTTATGCAAGTAGCAATAGAACCTATTGTGCCAACCTCCGTTGAATACACACTGCAGGGCTGAATGTCTCGATCTAATTTACATGTACAGTCCTATTGTGCTAATACAGTTGAATATATATTTCAGGGCTAAATGTCTGTATCTAATTTACATGTACAGTTGAAGTGAAACCCATCCAACATGATAGCCTTACATTTGAAAAAAGTACATGACCCACATGCACACTCCCAAACTGCATGTAAATAATTACACCAATGTCAACCCCAGGTAGTGACAACACAGAATTAGAACTGTCAAAGGCCACTTTAATACAGAATGAATTTGTATCAGATCATTCAATTAATTTATAAAATAATCAATAGAATTATCGATTCTGAAAATTTAGCGATAGCTAGCATATTGTAGGTTCACAATACAAATATAAACACAGCAAGGGTCCGTGTGCCCTGCAGCTCTATTTAAACAACAATCTCTTGCAGAAGCAAGAATTCAGCCTTGACGACAAAGCCTATGAGCAGTTGGGAAAAGCAAAGACAATCTTGCAAAAATAGTTTTCGTGTCATTTCTTTTTCCAGGCTTCCACTGCTCAGCATCAGGGTTTGATTTGATATGGAGACTGATTTCATCCTCTCAAGTGTATTGCAAAATCCACACCTTTTCTGCCTGGTTGTGTCTTGACTTACCTCCATCTTCCTGCATTGCTATTCATCACTTCATGTGACATTATGTTCATGCAAAGCATTTTCCACTCTGGTCTTTTTTTTAAACGCACTTGATTTCACTCTCACTCTCTGGTCTGTGATTACAATGCTGCCTTTTTGGAAGAGTGCACACAGTATAGTGTACTCTCTCTCTGTCAGTTCAAAATTCAATTACACACTACAGATACAATAAACAAAATGAGCATGAGTACCAGGCTGATGTTTATATGCCGGCATGTTTGAGGTCATTCTAATAGAAAACGAAAACACTTAAGGCATTAAAAATGGTGCAGTATGTCTAATTGTAATCTCGGTATAGCCAAGTCTCCTATGAGTGGCGTAGGGCTGATCTCTGGCTATAATTTCCATAAAAATAAATCCATTGTGGACCCAAAGCAGCAAGAAGTTATAAGTAGGGTGGGCAAGGACATGGAGTGAGGTAAAGGTAGAGGAAGGGAAGTGTGGAATGAAATGCAGTGCTCTGGTGGCTTATGGCGGATATTGTATGCCTTATCTGACACCTGCAGCTCTGTACTCATTATAGTAGGCGTGTGTGTGTGTGTGTGTGTGTGTGTGTGTGTGTGTGTGTGTGTGTGTGTGTGTGTGTGTGTGTATACATACGTGGATTTAAATTGCAGTGATGCAAAAGTTACACGTCTCAAAGTAAACATTCTAAAACTAAAAGTAAAAGCTTTAATGGTCAACGCCACCTGGAGCATATTCATTTCAGCAATGTGGAGCTATGCCATACACAACCTTTTGACAATCCTAATATGCAGTAGAGCAAGAAACAGAGCAACATTGTGGAAATTCAACAATACAACCCAATCTCCTCACCGGCAGAGTTCTTAAATCTACAAATAGAAAGCTGATACCCAAATTAGATTTTTTTAAATCAATATTTTAAATTATTATTTCATAATTAAACATCATGTGGCTCTTTGCCTTTCTGTTTTATCTTATGAACACAATGGAGAACAATTGACATTAATCTACATATGGATGGCCATAAAATGGCTAAATTTTAGGGAATACAGATCACACACTTCACACACCTTTCATTGTTGTTTTCTAGCCGAGAGGAGAAAAACACGTCAAATTTATCTGTTACAACTCGAGCAAAAGAAGTGACAAGCTTTAAACTCCCTTTGCGGAACATTAATGTATAAACTCTTTGCTTTCAATGATGCAGTTCTGTGTTTGGAGCTTTTCATTGATGCAAACTTCATGAGGTGTAAAAGAAGTCTAAAGCACTAAATCAAGGTCTGGAAAATGAAGGCTCTACGTAAGTTTGACTTCTGATGAATACAAAACGTCAGACATCACAGAGAGACTAGACGGGATATAACAGGATTACAGCCCCACAGGATCAAATAAATGCTCATTTTACCCATCTCAGCGAAATGTTCTTTAGTTGCTAGCTAGAACGTTATTATTGAAGACCATCAATCTAATTTTATTTCTTTTTCTTCCTCTTTAACGACTTCACTCCTCACAGAAAAAAAAACTCAGTGGGACTGAAACAGCTATACACAAGGATGATCAGGGTTTGACAGCTAGCAGGTAGCATCTGGATTTGCTTTGAAAGCTTGCCTAAAGTACTGACAGAAGCCTTTGACAGCAGCTTCTCGTGTGAAGCGAGGCTGCCAGTTGTACCTGACAGAGAATTTTCATACGAGGCTTCCCACTCTCTGATGTTGGTGATATGAATATATTGTACCCCGACCAGCCACAAAATATGATTTCAATACATGAGATGCATCAAATATTCTCTCTTCACACAGGTATTAAGTTTCTCTTTGACAGTGTCAATCAAAAGTCTTTCGAAAGGCAGAATAATTGATTTGGCTCTTACAGGTATCATTTTAATGTCAACAGCATTCTGTGCAAGTGGGCACAATGTTATGGATGATTGGGGTAAACATACCGTACAAAGAGAATTCCCATCAAAAGAGGAATGAAATCATAGCAGCTTGCATAGAGCGTTGCAGCTCAGTCCGACAGATTTATTTTTTAAAAGCGCAGACTGCAAAATGCATTTCCCAAGTCACGTTTCAAACATCGAATATGTGATATTCTAAGGCACATCTGTTTCGTGAAACTCAGTTTAATAATTCAACATTATATCTGTGAGTAAGCACTGTCTCAAATCATTTGTACTGTCTGTTTCACTCAATACTTCCTCAAAGTGCAAGAAAATGCCAAAACTTGTAGGCTATTCAGGTTTGTTAACGTTTATACTGCAATCATATTTAATCAGGAGACATTGTTAGTCTGCACATTTAAACGGGTAAATTTGATCATGGGGGGGTTGCTGTCACTATTTTCTTTGTCTTTGTACATAGTACAGTACATAGAAATGATTGGGGTAACAACGGTCAAGTATAAATCCATTAACTACTGGGACGGTCTATTTGGAAAAATATTTTAGTGCATTCCTGCAGCCAATGTTAAAAGGAAACAGTATACTGGTGCTGTAGTTCTTGTAGAAGGCGGAAAAAATCTGTATTTGCGTTAACATGTGGCTACTTTTGACTGGTGCTTGTCAGACATGTCTTGGTGGCGTTTCAGATCAAGAATGTTGTTGCTATTGGTACAACAAGCTGCTTTTTGAAAGTTACACAAAGAAAAAGCCAGAATTTTCAGTGAAAATCTTAGGAAACATTGAATGGATAGAAACATAGTGAAGAAATGTCTGTTGCTGAGCCTCTAACTATGAGGCAAGCTTAATACAGACTTATGGTGACACGAACTTGTGAATGAGCTTGTCTTACCTTCTGTACTCAGGCAGAGCTCCTCGTCACTGTTATCCTGACAGTTGTCCTGACCGTTACATAAAAAACTTCGATCTACACAACGGCCGTTTCGACATTTGAAGCGGGCCTCAGAACACACCAAGGGGTTACCTGCTGTAAATAAGAGAAGGAATAAAATCCATCACCAAGCTGTATAGACTTTTTGCTCTAGCTTTAAAAAACATGTTAATAAACCTAAGAGTTACGGTACCCTTTCATTGGGGCATGATTCAAGTCACACAAAAATAAATGGACAGAACTGACAGAATGATCACCTACTGTATATAGACCGATAAAATAAAAATCTGTCACCAGTGCACTACAATTACTTGATATTTTAGTGACTGCAAGGTTGAATTATTTTAACTGTCTTGTCATCCTGATGCACTGATGCAATCATTCTCAAATGACACCTAGTTCAGAATGTTGCTGCTCGAGTGCAGATGAGAACTAGGAGTTACTGATCCTATTTATCTTGCTTTGGCTTGCTGTACTTGATAAATTGACTCAAAAATCATTTTTATCATCAAAACCATTGTATTATAATTTAATATAGCTCATTTTGCTTTTAAAACATATTACATACATTCACGGATTCAAGGAAGTTGTATAATGGGATGCAAAGCCTTCAGGTCTCTCCTTTTCAGTTCTGGTCCTGAGAGCAAACATGCCTGTATATTATGAGAGCAAAACTAAAACCTAGTCCTGCAATTCAAGATCAATCGGTCCATGGCTCACATTATCTCTTTCACCCATTTCGCTGGGTTTGTTGAGGAGGAACAGCTCCAAAAGTAACTTGTTAAAACCTTTGGTCTGATTAGGGAGTACAGTATATAAACGTAATTGAATTTGCTATAGTGGAATTTCAAATGAAAACGCTCACATAAAACGTGTTAATCAAATAAATAACAGCGTCTCAGTAAATTTCTATCATCTCGGGAATTCCATTAAAGCCACCTCGAGAGGAAAACAAATAGAAAACATAATTGAGTCAGAACCAACAGCTAACAACACCCCAGAAGATTTTCAGTGTTTTCCCTAGTTTTGTTGCAGCTATTGTTAACTACACCATAAAATGACAATACAGGCTTTCTGTTCCATTGTTTGTCTTGTTCTTTCTGCTTGTCCCATTAGGGGTCAGCCTTTTCCATCAGTCTATCTATTTTTGTAGTAGAAAATATT
Organism: Syngnathus leptorhynchus; assembly: GCF_054491065.1. Classification (NCBI taxonomy): domain Eukaryota; kingdom Metazoa; phylum Chordata; class Actinopteri; order Syngnathiformes; family Syngnathidae; genus Syngnathus; species Syngnathus leptorhynchus. The sequence goes on from NC_141200.1 coordinate 11,036,518, forward strand.
ATGATGGAGTGACGAACCTGAAATAATGGATCTAATAACCATAGCTTCAGACATGTGCCACTCGTTTTATGTTTAGTATGGGAGACTTACTGCAGTTTTCTTCATCACTCCCATCAGGGCAGTCACTAAAACCATTACACTGGAAACGTCCAATGATGCAGTGGACCCCATTGGCACAGGCAAAGAATGTAGGTGCACACTTTGACTTGACTTTAGCTGAGGAGTGGGAGGAAAAAAAATCACATATTAGTCTTTGACCAGAGGAAACAAACAAACAAACAAACAAAAAATCAACGACTCATGCACAAATTAAAAATCCACATGACATATTCACACCTGTGTTTGGGACATAACAAACCATGACATTGCAGAAATGAACCATGATGGTTATACCTAATGTCCCAAAGTGACAATGTTTCAGTACAAAAAGAAGAAATCAATCTGAAAATTGACCATACAACTCATCGCGAGAATTGTTTGACAATAAAAATTCTTTAATCCTTCAATGTTGAAATTGTCACAACTCAAGTAGCAGGGGCAAAATATTTTCAGCACACAATAATGTTGTGTCTCTTTGAAGAAGCACAAATATGTATGGCAAAGCAGGAAGAATAGGCACAACAACAGCACGGGGAATAGCCATGTCCAAGATGAAATGTAATTTGCAAAACAGGAGAAGGAGCTGGGCTTGAGTCCAATCTGTCTTCATGTACGATGTGAAGCCTTTGTTTACCTGGACAGCACACCCATAACCACCCAAAGCTCATTAGACATGCCTGTTGGAGTCCTGGGAGGAAAGAGACAGGGCTCTCAGCTACAGTATATGGAAATTTATAGGGATGGACACATAATTTAGCTGAATAGTTTTTTTGGGAAGTTTTACATGGTTTTCTGATTGTACTATTCTATTTTCCTGCTGACTTTTCCCCAAAAGACATTATGTTGTTTTCACCAAAATGCATGGTTTCTTAGGAGACACCCCTGTGACTTCTATAAGATCCCTCATTCACTTCCTGTCTCATCTGAATCCTCATTACCACTTTTGCTGCTGGCAAGATTTATCCGACCCAATGTTTGTGTTCCCAATTAACAGAAAAGTCACATGAAGGGCAAACTCATGAAGGAAAAATCGTGGGTGGAAGAGACAGCAATGTGATGGCGCTTAAGCGCATACATGCATTTGAGAATGCATCCTGTGAGCTAAGGATAAGATTAATATTGTTACAATCAATAAGCAGTTTCAGTTGAAGACATGGAAAAACACAATTTTACCATTCATTTGTTAATCGCGAAGGTGTTCTATGTCACTTTCATCCAGCATTCTTTTGGCAATCTGTAAAATGCTTACAGAGCCTGCCAGCAATTTTATATCATCTTTTTCTCTTCTACCGTCTCTCATCATTTGAACCTATAAAGCTCTGTGCCAAATGTTCTTCTTACTTGCTCTAAAAAAGTTGTTTACTGTGAGAGAGCAAGGTGTGTTGGGAAATTTCCCAACTTAGATTGTTGTTCGGTGCAGCACAAATGAACCTGAAAGAAGTTGAAGTGAAGCTGATTCCTGAGGTGAAACTATCACAAGCACAGTATGTGACAGGATTACAGTGGAACGCGCAGCTGGAGGAGACAGTTTTATAGTGGAGCTTGCACACACATTTATCCATGTTACCAATTTCTATGGAGTCTCTCATAGAAAATTTTGGTTTTGAGATTTGGATTTACACCCTGTGAAGATCACCAATCAATTACAGAGTTGACACATTGAGAGAATCATCAGGGCGTGCATTTATTCAACAAAGGTTTTGATACGTATCAATTCATTGGGTGTAATACGATTCAAGGATGAATGGATTTTAAAGCGTAATGATTTGATTTGGTGGGTTATTTGATTCAGTTCAGTATGCTACCACTCAGTTCGAGAGGGTACGATGCAAAGAGTTTCTTGACATTTTACAGACAAATGAATGAATAATTTTGATATAATTCAAAGAGGAATGATTCAATTCTGTTCACTCGTCTTTCAAAAACGATTGTTCAAATTGAAATAAATTTTGTTTGCGACTAATGATTAACTTGCAGACCATAAAATTTAACTTTATGCCACTCAGCAACAGCAACCTGTGTTCCACTGTGTAACCACACACGTGTTTACCCTTTGACTTTCTGTTACAACCATACACCGTATTACAATGAATGGCACACATAATGTCCCAATTTAACCAATAGAATTAGCAACATTGTGCCTAACTAGTTCCAATTACATAGATTATTCTGTTAAGAAAATCAAAAGAACCAAGAATTAAACATTTTTAGAAATATTTTACATAGTGTTCCTTTTCACAGTTACCAATAAATGATTAAAATCTAGGCCAAGTAGGGGAGCCACTCAAGCTGACACCGTTTTTTTTTTTGCCCTGCTCTGCTGTGCATGCATGTACTTCAGAATTCATGTCAGGTGGAATCTGCAATAGCGTACTTGTGTACTTTGTGTTTTGCCCTTCCCCAATATGCACCTCCATGCCCTTCCTGTCTTTCTTGCATCACCTCCTCTGAGAGAACAATGCCTTGTTTGGCGCATGTAGGCTTGCTTGGTTGTGGTGGGGATGATTGATAGCCGGGGGAGAGGCATGCTGTAGAAGGACTGAAGAGACTAACACAAAGGAAAGGAGCACAGTGTTTGAGCAAAACAGGATTTCAAAGATCCCTCTGACTTTGCTCAACACTAGTAAAGGTGGAAAATCAATCAATAAAGTATCTGACTCACCGTGTTAGCGAGAAGGTCAGGGTTATTTTCAGACTCGAGGTTTAAAAAAATGTAAACATATCACTGTCTTGAAGAATTTGAAAATGTGTCCATGTGTCACGACACCGTAAGCCTCCATTTTATTTTGATTTAAAAATTCAAGTACGATGCTTCTAAATTTGTTGCACCACACAAGTAAATCAAGCTCACTCGCTGCATAGTGTGACATGTCCTACTATGTCCTCCTTTGATTCATTCTTGGGCATTGATCAATCGGAAGACAATCCCTCCCACTTATGATGAAGGCCGGACGTGGCATAAACACACACACACACACACACACACACACAAACAAACAAACAAACAAACAAACAAACACAATGGCGAACAAAATGACAAAAAAAGGAACGGACAGTATTTCAGCTGCTCTCTGGTAAAGCCATGACATGGTTGAAAGATGTGTGGAGCTATGGCTGCAATGTCCCCGGCTCGTAGTTGATTAGCAAACGTGGTGTCATTAAAGAAAATTGTTACCTCAACTCTTTTTTTATGTCAGTCTCAACCAATGACCTTTGTGCCCTCTTTTGATATGTTCTCTTCACATTTTGACTCAGGTCCTTTGATACTGGTTGCCTATGCTTTTCATTTCTCCTTTCTTGCCAGTTTATGCCCTACCCAGACAACGGCAAAGAGAGTCCGTAATCCTGGCTCGGGGCTCGGTAGGCTCAGTCAGCTTTACTTCATACTCCTCTGTTATTTAGACACTTGGTGGATTTCTTTTTTTTTTTTTACCTTTGTTAGAAGAGTCTGTATATTAGACATATTAACATGTCTTTTATTTAAAATATAATGGAATTCAAATGGGCCCTGCGATTGGCTGGCAACCAGTTCAGGGTGTCCCCCGCCTAGTGCCCGATGAGGGCTGGGATAGGCTCCAGCATGCCTGCGACCCCCGCGGGGACTAAGCGGTTCAGAAAAATGGATGGATGGATGGAATTCAAATGGGCCAATTTCCTTTGATTTACATGGCCAAAATGTTTAGAAGCTATGCAGCAGAAATAATATTTGATCTATACTGACCCTCTATTTATTTTTAAAGCTGCATACACACATTTAGCTAAAAAATCAAATTGACAAACATCAATCCATGGATTTCAATGAATGTTTGTGTCATTGTAAATGCTGGTATAAATATAAAAAAAGTACACATTTAAGTGGTGTTGCAAAACCTTACGGATGGAGACACACGGGACTTTTGTGTATAGTGTTGAATTATTATTATTGATGTGGTTCTTTTATCCATTTATTAATGAATTGAACGGGTAATCAACAGAACAATCAATTTGAAAAATGGTAGATAGTGATAAGCCAAATCCAAACTGAGAAGTGAGTGTAATGTAATGATGTCTCGTCTATATTTTCTGTTTCTGAGATTTCATGTTTCACACTCTTATTTCTTCTGAACCGCATCCTGTGTAATTGTGAAGCAGAACAATATATGCGTATAAGGTCCATTTTTTCAGGCTGGTAAGCCTGATCACAAGTCACTATTCATCATCAATGTAGTGGGCTTTAGGAGGCTATAGCCGATGGGAGCATGTGGCGGGATCCATACACAATATTGCCGGCACGTGCAGGGTTGGAGGGTTCCGGAGCCTACCCGGGGGATTTCAGTTAAGAGATGAGCTACGCCCTGAGCAGATTACCAGGATCTGACACACAGGAGACGCTCACTCATATTTAGCCCTATTCCCATCTATTGTTACTAATTCACCATTCTGTGGTCTAAATTTGGTATATTGAAAAACGTCAGCAAGAATTTCTTTCTTGAGGGCCAGGATTGACAAGACCATGATCAATCAAACAAAGTGGTCTTACGGCAGCCTCTCTCGTCACTCCTGTCGAAGCAATCGGGCAATCCATCACATTGCCACCCTCCTGGGACACACTTCCCATCTCCACACATGAAATTTCCAGGGATGTTGCACTCTGTGGTGAAGTTATTCCCTGGAAGCAGCTGGCTCTCTGAAAACAAAAGAGCAGACACAAGAAAACTGAGACTGACAACCATTCCAGAATGAAGATTATCTGCAAGGTGGATTTAATTTGTATTTCTGTCATATTCAACCCCATAGTCAAGGCTAAATACTGTTAATACTATTTATTATATGAAAAAGTGGAATTTTAACAAACAACAAGGCACATATTTATACGCTGGGGCATTGTCTGGGACATTTTACTGTGCTTAATAGGCATAAATGTGAAACATGGCCTTTTAGCTGAGGTCTGACACCACGGTGCAAGTAATAATGAGTGTCGACCAGGGGATAGTATTATGCTGCTCTGCTGAAAATGGGTGTAGGGCTGGCCAGCTTCAATGCACTTAAATGACTCAGGAGCTATGACCGCTGCCAAGAGATTTGGGCTTTGAAGCCATTAGTGACCTATTGGCATAACTAACTCTAATTGCAAAAATGTGCAAGAGTAAGCCTTTTCTTACATCAAGATCACCTGAAAATAAACCCTAAAACAAGTGGGTGAGCCTTGACCTGAACACTTCACAATAGCCAGGTTTACATAAAGCCTTGTAGCCTGATTTGAATGAATCCAAATGAGAAAACCACAGGGTTCAATTCCATCTCCGGCCTTCCTGTGATTTTGCATGTTCTCCCTGTGCCTACGTGAATTTCAGCTGGGTACCCTAACCGACATTTCAAAAAGATGCATGATAGGCTGATTGATGACTCCTAATTGTCTTTTTTGGTGATCGTTTTCATATTTTGGGGGATTTATGAGGGAATTAAAATGTGCGTCTGAATTTTGGTGAGGATTGTTCATCTAACAGTTCCGTTCTTAACTCCTTGTTTAAGCACAAGCCAGCGTTCTTAGATTGTTTTTCTTTTTCTAAATGTTATTGTCTGCCTTGGTGTTCTTTGCGCAAAGCCAGCGTTTATACTTTGCCATATGTAGCTTAATACAACCAGGGGAAAAATCAGGGGCAAACTGGACTCCGCTGCCAAACTTTGTGGACGTATTTGCGCTGGTATATCATTAGTGCAATATCCTTTGTGAATAGGATATTAAGACAGAGCAAACAGCGGGTGCAAATGAAGGCAATGGGATGTGCTATCAGCGGCCTCAAATCATTCTTTGTGAATTCAGCACCCAGAAAATCAAACACATCTAACTAAAAAAAATCATGATACAAATAGAGGACATACTGTTTGACTTCAGTCCTGTCTGCGGAAGGAAGGTATGTTAAAAAAATGAATTTAGTCTGTTACTCTTTTTCTCTGCCTGGATCTGGAATGTAAATTTAATGAGTTGGAAATTTACTGTACTATTTCTCAACCCCGTTTAATGGACTTTTCACATATTTGGGGGTAAAAAGAAACTTGGTAAGTGAAGTTAGTGAAAAAATGTCAGTATAATTATTTATTAAAGTTTTGAGAGCAGAGGAAAGAGAGGATGTTTACTTCCAAGCGCTAGATAACAATACCAAGCCTTAACAAGATACAGAATACACTGTCTCACTGAGAGTGTGTGTGTGTGTGTGTGTGTGTGTGTGTGTGTGTGTGTGTGTGTGTGTGTGTGTGTGTGTGTGTGTGTGTGTGTGTGCGTGTGCGTGCGTGCGTGCACGAGCATTTGTGCGTGCATGAATGAATAAAGTTTCTTCATTTTATTCCTTAAGCTCTCTGATGCCTGCAGTAAAGTCAGCACGAAGGTAACGTTTGCCTTCACCAATTAGAGACACCCTACAGAGACACATAGACAAAAGAAAATTCACAAAGCAAAAGATAAAATCTGGCCTTAATGAGGGACAGTTTTAGAATAAGGAAGCCATGCATGCAAGCAGACAGTAAGGGTTATTCTCTTTCCCTGCAATTATGCTGCCTCTAACAGACACGGAGTTCCTTTTTCCCATGCTTTTTTTTTGTTTTTGTTGTTGCTCAATGCCCAAAATTGCCAGGGAGTTTATTTGGCAGTTTCCGGGTTGAGCAAAAAAAGGTGCAGCAAAAGATGCAGCAAAAAATGGAAAGAATCTTACTTTTGTAAAAATTAGTTCTTGATAATTTTAGGATTCATGAACTTGAATGCTGGTAAAATGAGGCGGGAACTGTGCGATAATGGCCTTGAAATAAGTGGGTTGACATTGTAATTCGTGAGCCAAAATTCAAATTTGGAGGCTCATATACACACATAGAAAAGCAAACTTATGAGTGAGCACAACATGATTACACCACAACCAAAATAGGACAGAAAGTCGAAGGTGGAAGTGATGCTATTCGGTTAACTGTGGGGGAAAAGTGTGGGAGCATTTCAGATTAAAAACAAGGCATTATTGTGGCGTTTAATTATTGTAACATGGGCCTTGCTCTCCACCGAAGACACCCAGTGTGTCACGGAGTTCCCCAAACAAGGTAAAATTAACGTTCCGCAAATCAGTGTGATTCATTAATAGTTAATGTACCTTTCAAACATAACATTGGCCCTGCAGAGAGCAATTATGACTACTGGCAAATTTGCGGCTTGTTTATTACCAAGGCGACGAGAACATTATAAGCCCATGATCATGATTATATCGTACAGGGTTGGGGTTTTGCTCAGTGTATGCATTTTCAGTGTAGTACTCCAAGTGGTGATATTTTGTAGGGTTAAATTGAAGTAAAAAAAAGAAAAAAAGAAAATTGATAATAACTTTGCCAATGTCCACCACTACAATGTGCAGTTAGTCAGCAAGCAATGCCTACAATCCCAAAACATGCATCCTCCCTGAAATGTTGTGTTTTTTCAGTTATTTGAGCAACAATATCACTGACACAGGACAGCGGGAACAGAAAATAGTATAACCATGAAATTCTAGGTCAATAACAACGATAAATACATCACCAGCCCGGTTCAAACCAATAACAATGTGAATCAGTCTCACCCATTGTGCTAATGACACGGGCAAGGGATGGAAAGAAAAGACTATTTGAAAAACATCCCCTTTTAGACTTTATAAATTGTTTTGCAATTGGTGGGGGCACACATTTTTCCTCTGTCCTTTCTGGCTGATTCCTTGGCTATTGCACACACTACATGGGGTTCTCATCCGAGTGGTGAAGCTCTTACTAATTGGAACAACCATATGCTCTGTGGCTATAAAGGTTTATTTCTCTCTGGATAGATGAGAGCAGTTTCCCAACAAACATATGGAAAATAAGAGAAACTAGAGTGCTGTTGAGAATGTTCTTTTCACTGCAACATGCTACGTTAGCTATTTTGCGGAAGATCTGTGATGGTTACGTGAGGGCCAAACTTCCAATTGCTAGCCAGAACTACTGTATATTAACTGCAATTAGGATCCTCAGACCCGGTGGTTGAATCCAAAGCCACCCCCCCCCCCTGCATTCCTGCACAGAGCAGCAACAGGTATTTTTTGAAGAATCATATGAACAGATATTTTTAGAACTCAATAATCACAAATCAATTGCAACACGTCTGCGGGTGCCGTGAGTTGGTTCTGGTTCAAGACACTGCCTCATGTGACAAGTGTGTGTCAGCATCTCCTGGATAATGAAGGCTTTTGATGAAACTGGAATCTAATATAGCACCTCTGGGATAACTGACATCATTGTATTCACTGCCACCATGTTGCACCACAAATAGTCTAGGAGCTGACTGATCCCTTGATCTTGTCCCAGGAGACCATCTGACATGCTAAAGCGATGTAGGTAGTGCATAGAAGAACATAAAGGCCATACACACAACTGCCCTTCCCATACATTAGATCAGCAAGTCATTGATGACGTACCAGTTCACTCACCTGACGTGTGCAGGAAGCCTGAGTTCAGTCACCGCTCGGTGAGTGTAAATGGTTGTTTGTCTCTAAATGTGCCTGACTGGCAAGCCCAACTTTCCCCCGAAGACAGGTGGAGTAGGCGCCATGATCCTGCGACAGGATAAGTAAGCACTATTGAAAACGCATAAAGGCTAGATCACCCTGTTAAATCACACGGCGATCTATTAATTCCCCTTTGATTATGAATCCATTCCTTATTGGGTAAAAAAAATAATCATTCATTCTTATCATTACATTATTTTGTTCTCATCCAGCGATGCTACATAATCAAAAAGCCGCTTTATTATTTAAATTATTGAGATGTGAAACTATTTGAACTGAATTAAAGTCCCCCTTTATTTCTTTTGAGCATTTTAAATCCAGAATGAACTATAAGATGAATATTTGTTAAAAAGAAAAAAAGAAGAATAATCTTTGGCACAAAAAGCGATGCATTAAAGAAGACGAAATAGGCCGCCTTTGTCTGTCTTCTGGGCTACAAACTAGCAATTAATTGACTCCCAATTGCATAGCTAGGTCACAGACTCACTACGGAGGTTCAAAATCTCAAGACATTAACTACATCTACTAAACTCGAGAGCCAAGCAAGCAAGCAATGGGGTAAGAAGGATCAACTAAGAGAGAGAAGCATTCAGTAAAAAAAGGATTTGCAATAGAGAGACCATGCCTATAGTTTTTATTTTATTTACATATAATTCAGTCAGGCATTCAATTGTCAGTACTAAAGCAACTAAATGAAAGGCCTGGTTTAAAAGACAGCTACCACTAGACAGTGTTTAAACAGAGTTCTCTGAGAGATGATGTAACTAAAGGTCATTGCCCTAAGACTAAAATCTATGTGCCATCTGTAAAAGGCCAACTCAGACACAGAACCGACGTGACAAGCAAAGACATTAATAGGCTGAGAAATGTCATGAGAGTCATAGGTGGTAAATTTGTTCTTTTGGTAATGACAGTTAGAGCTACGGGGGTCACAGAAAATTATATTTCTACCTGAATCCTACGAGAGTCTCTGGCTGAGACGCGAGGTTAAAGTTAATTTGTCTTCACAAAATGAAAACTGTTGACAGTGGTTTTCTTGTCACGAAAACAAAGTCCAAAGAGCAGGTAAACAAAAAAACGTGATTTCTGTTTATGTGTCTATTGACGTCATGGAGCATGTCTTGCAGGGGTAGTTCCATCGTCATGTTTAAGTTGTTTGAGGTTCAAATCCTAACCCTTATTTCAATATTTTTGTTCAGCACCGCGCCAGAAAATCTGACCATGCATGCTGATTATTCGCCTGGAGAAACTCATATCCTGCAGTTTTATTTGGAGTAAAGACTGGCAATGAGTCTGGTTGTAAATAAATTTGTCTGAAACAAGAAGTGCCGAGCAAAACCGGTTTTCCTTTTAAATATACGTAATTTTAAAATAATATTTCATGTCTACCGTGCAAAGTCTACTGGGATAGGCTCCAGCATGCCCGTAAATCTTGGTAATAAACAGTTCTGATGATGAATGAATGAATGAATTTAACAAAAATATTTTAAAATAAAAACAAGTAGGTATGGATGTGACGTGTGTTTACTTTCAAAGATTCTGTACCTAACAGCAACACTATTTTGATAATATTGGTGTTGCTACTGCAATTCAATTATATATATTCAATTATATACCACTATATAAGTCAAAAGAAAAAAAATACTTATTCGGATACGATTTTTTGTAGTGTTATTTTATGGTTTTGGAAAACGCTTTGTTACGACGAAAGCACATTATAAATAAAGAAGTATTTCAAAGTAATGGTTGAACAAACATGCCATTTTTGGTGTCTGCTGAAAAGTGATGATTTTGGAGATACATACAAGGATTCTGTTCGATGGCACTATTTTTTTTAAAAATGCAACAAATTTGAGAGGTAATGACAGTGCATTGTTGCGCAATGCACCGTGGGTTTTCATATGCACAGTTAAAGCATACCATCTGCTTTTGACCCTGTGTGAAGGTTATTCCAAACTCAAGTTTTAAATATGCATAATTATGAAAACTGTTTTACTCACGCATGTCTAGTATTTCTCATTTTAATACATCAATGTTTGAGTATGAGCAGGCGCAGTGAAGAATATCTGACTGGCTGCAGAGGTCAGTCAAGGAAGAATCCGTCGTAATCAGTAGCTATGCTCTTCCTTCCGGGCAGACGAGCTCCTGACCCAAAGCGGACACGGTACAGATGAGAAACCCATGATGTTGAAATATGATGTGTAACTGCTTGACTGATTTTGACCCAATCACAGGCTCTGTAGATAGCATTCTGGTTGCAAATTTACAAATTAGATTATATATTTGTATATTATATTTACTGAAAGGTTTTCTGCTAGACTATGAGTGCATTTGAATATCATAATATGTTTAGCAACCAATTTGTCACCAACAATAAATACAGCCCCCCAATACAATATCATTGTGCATTATTATTAAGCAGGGTTAGAATAACAATGAGATGTGATTTTATGACAATACAATAGATAGATAGATAGATAGAGAGAGAGAGAGAGAGAGAGAGAGAGAGGGAGGGAGGGAGGGAGGGAGGGAGGGAGGGAGGGAGGGAGGGAGGGAGGGAGGGAGGGATGGATGGATGGATGGATGGATGGATGGATGGATGGATAGATAGATAGATAGATAGATAGATAGATAGATAGATAGATAGATAGATAGATAGATAGATAGATAGATAGATAGATAGATAGATAGATAGATAGATAGATAGATAGATAGATAGATAGATAGATAGATAGATAGATAGATAGATAGATAGATAGATAGATAGATAGATAGATAGATAGATAGATAGATAGATACTTTATTGATCTCAGGGGGAAATTGAGTATTTTAAGATAATTTGTTCATAGTTTGTGACGCCGAAAGCATTAAGGTATACTAAATTAAGCAACACTTCAGTGAAGCAGATACATTGTATTACAGAGCAGCTGTTAAAAAGCTACGTACGCATTCGTAAGCAATCAGGAATTTGAAGCTGCTGCTCTCTGCACTCCAAAGAATCTGCCAATGGACAATCCCCAAAAGGCTTGCAGTCACACATAAGATGTAATTTGGTCACCTTTTAACCATCTCATAATGTGACATGTTTGCAGTGGGCTCAGAAAACATGACACTGAATGGTTAAACATGTTTTTTGTTTGTTTGCTTGTTTGTTTTTTATTGACATGTCATGCTACTAGGAATGGTCTCGATGGAATGCATTCTAAATGGTTGGTAGATGGCCACCATGTCCCACTAAAGCGATGACATCAGAAACTAACAATGTAGCTGTAGCTGTCATGGGTATAAAGGCAGGAAAACTTGTGGTGAGGTTGCCATTATCCCTTAATTTTATACATCACAGTATAACACGGAACATCATAGTGTTGCAAGGTATACCGGTACCAGTGTAGTATTGTGATATTTTGGCATCAAAACTGGCTTGATACTATCTATTTTTTTCAAACGGTATTTTAAAAAAAAAAAAAAAAAAAAAAGAAAGACAGCTTGCCAATTCTGTCTTAAAAGCAAGTATACAGACGCACAAAGCGACCTGTCTACTGACATGTGGGAAACGCTTTTAAGTTCCTGGCACGCTTTTACGGGGAAGGAAGATGCCTTCAATCAGAGAAGCGCTCGCTGTCGCCCATCGCAGCCTCACTGTTTTGCAGATTTTTGGGGAGGGTCAGTATGTCAGTCTTCTATTTATTTCACAGCGTAGGAATGCTGCACGGCAAATGGAGTGGACTTTAAATACTTTACTGCTTTTATCAACACTGGTGTTCCTCCTTATATTCCCCCATTCATACACCCAGAAATGTTGATGACCAAACCTGCACACAAGGTTTGTGTTTTCTAGATGAAATGTTCATGTTGTAACCATACCCTACTGAGGCCAACTATAGTCTCTACATCATTTCCCTACATCATTGGCAAATCTCGCTTACATCCTGTTTGCAGCTGTATTCTTGTCCACTTTAATAATTACAAACATTTTATCTGGACATTAAACTGAAGTGTAGACATATCTACTATGAAGCCACAAAAACTCGCAATAAGCAAGACGATGGATGCATGCTTTGAGCAGTTAAAAACAGAAGCAAATATGGAAAGATAAAACAGAAAAGATAAAACAGACTTTTGTTTGTTTGATAAATCGCGTCTAACGGATAACCTTTTTTTGCTTATAAAATATGCTTCTGCTAAGATACATACATGATACAGTACCTCTGTAAATGCACCAACTCCCAAAGCAAGCAGCTCGTGCTCATTTTCAGAGCATTAGCACAAAAAAGCCAAACCAAACCATCTTTTTAACTTTGTAAAGACTAGTAGAGTGTAGAAAAATGCTGTGACATTGGTGTTAATGAGGTGGAGCTGCTTTTATTCTTACTACAGCACATTAGCTCTAGTTTGCTCAGCTTAAATGCTTTGGTTTCTGCCCTTTATCTTCATTAAACATGCACTCAAAGAGAGAAGAAGGACACTGTATTTGTCCCCTCCCGGTGTTGTTTTTGCTGCCCAGGCGGAGTGACAGCTGGACAGCCTGCTGTCCCTATCAGCAGCAGTCATTTGCTATTTTGTTGCTGTATCACGGATGCCATGGAAGGCACTTAAGCTGCAGACAGTTTATTTTAGACCGATATTGGGGCGATGCATCCACTGTCATACACTCAAACCGTACGTGAAAGAGTTTACCAAATTCAGTAAATATGGAATGGTGGGCTGGGAGACATTCTAGTAGACAATAAAAAATACAGTAAACGCCCAAGTTAATACACGCACACACAAACACATCATTTAAAAAAAAAAAAATCATTAACGAAGCAAATAGCATCAGAAATGAATAATCTGGTGAAGTCCTCCGTCCTACACCGTATGGAACTCCAATCTTTTGCTCATCTATGTCCCATGCAAAGGATGTCTGATGTTACAGAGAATTGAGTGATTGTGTATGTCGGAGGTCTCACAATGGCTTGCAAACTGTCTTGAAGGAAACATCAAGTTAGTGAAGAGAATACAAGTCCTTTGTGCCCTGACCCTAATTTGTATCTTTCAGATAATAAATCAAGAAACCACAAACCAAATTGGTATTTTGTCAGACAATTCATCTTGTCTCATCTGATCTCTTTCAAAAGTGAGCAGAACAGCAGAACAGGCCAAGTGTATTTTCAAATAAAAACTGTTTCACTGCAGATATTTACAGTAGCACGAGGAAGCAAGGTGAGTGGTACGCCACATTAATTGTTAAAAATTGCTTATAATGAATTATGTAAAATATGTTTATCATGATTAAACAGAACTACACTGATTTCATGAATGTTTGGAGCTGTGCAACTCTCAAGCTATAACACTATTAATAAAAAATAATCATCATTATTAGTAGGTGAGGTTCAGATCAAGGTTTTATGCTGCCGATTGTAATACATAATTCTGATACAGATTCATACTATGTTGAGCTTGAAGGATTTGTCTGCCTTGCCGAGTTGGACGTGCGATTTCAGTAAGAAAGGAGAATCACGTACAAATTTTGACATTCTTGTGTAACTTCAATGCATCATTAGTTGTAGCACAACGTGCATTGAGGGCTCTATACCTGCCCCAACCTACTCTAAATCAGTTTGCTTTTACTGGAGATTTTAGTCACTTTACGTAGCGAAGGTCGGGTGACAAATCAAAATCATATACGTACCAGTATATAGAACCACGTATGGCCAAATAATAGAGTACACAACATTGTAAAAAAACATCTACTGGATATTTAAAAAGCTAAGCATCAAGTCGTATTATATATACTGTATGTTACATTAGAGGTTGATCAATCATTAAATCAGAAAACTAATTGCTGACTGACAAATGGAGTAATGGGAAGTTTACCCTCATTTAAAGCAATGGGAGGAAGCATCAAAACAAGCCAGTTACACAGTTACACACATTTATCATTTTCAATTATTTATTTCCTACTGTTTATTTCCATATTGACAGCCTCGTAGTTTCCCCAGCCAAAGTAACATTAAAACAGGGTCCAAAGTGTTTTTGGGTGAGGGGCACTATGAGCTAAGCTGTGATAGGTCTGCCAGAACCGGCAATGGCCCTGATTTAAAATAATACTCAATTAAATTCATAATTATATTTACATGGCTATTTGTGGGAGGAAATTATGAAGCATACAGACTCAGTGGCCAAAATGCACATGTTCAGAGTACACATTGCGCCAGTGAATGAGGGTGATCTAATGTGCACAGCAAGTGGATGAAAACTCAAAATGCGACAATTAAAAATGCAAGACTGTGTTGACTTTATTACATTTATTAATGACATTTGTACTGGTGGCTTGGTTCAGCCAGCATCAGTGAATGTTAGACTGTGTAAAAGACAATAGCAACATTTATAGCACAAAAGGGATGCCGTCACTATGGTTGGATTTAACTGCATGGCTCAAGTGACACAATTCCAATGTTTTGCTCTCAAGAGGCACAATCTGAATATGCATCGTGGCAGCATAAAGGGGAGAAAAAAAGTGCCATTGGATATCCTCAGACTGGATTAGGACTCTTACAAATGTGGATAAAAATCGAACAGACATCAGATATCTATCTGCCAATACAAATGACAGATTAGATATACAGCAATGCAAGCCCAATTTAACTAGAAAATTTTACGTATTTTATACATTTTCTTCCTTCTCAGTAAACACTTTTGTTGCACCAAGTACCGAAAATACTTTAGTAAATATATGTATGTATGTACAAAAACAGTTCAATCGGTCCTTTGTTTACCCTTAACTGCGTTCTGCAACATAAGGACAACTTTTGCCATTAGAGGAAGTGCACAAATACAGTCGAGCGCCAATGGTCCCGTTATGAATTGTGGTTAAGCCTGCATGAGCTGTGCAAGCCTGCAAGGGGCCCGGCTGCCATGGCCCGCCCGGGGAACAGTTTGTCACTGGGTTCCCTGCTCAGCGAGCTCCCCTCGTAGGATTAAATTAAATTAAATTGCACACAAGGATGGAAAGAATGGAATGTGGCTCTAGCAACACGCTTGTCACTCGTCACGCATACTGCAAATGCAGGAATGACAAACTCATATTCGACAATTCACTAACGCGCATTCTGATTCTCAATGGGAATAAAAAGTTTTCCAGTTTGTGGCTGGAGAGATAATACACCACCACGTCGCTCCCTCCTCTTCAACCACCGCCCCCCCGCCCTCTCTCTCACGCATCTCACACCATTTGTTTACGTTTTAGATTTCAAAAACTTACCAACTGTTCTCGAGCCGAGTAGAATGTACCAGATCCACATCATACGCGTGCTCCTTTCCCCTCAGAGCTGAGCTTTCTGAACAAAAACCGGGGTGGAAAAACTTCCCCGGCGACGCTAACTCCTGCCTGTTAGACTTTGGAAGTGGAACTACTTCACCACCGTCCGAGTTAAAGAGAACATTTTGGGCATTTCGGGGACATATTCGCGTTGACTTGAAGTAATGGCGTTCGGTCGGGGGCGAGGTGGGGGCAGGCTGAACGTGGACGGGGGTTCGGGGTAGAGGCTGGCAGGCTGAGGTCGCTTCTGTGTTGTTGTTGAGAGGCGGAGACAGCAAGCCGGCTGCATGGGTCGGCCTTCTGGGATAGTGGTGCCAAAACTGCGGTTCGGCCGGGGGCGATCGCCAGCCTCCCCAAAATTGCATTTTGCAAATATTTTTTTCACCAAAAGTAAAGCTTTGCATTCAGTGGCGAGAACATATTGTTCCCTTGAGTATGAAAAAAACATGACATTCAATTTATAATAATAATGTCTAATCTCAGTGAGACTGAGTAACAAGCTTGGGGAGGACCAGTTTTACATATACAGTGGAGCCTCGGTTTTCGAACACAATCCGTTCCAGAAGGCTGTTCGAGAAGTGAATTGTTCAAATTCCGGATCATGTTTTTCCATTACAAATAATGGGAAAAAATAACCCGTTCCAAGAAAAAAGCCGCCTTTTTTAAGCATTTTTTCATTTGCGCATTTCTGTCCGATCGCGCAACTGCAGCGCACCATCGAACGCGCAACCGTAGCGCGTCACCGACCGTGCAACTGCACCACGCTTGTCGCATTATTGTGACAGAGCCGTCGCTGAAATTTAGAAAATATTTTTAAAGTCCTGATGTACTTTCCAAAATTTAAGTGGGCTTCAGTGCGCAGGAAGTTTAATTTTGTCCGATCGCACAACTGCAGCGCACCGACGAAGCGCGAATGTAACCCGTCACGGACCGCGCAACTGCACCGGGCTTGCATTATTGTGACATAGCCGTCGCTGAAATTTAGAAAACATTTACAAAGTCCTGATGTACTTTCTAAAATTTAAGTGGACATCAGTGCGCAGGAAGTTTAATTTTGTCCGATCGCGCAACTGCAGCGCATCGCCGAACGCGCAACTGTAGCGCGTCACCGACCGTGCAACTGCACCGCGCTTGCATTATTTTGACAGAGCCGTCGCTGAAATTTAGAAAATATTTTTAAAGTCCTGATGTACTTTCCAAAATTTAAGTGGACATCAGTGCGAAGGAAGTTTAATTTTGTCCAATCGCGCAACTGCAGCGCATCACCGAACGCGCAACTGTAGCGCATCACCGACCGTGCAACTGCACCGCGCTCGCATTATTGTGACAGAGCCGTCGCTGAAATTTAGAAAATACTTTCAAACGTCTGAAGTACTTACCAATATTTAAGTCGACCTCAGTGCGCAGGAAGTTTAATTCGGTCCTATCGCGCAACTGCAGCCTGCCGAGCGCTCACTGTCGCATTGCTTTAGGAGCGTCTTTGTGTTTTAGGATGGCTTTACTGCTCCCACTTGCTTCCTTTGAAGGCATGATTAGAGTTGATGCAATCCTCAGAGTAAGAGAATGTAACAACGAACGGAGTCAGTTGGCATGCGGGTCCTCTATCTTGTGAGGTTCGACAACCGAATTTCGTCCAACATCCGATCGCCAAAAAATCTCGAATTTTTGTTCGAATACCGATTTGTTTGAGAACCGGGACGTTTGAAAACCGAGGCTTCACTGTATTATATTTAGGTAACTTTGAGGGACTCAAATAAGTAACTAAAAAAAAAAGCATGCGGAACATTTGGAAAACGATGTATGTAACCAACACGTTATGTTTAGCGAAGGTAACAAAATCTCTAACTAGGTAGCCACTTAATCCAATCTGGCGAAAGCCAGCCCAGTCAGCACTACACTGTCTTTATCAATTATTTTTTGATTTTATTATCTGGGGGAATGGATCTAAGTAGATGTCATAGTTGATGGGGTGGGTGTTGAGTGCCCCTTTGCCAGTTGAAGTGGGACGGCCAATGGTGAAACAGAGTACATAACGGAAACACAAGAGACCTCAACTTTTATCACTGAACCACAGCTGCGTGCAGCCAGGCAGCCTGGCTTCAAACAAACAGCTCCATTTGATAGCGTGCTCACCTGGAGGCATGGACCCAATATCAGACTTTGCCAGCTGACTTTATTCCTTTAATGCTATTCTATCAAGCCAAACTCAAGCAGTCCCAAACTCCCTAGGATGGCCACGTCATCGACCCTCCCCCCCAAAAAAAACTCATGCTTGATTCTGCAGGTTAACCTGCGAGGCAGATAGACTCTGGGGGACAGTTACAGCAGGTGAGGTCTTTAAAATATGCAGCAGTCCATCTGATGTGCAGGGCTGGTTATCTGCAGGAGTATGTCCAAAGGGCCTCATGTAGTTCAGTACATTTTGACGGGTCTGATATTTTTCTTTTATGTCTTCATTGCTAAAATGACAGTGGATTTTTTCCTCAATTGCAATTCAAGTTCTTTGCTTTATCTAATGAGAGGATAAAATGAGGCAGGGGTGGCAGTCATGCAAGTCATGAGAGCTTCAAGGTGTCATGTCCTTGTCACGTCAGATTGTACTGCATGGGCTAACTGTGAAATGCCAAGGCCCCAAGAGGCCTGGAAATGGAAGTTTCACTCCCTGGAGCGAGACTCTTTACATTCATGACACAGGAAGGAGACAGTGCAGTCTTACTTCCCATCCATCAAATAGTGACATTTGGTCAAAGGTTCCACATACCTCAAATTACATTTGAGCTCACGTAAAGTTACCATCGAAAGGACTCTGGTTGAACACTTGTTTAGTGAAACCTGTGTAGTTAACACCCTACCATTGAGCTAACAATCAGATTTGACAAATGGGTCATGAGAAATATGGCAAAATGCAAAGGTTTGTCTTCGCCCATCTAATAAAATATTGACTTTAGCTAGAAATATGCTGAGCTGAGCACACTAAAGAAATGCTTTCCACTCAGAATGCAAATACACACGTAAACCCAGATTAGCGATCAACATCTACAGTCACTGTCAAAACTGATGAAACCAGAAAGACATCACCAATAGAATTAGAGGGGCAGGCAAACACTGCGCATTGTGTGTGGGTTTGCCCGTGTGTCACACAAGTAAAGAACTGATATTGATTTGGGATTTCAGAGGCTCGGGCCAAAAACAATTTGAGTGAGAGATGCTTAGATCCTCAACAATTACTATCTTAATGTATCTGGACAAAATGATGTACAGGTTGGAAGAAATTAGATTATAGTAAACAGTCTACAGTCTTGCGATGAGATTAATTGAAAAGACAGGTAAAAGTGTACAAGTAAAACAGAATGACGCTATAAAAAAATGAATGCATCAAATACATATTTTAAGAACATCAAAATTACATCACCCACTCAGAGAAAGTACTGACAGATAGTACTCCGTTCCACATTGAGTTGGTTGGTTCCTGGATCACCCAGGCTAACAATTACAAACTACCTACTGGATGATTAGGCCTGTATTAGCCATACATAATCTTATTAGTCCTGTGGGTCACTTTTGGTAATAATATTCAAGTTCTCTACCTCCCCGGAAAAGTAGTAGACTCAAGGTGATTTGGTTGAATCGAGTGAACTGAATCACTTGAGTGAGTGCCTCATCTTAAGTTTGCCACCGGTAATTATACAATATGAAATGCAGAGGTGAGCATCGTTCGGCCGTTCCTGACGCACGAAGGCCAAGTCTGTCTGTCTTTGATGAAGGCCAATCTGCACTGAAAACATCATTTCTAGGTCACATCAGTGAGGCTGAAATTCTGACGGAAATTCAGGGACGAAAGATGATGCCCACCACTGAAGAAATTTTATCGCACAAGAGAACAGAGTTCTCAGCAGTTCTCAATGATAACCAAGAAATTACCACAGTCATTTAAAATCGTTCAATCGTGCAAATAATCGGACACAGGCGACCAAGTGCAATAAGCAACTCTAAAAATTAATAGGAGGAAAAATCACATTGGAATAGGTTGTGTGGATGGCTGGTGGGGTCAAGAAATGCCAACAGCCAGGTTGATTCATTTTAAGACATCCTTTGTGGCTTGGCTTGCTGCTAACACCTGGAGGCTGACTTGTTTAGTGCACCATCTAGAAGAAGGAGGTGCCTTTTATGGGCCAATCATTTGCTGCCCGCCTGCCTGCTTGCTTGCCATTAGCCTGGCTTGGTTGTGCATTTTTCATTCAACTGCTCAGTGCTCCAGGCTGTGATAAATAAATGATAAAAAGACCCACAAGGGTGCCACTCTAACATTGGAGTAACCTTGAAAGTACAAAAGCTGTCGTGTGTGTCTATGAGATGATAGTACAGGGCAATGGGATTGCGTATACAGTAGCTTGGGAAAGTGATTAACAGTCATGAATGAAGTGAGAGTTGTTACAGAAGAACCAAGAGAAAACACTTGAATTGACTTAAAATAGAAGAATAACAATCTCCAAATCAAAACGCAGCGCTCATGTGCATTGGGTGTGTTTGTCTGTGTGTGTGAAGGTAGTGGAAGAAATGACAACTTTATGGAATCGGGAGTTTCGTCAAGGGTACGGGAAACCCGATTATGGCGGGGTTAGAAAGAGTTTAAGAAACGGAAGCACAGACCAGAATAGTATGAGGAGAAAAAGACTGTTTGGAGAAGGCGACTGACTTTGGCAGGAGGAAGTTGTACTCACAAGGTTTAAGAGTCAGCACAGCTTTGTCAGAACCAGTAAGATCTGAAAAGTTCTGGGATAGTAAACAGTAAGTAGCACCACATGGTTATAACTCTCGCTCTGCTGCTTTGAGCTGTAATCGGTGGGGGCGAAGGAGGCCAGTTGAATGAGTCAAACCAAGTGAGTGCCAGAGAGCAGAACCTTTGATCATCATGACTAACTAGCTCAGTTCCCACTGCTTCTGGGCCCGTAGCCAGAAAAATGCCACGAGGTTGATTTTCACTTATTAAGCCCTTTCTTACAACACAATTTGTCAACAGCAAATGTTTTGCTCTTTTGTTTTTACTCAGCTTTATTTTCAGACATGAGCGAGGTCCAGACACAGACAAACAAGATAAACAATATACAACCAGGTAAAAGTATATGGACACAGCAAGAAAGTCATTAATTGAATACATAGAAACATCACAAAATTACACCAGTCAAGCCTTGAACCCCTCATTTGGCCAACAATAATTGCAGTTCACCCGCAACACTAATGAGGGTAAAAGATTTAGAAAACACGGGAAAAGGCATCCTTGGTTCTTTTCGTCGTTGGTTGGTACATTTGTGAGAATCACTGTCTACTTGCAGCATATCTATTATATCTCATTTGGTATTTTCTTATCCAACTGATTTCCCTGGGAACCCCTTGACCCAATATTGAAGATATGTCAGTGTGAATATCTACTGATCCATGCAAATGTGCGATGTGTGATTTTCTGCTTTGGCCCGAACCTGAGAACAGAGCGAGAATTAAATGTGAACACAGCTACAGGCAATATGACACTCACATTTTGGACCCAGAATGTGCTGCCAAAGTGATGTGGGACATCTTTGAATGTACTAAGGCTCCGGTCTAAACCTGTCACAGAACAATTTAAATTGTGATACGGTATTCCAACTACGGTATGAGTCTACAATTCAGTGAGAAAATGAGCCCTTTGGATGCAGGCAACAGAGTTGGGAAATGAAACGGCAGGTTTAGGCAGAGTATTCCTGCCATCCCTCCCTCCGGTGTGTTTGGGCCGATGGGGGTTTCCAGCCTGCAGTTGAGAGCAAGGATATGTGAGCATGGAATGAGCATGGCTTTGTGGTTTCTAATCCTCAAAGGAGGGGAGGTGGTTCGTTCGCTGCACCCTGCCAGGGTCAGAGCCAGCATTCTGGCAAATGCACGAGCATTGCTACCGGCATAATATATAGTTCCTCTGTGCTGATACTTTTCTATTTATGGGCTCGAAGTGTTTCCGAAATCGTCTGAAATCAGCCCAGTCTTGACATTTGATCAACCGCTTTTCACTGCTGTGATGCATTCAGAAAACAAACCCAGCATCATCTTTAATGTCAGACAGAAGTGAAAGGAACTGGCCACGTCTTTGCTTTCCTGTGGCTAACGTAATTGAGAAAATCTCATTAAATGGCATTGCTTGAGGCAATAGAGTCCAGGCACATGCTGAGCATGACCTTTCATTCTAGGGACAATCAACAGTCGTGAATGTGCCTTTAATAAGAGCGATTTTAATGCCGTGATCATGATAAAAGGCAATTTCCCCGCACAATACTGTTTATACAGTACCTTGAGCGGGACAGAAATTAGCAAATTCATTTCAAGATATACTTTATATATAACATTATTGGAATGAGCAACAATCTTGATATTGCTGTCTACCCTGTATAAAATGGTGACCTAACTGAAGTCTTTTACACAAATGGGTTGCTTTTGAAATTGATGACCCTCCCCCACCAAATCATTGCTAAAACAACAATTGGTAATTTATACAGGCATGCCCTCTATTAAGATGTATTGTAGTTTGTTTTTTCCCCACACAAATATTAGAATTTAAAATAAAGCATTCAGCAATTTTCTCCTGCTGAGTCCATTCAGTGTCATGGGCGAGCTGGAGCTACTTTGTAACTATGCAATGAAATTAGCTTAGCCAGGGGGAAAATAATTGAAGTTCATTTGTTTCTCACAATCACAAATTGTCTCAAATATATGTGCTGTAAATCCTCAAGATGTGCCGCCATTAAAAAACATTTATATTTTACTCAGCTAACTGACAAAATTAAAAACAACACATTGAAAACAATCTAATTGAAGCAGCACGAAGGAAATATGTCCTTGATTGCCTGTAATGACATTCACTTACACTATCCATACACACAAGACACCCGCACTACATGAGATCAGGATAATAATATGAGTATAGACCTGCCAATGACTGAACACTAGAGTCATGATTTAGGGTGGTTCTTGGAATGAAACATAAATGCAGCGTGAGAATAAATAAACACAATTCCAAACTACTGCTTATGTATACTGCATCAGGACATCTTATGAAAGTACCAAAAAGTGGGCATGTCCAAGAGTAAGAAAACGTCAGCTAGCTTCTTGCATTTACAGAAAAATGTAATAATTGCATTTATACGGAGGTCGTTATGCATTCAGACTCAGTAGCATTTAGGTTCATCTTGAGCATAATCGGAAAAGCCATGAGTATAAGTTGTGCAGCCACTCATTATTCCTCTCACTGCTAGAAAAGCTTTCATGAAGAAAAAATCCTCTTTGTATCTCGGCCGTGAGATGCAGAATATCTGAATAAAGAGACGCTCAATCATAGAAAGAAGCGGCTCATTTCTTATGAATGTAACCACGCACACCCATTTATCTGCCATGCATGATCATGGTAATGGAGA
Source organism: Syngnathus leptorhynchus (assembly GCF_054491065.1). NCBI lineage: Eukaryota > Metazoa > Chordata > Actinopteri > Syngnathiformes > Syngnathidae > Syngnathus > Syngnathus leptorhynchus. The sequence continues at coordinate 11,059,881 of NC_141200.1, forward strand.
TAGAATAGCCACCTTTGAGATGATTACACCGATTTTAGAAGTCTGACCTTTGTGGCTGTAGAGAAGAATCATGGAAAGACCTGTCTATTGCAACTGCTTGGAATTACCATATTTTGCGGACTATAAGTCGCAGTTTTTTTTCATAGTTTGGCCAGGGGTTCAATTGTAATCAGGAGCGACTTATATGTGAAATTATTAACACATTATTACTTGATCATTAACACATTACTTATTTACTATAGTATAGTTGATCACTTCACATGTTATTTTCATTTTAAACCGCATGAGGGCGCACTAGACCTGTGGATAAATTGGAGCCGCCACTGACAATGAGTCTGACCTCAGCGCCGCATGTACTTCCAGAGTCAGCAGCAGCGAAGGACGAAGATTTTGACGGATTTGATGATTTGGAGTGACACGGATGGTTTGATAAACGTGTTATTTATCTTATAGCTATTTGAATAACTGTTCATATGTTATGTCAGGCATGTTCTCAGTTCGTCGTTTGTTTATGTAACGTTAGCATACCGTATCGTTTAGCCTGTTGTTGCCTATTCATGTCTGTTTTTGGTGTTGGATTTTGTCAAATAAAGTCCCCCCAAAAAATGCAACTTGTACTCCGGTGCGACTAACATGTTTTTTTTCTTTTTTTATTATGCATTTTATGGCAGGTGTGACTTGTACTCCGGAGCGACTTATAGTCCGGAAAATACGGTAATTGCTTTCGCAAAGTGTTTGATATTACGCTCGCAGGTAAACATTACATGGCCACTCCAACTTTCTTAACTACCTTGGGACACCTCTCACTTCACTCTCCTTCGGTACACCGAGACCCTGCAGGGCACTCAAGCGGCTGGCCAAAATTGGGACATATTCATCTCAATCCACTGGTTGCCAACACGAACGGATGGATGTTCCGCTGTTGGGAAAGACACTCAAATCTAAGATACCACAAGCTCTTAGGGCACAGGTTGACATGAGCTACAAATATAAACACATTTAATCCATAAATGTGACAGTTTCTCCATTACAGATAGTTTGTCATGTCTGGTCTGGTAATTCATAACCTTTAGCTACAGTATGTCATCTACAAATAGCATCATCTGGGGGTTTAAAGGCTTCCAGATGTAAACTTTTATCTGCGTTATTAGATATGTGCCAGCCCATCTAAGTGTTGCCTCTTGATGAAACCCCCATCCCTACCAAACGCTAAAACCTAAACAAAACGTAGCACTAGGGCAGAGTGAGGGATAGGAAGAAAGTGGGAGGTGTAGCTATGACAAAAGGGAGGCTAAGCACCTTAAAAGCTGTAATTCATTCAGTTTCTCAAAACTTCACAAAGTGAGATGTGATTATTTGTTTTAGGGTATATATGCATTTTAATTCAATCATTACTCCTTGTACATTTTTAATGAATCTCACTATGGGGAAGACCTCATCACAAGGGTGCAGGGAGTTGCAAGGAAATAAAGTACTTCCTTATGTCAGTGAATAAATGCATGCTGTTACAGCTAGAGGCCAATATCCTATTGATATTTCCCTTTCAACTTTTCCATGTCCTCATATTACCTTGTCTAGATTGTTAATTGATTTGGAACATCTTGGAGTAGCACAACACAAGCGATCGTAATCCATCCCTCTATTGGAGTCCGATATTTCAGAAGTAGCGTTGTGCTACATTGTCAGAAAGAAATGTGCTGAATTTGTACATTTGAGGGTCGAATGGCTTGTCATTATTTTAGCACTTAAACTTGGCACATACTGGGACCCTTAAATTTGTAGCCCAAATTATACAGAGTAGGAGTTTCAATCCCCTTACCATGCTTAAGGGGTTCAATCGAGGCATTTTTCCATTACAGATTCCAGAGCCGCCTGGACCCACTCTTTCTCAGTTTTGCTCGCCTGGCTTGGTCTCCATTGCCTCTCTATTACAACAAGCACCGATCATTTGGGAATCAACTCAACTCAATCAACTCAACTGTGCGAGCCCATATGTGGCAGAACTCCAACTAACTGGGGTGGGTTTGGTCACTGGTTTTGCGGCAATTCAATGTACAGTATGAATCACAGTTGCACGATGCGGTGACATCACAAATTCTAGCCAATTAAAATGAACAAAAGCATACACACAAATGAAATATAACTATTTCTGGGTTCAAGCCACTGAGCCGTTGGCAACTACCCATGGTCACAGCCAAAATATATAAGCACAATCTTCAGAGTACACATTGATTGTGTTTTACAACAATCCAATATTTATGTGAGTGGTGTGCACCACACCGGGTCTATTTTATTGCCTTAAAAATGTTACAAATGTCACATTTCAATAATGGCTACCAAAACTGATACTACCTAGTTGATCCTGTGCTAGTAGAATCTCCTCTCTTGCTTTATTATACGATTCGGCCACCTGGGTTTTTGCTCAAGATAAGTAAAACTCACTACAGGTTCATTGTGTAACACAAGCTGATTTTACAATTTGGTTTTACCATTTTCCCCAGGCTGTATTGTTTGTCAGTCATAGAGGGCTTCCTTGATTGCTTGTCTGTTGGTCACATCACAGTCAACAAAACCAAATGACTCGAGAGTGGGCTTTTCCACATATTTTTGCTGGTAAATATCTAATGAACATGTTTAATAATAAATCATGTCAGTCCTAACTAGTTTTGGACCCTATTATGACAAATCACCTCAGACATAAGGATAATCTTTTAGGACATATAAGATACAGTGTGAAATAGGCATTTGAGATCTTTGGCAAGGAAGGGACAAAACCAGCCCTTTATGCGTGTACCTGGTCTGACATGACTGTTTGACGATGTAAGCATCTATCTTTGAAACTTCCAAAGGTCACCTAGACATGAACGTGCAGCTGACTAAGTCCAGCATGCAAGGGAGAGGGCGGGATGTCGATTGGAGTTTGTTGTGGTGGCTGGGAACACAAGGTTAGTGGGAGGACAAATACACAACAGCGCTGCTAAAATTGGCTGTCAGCAGATAATGTCAATCAGAAGCGTCTGTGAATGCTTTTGCCGCTGTAATGAAAAGTAGTTGTAGTTAGATTCTCCAAATAAGCGACCAGATCTTTTCAAACGCCACAACAGAACCATAATTTCATCCTCCTATTTACAAATGTAGTAGTTTTGCATAGTATCATAGGGCATTTGTACACCATATTTCCCCCAGCATAAGGCGCACTTAAAAGCCTTTAATTTTCTCAAAAACCGAAGGTGCGCCTTTTAATAAGGTGCGCCTTTTGTGTAGCCCAAATTCCAAAATCTGCAAAGTTGTTTTGTGTGGCTACTGCTACACAGGGACGTAATATGTAGGCGTAATATGTAGACCCGATGAATCAATCAGAGGACTTTACATTGTACGCAAAATAAGTAGACCAGGGCAGTAAACCAAACAGAGGATTGTACATAATACGTAGAGTACGTACCTCCGCCACCATGGATAAATAAATACTATCGGTTTGTGCAAAGCAAATGGCATTAGGACCCTCTAAAATGGCATTGACAGAGACAAAAAGACGGGCTCGTTGCTGAAGAGCAATGTGAACTTGGCATGTTCAGTGGTGAACTTGCCCAACTGTTTAATTTGGATACAGAAGATGAGGTGGGCTCTTTCGAAAGGTATTCACCGAAGCCTAGCCCTACAGTTCTTTTGCCAGTTTGGACCATTCATGTATATTTTGTAATCATAAACAGTACTTATTTGTACCTAGGGGTTAAATTGTGAACCCTGTAGGGGACGTCGCAAACATTTGTACCTTGGAGAACAAAAATGGAGAGTATCATGTTTTCTGACAATGTTTAAGCTTAAAGACACTTCACACACCTTGCCTCCAGGTCGCCATTGTAAATGAGAAAATGTTCTCAATTGGCTTACCTGGTAAAACATTGAATTAAAAAAAAAAAAGCTTGAAAATCAAACTTAATTTTGTCTGCTTTTACTTCATCATTCACTTTTACTTGCCTCATCGATTGGAGTCTTTCTGGATAGGACCATTGACATTACGAGGTTTCCGCTCTTCAGATCACCATTTTACACTAGTCAGTGTCTTAGGAGGAACTTAGATTTAATGTCTATTAAGGGGATTTAGACGTTCCTATGGGGCTAAGCTTGGAGAAATGAGAATGCATTTGTTCTCTTTGACTTAAGCTGAGCATACATACTGTGCTTTTGCAGGTCTTAATTTTGAATTCCAACCAACACTGTACGAGCTTATCTGCTGTCACGAAACTCAAAGCTAACAACAAAAAAGGTATTTGCACAGTCGGTGGACTAGGAATACTAAAGCTAAAAACAACACTGACGATAACAAAGAAATGCCTTCATATGTGCCAAAAACTAAAATTCATTACAGATCATCTTGAGATTCTTTTTTTCAAATTATTTCTGAACACTGACATGCGAATACTGAAATCCTCATAGTGGATTTACTTTCTGTAATGCTCTTGCATGTGAGAACAGATACACAAAGACACCAAAGCACTTCTCATTCAGTTATTGAACAAAGGAAGAGTAGTAAAACAAGGAGCACACTCAGGCGGAAGCTTTAGTTGGCCAAAGATCTCAACCAGACATTCACACGCAACCCCGCCAGGCCCTCTTAAAGGCACATGCCCAACACGGAGATGATCCTTCAGTATATAACGTTTTTATGATTTTTGTATTGAATGTACAATGTCTTAATGTGGGAGGGGAACACGTGATTAAATGTTTTCTCTATATTTCAAATCCCCTGTGATAAACTGGAGTCGTTCAGATAAGTGCAGTCACAATGATCATTAAAACATGAAGCAAGGTGTCGCTACTGTTAGTAAAACATCTCATCTCTGAAGTTATGCCATGCCGCTCACTGTCCCTAGGGGGCATATTTGCATAGAATCTGCATCTGTGCGGCTAATAATGAGTGTTATGGCACTGAGGTCTCTCAACATTCACACTTTATTTTGTCCATTCATCTTGGCAGTAACAGGAAGTGTCAAGATCCACATGCAGTATGATAAACCTCCACTCTGATAAACTCCAGCTCACTTTGTCTGATTTACAGTGACAGGAAATTCTGATAATATTAGCGGAACGGTGTCTTTGAATAAATGAGCCACTAATTTTGGCAGTTTATCCTTCAAATGCGTTCTTTGATTAATTTAAGATAATTTCCTCAGCCGCATCTTTAGACTAGAGATAATATGATTAATGGGAGCTACATGTTGATCAGGTTATATTTGAGATAAGGCAAGCTTTTGATGGTTCTACCCTCATGCATGTATTTGCAAATCAGCATTTCATAACCTTATATAGAGGAGCGAATTGAACAATTAAGTGAGTTGTCTTGCTGTCATGTAAAGGTCGTGGCAACACTACTGGCTAACTCCTCAAAGCATGCAGGAGAGATGGTTTCCATCATATTAATGCAGTTCGGTCTAGCAAGGCCAGCGGCGCAAGCTCGACGGAAGACACCATCCCTGATGAAATTGCTAATATCAGCTCTTTTATCACACAAAGCTTTTTAATCTCCCAGACTTGGGGCATGACCAGACAGATGCGCCTTTCCCTCTCATCAGGCCAAGTCAGAGAAACGACTGCCGCCTCACACACAAACCCGTGTCGCAAACACAATGAACAAGCCCGGAAGGAGACAGAAAGGGACAAACTGTGTACACCGCGTGAATGATAAGCTGCATCACGAGCATGTAGGGGAACATTAAGTGCATCAGACAAGAGTGATGATGTCATTTTCCTGGAGGGAGACAAGAACTTTGAATAGTCTTTTTGAAGACACATTTGTGCCAAGCAAGATTTCATTTTAATATCAGTGTTTACACAGCTTGTGTTTGCTTCCAAGTCGCTTAGGGCAAAGATATTGGGAAGGAAGCCTGAGAATACTTTACTTTTCCTCCCACTTCTCTACATTCTACATTTCTCTTGGTTGTGAAGGCAATTCATCACAAATGTGACGGCGAGAGAGTATAATGTGCTTCAGCTCCCACAAGCAACAGCGGGAGATGTTATCTAGACAGAATGTTCATTAGGATTCAGAGGCACGCTCCATTATCAGCTAGAGGAAACAAACCATTGCAAGTTCCTTCCCTCTGCAGCCACATCATTGTGATCCTCTATCTCTTATACCTTGCATGGGACCAGCTTACAAGAGTCATTATAGACTGATCATGCATCACTCATGCACCTCTTTGTTTCCGCTCTGTAATTCATACTTGTCCAAGTAGGGTGGCCAGACGGGAAAATACTCCTCAGAGGTTAAAGAGGGCAGACCCGAAGAATCTTTGCTAGCCTGAGGATGTGAGTGATCGAGGCTGTCATCGGGATAAATGGGTTCTCTGGCTGGCTGGGCTCTACCCAGTCGTTGTTCATAAGCCAGGCTGCTGTCTGTACCTGCCACCTCTGACTGATTCTAGCTGTCGTCAGTCACTCAGGGATGCTCTACAGTCTCCATCACAGAAATCCTATGTGAAAGGAACGTGGAACGTTTAAATGACAGTTTCCCAACAGCATTCTATTATTCACCAAATAGAGACAATGAAGGGGAAAAGCATTTTAGGAGCGAGCACCGATCACCCCCATAACTAAGGTGGAAATCAGTTATTATCAGTCCAAGCTCAGTCTGTTCCAGAGTAAAAAAAAATGGTACGGATCAGCCTCTGCCAACAAGCAAGTGGCTGACAGTTTTTTAAAGTATTGGTACTGACAACAAAGATAAATATAGATGACTGTCCACGTTTAAGTAGAAGTGTGGTCATTGTTAGTAATTTTATTTACTGCTTTCATTCATCAATGGATTCCGTTAATTTCAACTTGGAAACCTTAGTTAGTTGCATCAAATCTGCTCACAGCTGGTCATGTAACATCACAATTCTAAATCATATAAGCATCACACTCTACTTATATTGCCCTTTGGAAGGCAATCAACGACGTGTGGGAATTGTGTTATTCCCGAGAGGTGTCTGGAATAGCAACCCATGAGGAAGGCTGCAGATTCACCCAGAAAACCTTACCTGGCTATAGCTGTTGTTAACCGACTGCGGCACAGAGACTACCCACAGCCCACATTTAATGCTAGAAACGGCCACCGTCCTGATTGTACCTCCATCATTTTTACTGTGACAGCTTTTATATATTGTTAGAAATCCCTCATTACTATTTAGATATTTGTAGTTATGAACATTGAATACATTGAGTTTTTCTGTGTGAATCTTTACTGACTTTAGCTGTGCCTCGCACCAACAGTGAGTCATAGCAGTGTTTACACCCGTTATGTTCTAAAGATGAAACACAAACCTGGAGTTTATTTTGAGCAATGAGAGAAATAGTCAAGTCCAAGCATCTAACCTGTTACTTTGCTTGTCCCCTGGTGAGGGAGGATGTTGAAGGAAAGAAGATTCAAACCATTCCATCCATCGATCATTATAGGGTACAGGAGGTCACTAACCAACAAAACGGACACACTAACGGCTGTTGTAAACAGCCAGCAGGCTAACAGGGAGTGTCGCCTCCTGTGTTTTAGGAAACATGACTTCCTCCCCAGACATGACATGAATTCCTCCCTCATTTTCTTGTGCCCTGGCATTTCCTGGGTACCTGTCTGGTATTCATCAGTACATATCAGTCATAATCCAAAATTATGACAAATGCTGCGTCTCATCTTCGAAAGTCAGATTAAATACTGTTTCGACTGTTTAGACTGCAGATTTGCTTTGCAAAACAACAGATATGCATCTGATTGACGAAAACATACAAAAGTGAGCTGGGACGGATTTGAAAAGAATGGGATTCATGCTGTTAAAAAAATGAACATGTCGCATTTGATTTGAGGGCAGTAAGCATTCTAACAAAATGAGTAAAATAATGAGTACTGTAAATACCATTTTAAGCTTTGTTCAGTAATTAAATCGAAAGTAACTGTGGGAAATGTGAAAAATCCATAGTACTCTCCCTTGAGTGATGGATTGTTTGTCTTGTTTGTGTATGTTTGCATGTCAGAGGCCAGGTTTGTGTGTGTGTGTGTGTGTGTGTGTGTGTGTGTGTGTGTGTGTGTGTGTATCAGTAGGTGGGTGGGGGAGTCTTAAGAAGGATGAATAAGAAACTGCATTTACCGTGAGACAAGCAATTCAATCTCTTGAATGAAGCAAGAACATGCAATCTGAGCAAAGGCGGGTCTCTGCAATTGTGTGTCATTTTTCACAGGCTAATGCACATTCATAAAAATACCAGAAGCACGCACACACAAACGCACGCATACACACACAAATACACACGCGTCTTTGAATCCTGGGGTAATGTGTTACTTGAGAAAAATCTCCCATTTACGACAGTTCTTACATGCTGGTAAAGAACAGGATCATTACTGCATGTCACAGTAGGGTGGTTGTGGTATGTGTGTGTGTTTGTGTGAGATGGGGATCCATCAATGTAAACTCAAAGTGTGGAAATGTATTTTTAAATAGAACAATCAAAGCGGCACCATTAGTAGTAAGCCTATCACGTAACTAATTGAATCCCACAATCCATGAACCAATTAATTTGTGTCAATACAACCACCCCGCAGCGGGATTCAGAATTCCTAGAGTTGTGTTTGTGTGTCCATCCCTGGGTGAATCAAACTTGTGTAATTGGGTGTGGAAAAAAAAAAAAGGAACCTTGTGGTCTCTCAGGTTAAACGTGATCAGACAACTTGTCTACAATTACCCTCTATGCAACAGGCAGATTGTTGTCCTTCCCTCCCCTCCTCGGGTTTATTATTTCTTTGATGGTGGTGGCAAAAAAGATGAACTATGAGTCAAATGATGTGGCTCTCTCTCACACACAAACCAGATCCTTTCATCCACAGACATGCTGAAAATGTAGACTATGGCGAATATTAATACAGGTTTAATCAGTTAGAGAGGGCGCTTTATGACAAGTCTGTTATTTGACGTTTCTAAGTAATGAACGGTGTAGGAATATTGCCCCTGGGTACAGCAAGGCATACACTCATTTCCAACGAAACTTGCTGCGTTGCATGCAATGTTTTATTTGTGGAGCCTGGAATTTTTTTCATCAAAAGTAAGTGATTATTATTTGGGTTACATTGCCACAAGAACAGAACACTAATGCGGCCCAAGGAACTCCAAGATTTGTTTTAGGGTTTAGTTGACCTAGAAAGGAAAATTATTCTACAACGTTGAATGTCGCTTTAAGAGGGGAGCAAAATTCGCATTCACGCATCAAACAAACGTTGGAATTCCATCTATTATCTCGCGTTGTGTGAGATGAAAGCAAATTAGGTCGGCTCATGATTTAGCAACACTCCTAAAACAACACCAGTAAAAGGCAAAGGCCACCCCAAAGTTTGTAATAATATGTTCTGTGTAGCCAAACTGGTCGAAACACAGTGTTATATGTTTTGTTTGAGGAAATAGAATTAGACAGGCAAAATTGTTATCCATCTCAAGGGGCGACCATTTTGCCACTTACTGTCGACTGAAAATGACAGATGCGAGGTCTCAGGTCACAACCAATCAGGGCTCAGCAGGTTTCCGAAGCTGAGCTGTGATTAGTTGCATTTATATGGATCTGTAGTGGGTCAGATAATCGAGGGCGCTTTTGGACTCCATCACCACCCTTTGTTCCAGTAGCCAATCCTATTGGGAGGCTTTGGCTCTTTGAATTTTGATGAAGTCAAACTAGAATTACATGCAGAACTGTATCCACCTTATTGTCTCAACCATCCTCATTTTCTTGCAAAGTTTTCAGGTAATTCAATCTTGGATACTTTAGGGTAGCACAGCCATTCTTCTTAAAAGAAAAATACAGAAGCAACAACAAAAGAAACTTTCTAACAGAAGTCATCCTTCAAATCAAATCAAAAGTGTTTATTTCTGGATTCAAGACACAATTAGACAAAATATAATTAACAGGATTGGATCAAAAATTATAATTTTGTTATTTGTTGATAAGGAGGTTGTTGCACCTTAAGTGCAGTGCTCAGGTAGTGTTTTCATCCTGTCAAATATGACCTACATATCACCATTGTGTACATAAAATTTATGACAAAAGAAACGATAACATTCAAAATATTCTGTGGTGCATTGTGAATGAAAGCCGTGCTTGAGTGGTCCAAGCTGGAAGGAGTGTAAATCAGCTACAATGTCAATTTGTCACAAACTGTGTTGTTTCATGTTTTGTTTTGTTGTTTCATATTTTTCATGTTTCAGCATATGAACAACAAAGGCAGTTAGCTAATACAGTAATCCCTCCTACTTCGCGGGGGTTACGTTCCAGACCCACCCGCGAAATGGGAATTTCCGCGAAATAGAAACTAGATTTTTTTGAGCTATTCTTGGAAGATATTCTATTTTTATCGCTGACATCAACCAGCTCGCTGCTAGGGGACTTTCATATCAATGGACTGTGCGCTCCGCATTCATGCCTTAGCGACGAGACTAACAGTGTATTGCTATGTCCAGATGAAGGCCACCGCCGGTGGAGAGTGTTATATCTTTACTATTTTCCAGGTTCTGATGTAGCAAGCATGGTTCGGACAACGACGTGATGGATACTGCTTTATTCCTTTCATCACAGTCAGTTCACTGGCCGTACATCACAACACTGAACGTCCCCGAAGCTCCCCCTCCCACATCCGGGGTTTTCCCACTACGGAACATGAGTTAGTCCAAAATATACAACATCTAAATATACAACAGAGAGAACGCCCTGAAGTCACATGTGACGATAAAGTATACTGTACTGACTCTTTAATTTATTCATTTCAAAACAAGAAAACGACTTTTAAACATAAGCTATCATTATTAAAGGAAAATGAAGAAACTCAAGTGGCCGCGAAACCTCGTGAAATGATGAAATTTCTGCGATAAAATCATTAATTTATTTTTGAAAACCCGCGATACAGCGAAGCCGCGATAGTTGAAGCCGCGAAGTAGGAGGGATGACTGTAATGGGTAAAATCTCTTTTTGGAATATTTACCAAACATTAATCCAGAAACATTCCTAAATGTCAGTGATTTGTTCAGTAAGGGGGTATGAGGGAAGAAAAACATTAAAGCCCCAGAATGACGGGAAGTTGAAAAGGCAAGAGTATAAAAAGAAGCTAGATGTCTATTCTTTTTTCCCAACCAATTACAAATCGGCTTTCGACACTCTCTAAAACTGAAAACCCTAAAGTAAAAATCACAGTATTGAAGAAATGCCCAAATTCTGACATTTGCCGAGCTTAATATACCCAATCTCCCTCTCTTAGTCTGCAGGCACACGAGGAAGCCCTGGATCCAACTGGCAGTGGAAATTGGGCCAGATTGTAATCGATTACAGAGGACTGCAGTGTTTCCATCAAGCGAAGTTAATGGTTGAGAAACATTCTAATTTTTGAGAGGGGAAATGATATTACAAACCCCTTGAGCACTCACAAGTGAATTCAAGGTCACTTCACTGTCATTTGAGGAGAAGGGAGACCTAAGAGCACATTGAGGCTAAAAGTAGGTTGAGGCTCAACTTCAACAGAAAAGCTACGATTAAGGGGCATGTTCCATGGAAGCTCCAGAATCACTGTCTTCAAAATTCTGTGGGTCCACCGGGTCTGCCCTTGGTATTGGTAGCCTGAAAAGGAGCACAAAAAGAATCAATCATCTCACAATCATGAAAAATACGACACGACACGCACAGCCCATTGAACGCACATATTATGAAATATAAAAAACTTTAGTGAGCTGTAATAAGTTTCAATCAATCAACACTTCAAGCAGAAAATCATTTATTTGGTCCTTTTTCTATCAGAAATTTTGCGGTAATGGAGATAGGGCAAAAGCCAAATTGCAAATTCATATTGGATATTATTGATATACTAGTCTGTAACTGTAATAAGTTTCAATCAATCAACACTTCATAACAGAGATTATTGATATACTAGATCATATATTATTGATGAGTCCTCACATGATCTCTTAACTATACACAAATTGACTCGTCTAAGAGAAGTGGTTTGATATGCAATGTTTATGATGCTAAATTTTTTTTGTTCGTTTTCTCACAAGTTATGGTTTTGGCGATGCGAGGATCCTGCCTGACGAAACATACATAATCAACACAGCAGCGGAGAAAATCAATGACTGACTTCCTTCAAAAGCAATTTGAGTATTTACATAATTACACACTATATACACACATGCGTATATAATACGTAAATCATTACATTTCGATTAGTTGCTTATTCTTAATGCAAAGTGAGTGTAATAGTTGAATTCACATCCACATTCAGCATTTGAGTAACTTATGCTCACATGCTTGCTTTGAGCTAAATTCTAATTTCTCCGAGCATACTAACATGCAGTCATTTCTGACCTGAAAAAAAAATCTATGAGAGTGAAATGAAATGGTAACAGTGACAAAAATAGCTTCTCTTCCTTAAATGTGCCCAAAGTTACATCATACACTCATTCACAGGCAGGCACGTACACAAATCTAGAACAAGACCACTGATGACAGAGGAGGCTCATCAGTAGTCATTAGGAGCTGGTTGTGATGTTTAAAGCTCCTATCCCTCTGAGAGGCGAGCAATTGCGAGTGTTTTGGAAAGTTGCTAATGCTGCGTTCTCAAAAGGGTTTGTTCAAGGTCGCAAATGTTTGCCAAATATTTGGCAGACCTTTGCCTGTACTTTTAAAACTCACTAAAACTGTTGACGAACATCTGGCAAACATTTTAAGAACATTTGCGACCTTGAACAAAATCTGAACGCAACATTCGTCACTTCGAAAACACTCGCAATTATTTGCCACTCAGTAAGATAGGGGCTTAAGGTTTCTTTGCGTGCAGAGAAACCATGGAGTGAAATAGTAACCTTTACTAAATGGCTTTATTACTTGAGTTGTGCAAACCAAAGACTTGATATGTATGCTGTCTCCGTATAATATGTGACCTTGTATTACACAATTTGGCTGACGACTCTGAAATTGCTGTACTTAGAGTCTTAGATATATTGAATCTCCAGACTATAAACTGTGAAATGTCTCATACTTGATAATTGGATGCACTTAAAATGAGACCCAGCTCTTGTGATTTTTTAATTTTTTTTTTATTGCCTAGCCTTTAATGTTGTTAACCGTAAGCATGAGGATGCAAGCGTTTATGACTAGCAGAACTGGCAGAGATTAATGCTCTGACTGCCAAAAATCTGTGCAAGTCTGTGTCTTTAATTTTGTAAGCCATTGTGCGAGAAATTAATACTTTTTTTGAGGAATGGTATCTTCTCAAGCAACAAATTGATGCAATCGACACAAACCTGCTGGTTTTGTGTTGTGTGGCCACATGATTGCGTTGTCTGACATCAACTCCTAACGCTCCTCCAAAGACATGATTCCATCATTCACAGCTGCTGTCATCATCCAGCAGGTCAACACTGTTCTACCTTCACCACATTACTTTTTCAACCAATGCAAGGAGCAGTGGAAAATTTGAGGAGAAGAGAAAAGAACCTTTGATATGCGCCAATAATCATTTTGAGCACTGTTCCCTGTGTATTCGTGTTCATAGAAGCAAAGAGTTGATTTCTCTCCCTTCCTGCACTTCCTGGGGAGACACCACTCAAAAGTCACCACGGGGCGTCTCATAAGCCAGAACAAACTATCGTCCCACAAAATGCTTGTATAATACTCTTGTATTTTTAAAACACTGCAGCAATCAGCATCCACACAAACACATGCATCTTGGCAATGCTTCAAGCAAGCCGGCCAACAGAAACGATGACATCGTGAATACACCCACATACAGCAGTTGCTATAGTTTCTCCCATCTCACTTCAGTGCACATCCAGTGACTTAATTATTCAATAGTGCTCTTCCCATTCAAAATTCTTGGCAATGGTACCAGACGTACTTTCATCGACCACACTAATTTTACTGAGTATTCAAATTGGCTCCAGCATCACACAGGCCTCTCAGGCTTTGTTGTTGGCAGTGCGCACGCACACACACACACAACCAGCCACACCCACAACCACCCATCCACACACACACACCGACACACACACACCGACACCGACACACACACACACACACACACACACACACACACACACACACACACACACACACACACACCCCAACACACCCCAACACACCACACAAAATTGTTCAATGGACCATCCTATTGTCTGAAATGGCGTCCAGGGTAATGTTTACATACAAATGCATACATGATAGTAAAAAAGCACGACTTCAACTAAATTGAGTTATATAAAAGTGCACAGATGTAATAACTTATTCATTCCACCCACAGGAAAAAGGGGCCTTGAAAGATATAGGGCGGTGACAGAGGAGCCTTGACATGCAACAAAAAGTCAGCATGTGCTTGATACATTCTCAAGCGCAAAGTCAAAGTCCTTGCTTTGCACTCTTCTTGTTCATTCATCTTCCAAGCCCTAAAATAAAAGATCATTTGGCTGTGCGAGTGCGTGTCCGTGCAAATAGGTGTCATCCCTGTCACCTGGGTTCTCTGCTGCCATGATTTATTCATAAGCATTAATGCAGTCAATGTATTATTGATCAGAACCGATCATTGCCTCTTCCCCTTGGTGTGACCGTGGCCTAAGGATGGGGTGAGATTAGGCAAGTAGACCTTCCACTGGCTGTGGAAGCACCTAAAAAAGTCATAGGAATCTACTGTTTCCAGATGCATGTGTTTTCTCATTGTGTGAACAAGGATTGTTTTGACTTTCGTTGTAAAGCAAATGAGACAGACAGAAAAAAAATGTTATGTTGTAAACATTCCCATTACAGTACAGTACATTGCGACAATAAACCTACCTTTGTAGGATTTCTCCAGATGAAAAGACATTTTAAGACATTTGTCTCTAATATTTCATTTCTTTTTTGGGGTAGTGAACCCTCTGGGGGTTCTGGGAGATAGAAAAGGGTGGAGCCCAGCCTTGATTACGTTTAAATCTACTGCTCCCAGCATGGGTACTGCTACTTATCCTAAATCATTATCTAGAAACATTCGCATATTTGTGGCAGCCTCACAAGCTTGATCCAGACTTAATGACATATGAATCATACTGCAGTACCTTAGATATGATGGGTAGTGCATATGTGTGCATGCGTGCCTCAGGAAAGGATCCAAAGTAATATAGTGGATATAAAAAGTCGAAACTTCAAAATGTGACGTGCACAATTAAAAAAAAACTGCAATATTCATATTTAAAATGTTTTGAAACATTTTATTCCTTTATATGAAAAAACCCTCATTCGAACAAGGTTGCTTAGATTTTTACTGTATAGCCACTGTAGAATGAGGAGAAGGTTATTAGTGCTTGATTAACCTAATATCAGATAAAAGACAATGAGACTGTGCATAACAAGGGATAAAAAATATATGGCCATTTGCATTTCCAAACAGTTTGGGATTCTATCTACTGAGTGTGTATTCCATCATATAAGGTGGCGGGGCTGTTTTCAAGCCCCAGGGTCTATGGGATCTGGTCTAATGAGCGAAGATAGTTAATGGTTATTGACAGAGCCCACGAGGACAAGTCATACCATTTTTCTTGAGTAAAGCAGCACACTCTGCCACAATTTAATGAAGTAAAACCCATCACTTCTCCTGGGTGATTCAACATAATAGCTTTGCAGCAACCATGGAAAATTTGATGAAACGAAAGAGGCAACAGAAAATGAGTCATAAATTGTATGGGGGATTTTTTTGTTCCATATACATACGTACAGTGGAAACTACTACTTAGGGGAAAAAATAGACAAAGAACAATGTGAACACTACTGTGTCTAATTGTCAGGGCCTATTGTATTCTGTTTTGCCCCTCCATCTTGCTGGCCAACTTCCTCTCATCTTTATGGATTCATAGTCTTTTCTTTTATCAGACAAGCCTGACTGAGGAGTACTTGAAGACCAGCACAGCCCACACATTTTGAAGGAGTCCGCCTCTGATGTTCTCAAAACTTTGCCAGAATTTGTGCTATTTCTTGTATGTATCCTAATGACATGAAATGTGAGGGAGGGGAAACAACCAGAGAAAACGAACCGTTACACTGAAATAAAGGGAGAGTCAAAGAATGGGAAACATAATTGATCAGGAGGGGATTTTGCAAGGAAAAAGAACAGTAGCAGCTCCTGTACTGTCAGGAAATGACTGTGCTGATGTTGGAGAATATTGAACTGCCTATGTGGAATGTCCACAGTTTTCCCTCTGTAATTTTATTACAAATAGGGCATCATCATTAAATGTGGAAAAATTGCAGCACAAGAATTAGCAGCACAAGGTTTCTGCACCAATGTCATTCAAATTGCTGTCTGACAGTAAACAACTGTCATGATTATTATTTTTTTACTGTCAATGTCTTCAAAAAAGACTCTCAAACCCAGAGTCCATTGGCTTCCAAAACAAAGCCATGTATGTATAAGACAGATCGATATAATGCAATGCATTTGGGGATAAAGGCTCTAAGTTTATACCACCAACTAAGACATTACTATAACGACAAGGAATAGATGCAAGATGTGAAATTTCAATTAAAGAGGTACAAATGAGTTATACTGAAATATTGAAGTTCTATAATACAGTCCATTTAAGTTCAAGGTCCATACCTCAGACAAATTCTCAGTTTCCTAATCAGTTGGAGTGATACTAAACATTAATTGAGTTCTATCACAGACGATTGCTCTTGGTCCATTCATTTTTCTCTCGCAATAGAGCATTACATCATCACGGTCAAACCCTCAGATACATCCTTTTAATGCCCTCTTTTTGTTCTTCCATTCAATTAATTCTGTTCTTCACTAACATATGATCTAAAGTGTGTTGAGGAAAATGGTTTCTGATTTCGATAAAAACGGTATCAAGAAGTGTTTGGATTCTTAAGAGATCACATGTGGACATCTCAATAACCCTTAATCCCATAGAAATACTTTGATTTTAACATAAATCCTCAACCATTTCTTGGACTAATCCCCAAGAGTCCTGCATACATTTATATCTGATATGACCACACGGGTTTAGGATTAATTCAAAACCCTTTGACAAGCATTGTAATATCCTCCAATGCCAGTTAAAATTACTAGGCAAAAAGAAAACTGTGTTTTCTGGGATAGATTGGAGTTGTGGTAAAGTATACTGTGGTCAGAAGAGTCAATAATTCAGGTAATTTTAACAAAAGACTAAAGCTGATCTATTTTTTACGAAAGAAATATTTAAAAGACTGAAGACTGAGTAGCTTGATTTTGTACTTTAGTACTTCTGTTTCTTTTAAAACTGTTAAATATTAAGTTCAATATTGATATATTTAATAATACATAATATAGTATTTAAAAATTTGTTTCAATTGGCATTCTATAGCATGTATTAATCTGGAGTGAATGGGGAGGTGAGATAAGCAGATAAGAGAAAGCAAATAAAGAGTGAAGTAGCAGATGCAGCAAGAGCCAGTCAAGGTGACTGGTGAATATATGAAACATGAATATGTAAATCTGGAGCACTTATGTTTGTTCACCTTATACCACTACAGCTACGTATTTTTACTCTTTTTGGGTTAGGCGACCACTTCATTGCTAACATTTATCTTTTATCTTAATGATCATTAAACAGATTTGTCGGGCATTTCTTTCGTTGACACTGTGAGAGACGAATGATGGGGGTATTAATTGCTCTTTATTGATTGTTATTCATATTTTCCACAAGTAGAAATGTGTGGCTACAACACGGATGTCATGGAAATAAAATTATTTCTTAATGCCTGCAAATTCCCAAACTAAAACAAAACAATGACAGTGTGTTCCTTTCAGACTGATCGAGTCACTGGAACATTCTTCCCCTGAAAAACAATACAACACCCTGTGGTGTTTCCAGGCTGTTGTAGAGACTTCATCAGCTCATGAAGGAAGTGAAGAGATGGGAAAACAAAAAGGCAATGCATCATAGCAGGGACAAAGCACGAGCGGCTGTTTAATATGACCCTTTGTGTGCTCTGCAGCTTACTCATTGCTGCAAAGTGCAACTACTGAGAATAAATCTCATCCTCCAGCAAATGCTCATGCATGGCATTGTGTGGTGAGAAAGTACATTGCAAACGACTCCTTCAAAAGGTTCGTGTGCGGTCAACTCTGTTCGTGACGCATGTATTATGCCAAGGATACCTGCTGGCGCACTGAGCCGCTGGGCGGAAAGGTCAAAGACGCACAATTAAAGACTGAGCTGAGGATCGGGGATCACACGGGTTTCTGTGCTGCAGCAGGTGTGAGGAGTTGGATAATTATGTTATGAGAAAATGAATGAATTCCCAAACCAGTTAAACACGGATGACTAATGTAATTCATGGAGACAAATTAATGCAGAGACATTACGTTAATGCCATTTGACCTCAATCTTCCATTGGCTCATTTGATGGTGCAACAACGCTCGTGTCCACGAGGGACAGACAGGGAGGGATTATTCGAGAAGTACTCTCAAATCAATCTGGGTCAAAACTTGATATTTTTGCTAAGTATCATCAGTAAATTCTGCATTGAACAGATGCTTCTTGAATAATTGAAGCTGCATATTTGAACATTTTGTCTTCACATTTTGACTTCCTTTTAAAGACATACAATTTTTAAGTTAAGAACTTTGGAAATGTCATCATACTGTACATGTTTAAATTGTAGGCTGAGTTTGTATTATAATTGCTAATAATACACTTCAAGAAAACAAAATTCGTTGTTAAACATCGTCACTAACAAACGTGTCCTCTATTACAGTGGACCGCCAAATATGGCTCGGCTTTATCCAAACACCGGTGACAGTAACAAACATAACTTTGTATTTGGTCTGGAATTTTTTTAATTCCATTTCAATAAAAACATTGTAAGTTGCAAACATACTCATGGGACAAATTACATTCGTAACCAAGGTTCCAGTGTAATTTTAAAGACTGTAAACAAGGCTTCACAGTTTAAACAAATACGTGCAACAATTCTCAGCAATGACTGGCGATTTTATAATTTGAAGTATTCTAATGTAACATTGTATGTAGCAAAGACCATTAAGACTACATTTATGTTCCCACTAAATTAATTTTAATAGGACTCTGTTCTTGTTTGCCTGAAATTACCGCCTAGAGGGGTAAGCAAGATGGTTGCCAAGCCGCTAGCAGCTACTCACTGCAGAACCCTGAGGCACAAGTTCCATTTATTGTACTTCATTATACAACTCCCTGGTCTGGTAATCAATTATTTTTTTGCGAGTAAAGCAAAATGTGTCTTTCCAATACAATTTGTATTTAAAGCAACTAATGGGAACTGAATATATTTTTTTAGCACAGTCTCTAATACCTCCTAACTCCTTGAAGTTTAAATTTAATGCACAAATGAAAGAAGTGAGAGAAAATACATTGGGGAGATAAAGCTTTGTCTGTTCTTCTGAGAATGCACAGCTTCAGCTTAGAAATAATGAATAGTGAGCACCAACAGTACATGGTCTTCACTCTTCATTTTACTTTTAACTTATATTCAGCCTTTGACACCGCCCAGAGGCAGATTGTCTGTTAGGTCCTTTCAACCTTTTTATTATTCCACCACAAGGCAGCATCTTTTCAGGGTTACTTTGGGAGACCGTTTTAGGCTGACGTGAGTACCAAACTGCCTTTGTCACAGGGCCAAACAACCATTATGAGGGCCGACTGGTCGCAGCAGTGGCTACACACTTGGCAGATGGCTGGCAGCCCAGCCCCTGCTGCCTCTTTCTCACAGCCCCTTCTGAAACAGTAAACCGCCGGCGCCATCTTAATCAGCAAAATGACCAGGTTCCCTGACATGTTACCACAGAAACTCTATATCACCAGAGGGGCTTTGAAATTAAAATGCTGCTTAAACCTCTCTGAGAAAAGGTACCCACTCCTCCTCTTTCTGACCCCTACTCAGTAATGGAGTGACATCAGAAGCACGTATGGCAAGGAGGACAAAAATAAGAAAAGGTGCTGTGAAACAGAGCTAACAAACTGAATTAACAAACAAAGAATTAAATTGGCTATTAGGGTGTCTTGTGTCGCCAATTGTGGCAGATTGCTAGTCAACTGCAACCCATGGTAACAGGAGTTGGTTGGGCTTGACGTGCCGAGAAAGCTTGTCCTGCCTGGTCTCATGTCGTGTGAGTCTGTACTTATAATAAAACTAATAACATAAAAATACACTGCCATCAGTGTAGCTAGTTAGCCTGAAAATACATACCAGAAGAGTAAAAGGTTGGGAAGGTTACTTTACATTCCAATACAGTTATTATATGAAAGGAATGTTTCCTTTCAGTCTAAACAATGTATGTACATGGTCTTAGGTCTTGTGGTAGGGCTACTGAACAAAACCTTCACAAAGGCTTCCCTTGCCTATCTTGGATGACAACTGAGGAGAGAGACACTGTGGACTGAGTGAGGGAGATGTCCCATCCCACTGAGTCAACAAACATTTGCTGTGATATTCATGTTGCAGATGTCCATCTGCAGCAGTTATGCGAAGGGAGATGTCTGCCAACATTTGTGTGTGTGTGTGTCTGTCTGTCTGTATCTGCCTGCTATTCCGTCTTGACATTTCTAACCGAGGGCCAGGGGCTTGATAAGGCACCTTATTCATTGCACCTTGATTCAGTCTGCCACTATCTTTCTACATCTTCTACAAACTGAGATCAGAAATGTTACTCTATTGCAGCAAAATGTAATGTGCATGTGTGTGTATACACTATATGTATATGTGTGTGAGTGTATGTCTCGAGAAGAGAACAGAATTGCAGAGGCAGTCTCTATCTGGATAGGTAATTCCGTAACAGTTATTGCAGCGTCTTCTAACCGTCTACAAATAACAAATTGGTATCATGAACATTTTCTACAGCTTAAACTTTTCAGGGTCACGAGGCAGAGCAGCAAAATCAAAAAGGATATTCAATATTTGTTTAAATTAATCTCTGGAATGATCAAAGATATAGACAGAGCAAAAAATTAATAAAATTGTGGCTTTGATTTTTGATTTTCTTTGGGAAAAAAGAGTGATAGAATTGAGTTGAACAGTTTCAAGTTGGAATGGTTTGAATTGGTCAAAAAGTGTGAAACAAGAAAAAAACTTGAAAATGGATGGATTTTTGAGTAGTCTAGTCAAAGTCCAGATTTGAATCTGATTGAAATGCTGTGGCATATTTCTCAAAAGGCCATTCATGCCCGAAAACCTGACAGTGTTGCTGAATTAAAGCAATTCTGAGAGGAAGAGTGAGCCAAACTATATCCACAGAGATGTGAAAGACAGACTGCCAGTAACAGAAAAGGCTTGGTTTATGTTGTTGCTGCTGTGGGTGGCCCAATCAGTTATTAGGTTTAGAGGCAACAATGTTTTAATCTAGATTTAGATTTGTATTATTACCAGTCTTGAAAATTTTCATTAAAAAAAATTGTACAAATTCTAAAAAGATGGGTTTGACAGTCTGCCTTTGGGAAGAAAGAGCCTCTATTGGGCACAAGAATATGTGATGGTATGTTAAGATCTTTTTTTTGTTGTTGTTGCTGGAAGAGCTACTTTTTCATCGTGTTGGCAGCTTCTTCATGGTGATTTTCATCAAAATGTTGCCATCTGTTGATTACTCCAATGTAGCTTTGTAGAATCAGCCCCAATTAGGTATTCATAGAAAGCTATAATGATGAAGTCAATATGTGAGCAATGTGATTCATTCACAGCCACGAAAGGCTACAGGTCTCTCATATACAAACCTCATGTTGTTTTTAAGTTTCACAATAACTGTGACAGAAGGTGTGCTTCAAATTCTAATGGCTGACAACCATCATCATATCACCAAATGTCAGCATACTAATTTTCAAAATTAAGAGCTGTCATTTAGGGTTCCCTTGTCCTCTTGGTCTTAACACTATGTACATACAGTCATTTATTTTTAAAAATATTGACATGTGTATGTGAATGTGTACGTGCGTGTATGTATGTAGTATTTATCTATTTGTTGATTTTTATTCCAAGAACATGCAAATCTATGTGTGTTAAACTGCGAGGCTAGTCAATAAAGGAAAATGTAGGGTAGTTTAATATTGCTTACTAATTAAGGGGTATAAAGGTTTACTGCATACACCTCTTTTGTAATTAGTACAGTGAATGTGCCAAACTTTCAAAAATTCCCATTCTGACTGGTATTCTGATTCCATTGACTTAAGTGCTCTATCAGTCACCATTAGTCTCCTTAAGCAATGTTGTCACATGCAGAATACTACGTTTTTTTTTTGTTTTTTTTTTAATCTTCTCCAACCATTGGACAGCAGCCATGCCTAAAGACTTGGTATTTCTAACATTGAATCATCGGTTTTTATCATATAATTCATTCAGTTCGTTCATAATTTCTTCATTTCTAAAATATCGTAGATAATCTTGAACATTTTTTACTAGTCAGCAACTCACTGAATTTGATCTCGTGTAGTCATTGTACCCATGAAATTAATTGACTCCTTTTGGAATGGATCCTACAAAGCCACATTCAACATTGTATTAATTGATTTTATTTTATGTAATAAATTCCACAAGTCGCATAAAACACAATAAAAAATATTTTAAGGACCAATATGTGCAACAGCTTCATAGTGTTCATACAAATGCAGTCGATGCGCATCAATATAGAACAAATGTTAGAAAATAAAAGAAAAAATGAAGGGAGGGTCAGGAGAAGCAAGGCATGTAATTGTTAGATCAGAGAAATTTAATTTTAAATTTAATTTAAATTAAATGAATCTCATTAAAGCAACAGTCTGGTGGATGACCTGAGAGCAGAATTGAGATTTGAATTTAGAAGACCTTGGCAGGCACTGCATTGATATGCAACGGGTGCAAAGACGTGTGTGGGTATGGGGATGATAGTGTGAGGGAAACGCTTTGTCTTGAGTAGTGAGGCTCAGACAGCAGAATTCTGTTTCTGCTGCATAATCATTTTTTCTCTCGATTTCTTTTGTAGAAAATCCTCTTTGGAATTCTGCCTCTTTTCTCTTGTTATACTTTTACTCTTACCCTATTAGATAAATTAATTTAACTTGGGGGTCCTGGAGATAAATTAATGGATTGTCAAGAATTCAGGAGATTGTGTCAAATTCATTGTTAATTATTCATGTCTTGAAGCATTTCAGCCAAAATCGAGGGCACGACATGGCTGATACCAGCAGAGGTGCTGTCTATTCTTTATACACCTAAGAAATGACAAAATAACATTGGCTATGGGAAACTGAGCGACATTCACAGATCTCTACGATACGCCTACCTTTCCAAAGTGTAATAATCGGCTCAGTACAATCCAGGCATCTGAAAAGGAACATTCCGGGAATTTTACATAAATTTCATCAAGGACATTTTGCCACCCCGAGTCATCCATGCAATGCAGCCAACTCATACTAGACAATGAATTCATACACAAGAATCTCCCTTGAGAAATTGCTATAAAAAAAAAAAAAGAAGAAAAAAAAAATAGCTATTAGTTATTTATAAGACAAAGCTATTTTCCACTAGCTACAAAAGATTCCGCAACACTGCATTTCAGTGCAATACGGGGAATTTATAAGATAAAGGTATTTTCCTCTAGCTACAAAAGATTCCGCAACGCTGCATTTTAGTGCAATATGGGGAACTTGAGAGTAATTATATCAGGGAATGTAGTAAGAGGTAGCAGTTAACCTTGGTCAAGGGCAGCGTCATCTCACCCTTCAGCCCAGCCTTGCTGCCATCTGCTTCAACCTGGGAGCTCATAATACTGGCTGAATCATTAATGGCATATTGTTTTCCACTAAGTAAATATAGAACACTGGAAACAATATGATAGATATAACATGCACTCAGAACTTACAACCTGTGCTTGCAAGATATGTACAGTAAGTCACGTGGGAGCTTTACATATATTAGTGACACACTCGTGCCTTTTGTATCTCACACGTGAACCATAGCAACTAACTCATGAGCATTGTGAATATCTTGCAAGCAAGTTATATGTTACACATGCACATTATGCAGCTGATATGCGAGATATGTAAGGCACAAATTTGCTTCACTAGCAGTCAACTCTCCTCATCCATTTTTGTTGAGAACAAACAAGACTTCAACCTAAAACATATTTAAATACCTTAATTGTAGCTTTTCCATTTACGTGAGCTCTAGTGTGACACAAATAATGACTAACAGAGATGTATATTCCTGATCAGAAGGGTGCTGATGTGTATTCCTGGGCTCAGTAAGCGCCACTAAAAAAAAAAATAATAATGTATAATATAAACACTATATATCGCGAGGGGAGCGAGAGAGAAAGAATGAGAGAGTTGAGAGAGAGGGAGAGAGTCAATGTCAACATAATTTATTCCTCAGAGGAAGGATCTGCTTTATTGAGGAGCCCTGTGCAGATTTGTATCTTGTTCTATTTGGGGCACTTTGAGAAGAGCACAGGTGCACAACCAGGAAGTGCAAGAGGCCCTTCTTTTTTTCTCACAGGGTGCTGGCTCAATAAGTGCAAGTCTGAGAATGAAAAAGGTTTGAAATGGTCTGACACAAACCAAGGTAAAAAGAGTCCTTTCATTACAAATGAACACAGATGCGACTGCCCATCAATGTATGGATGTTGTTTGTTAGTTTGCTTGCTGTAGAGCTGGTCCGTGGAGCAATTTTCTCTGCCCCATGGGACCACTGAAAACAACATAGAATTGTCCGCCAAACTGAACATTATCAAAATAAGTGTATATGGTAACTTGGTCACTGGATAGTTGCAAGTTAAAAAAGGTTACAGACTTGCATGGACTGGACTCCGGTGGAAAAAATGTTCGGGAGCACTGAGCACCTTATATAAGGACAACGTTTTAAAATGGGCCATTCATTGAAGGTGCGCCTTATAGTCCGGTGCGCCTTTTAGTCCGGAAAATACTGTATTATTTAAGCAAATGCATCCACGTTGATACTTGAGTTCAATGTGGAACGACACTCACACGTTACTGAGCTCATGGTTCATACTCACAATTTTTCAACATTTCAAAAACAGCCACAACCAAAGCAAAACTACATCAGCACAATTAGTTTTCCGGCAGTTGAGGTGGCCACTTCATTAGGGATAGCAAAGAGGAAGTTGATCTAATGCAAAACATAATATTCTGTCTTTAAAAGAATTGAAATAGTGAAAATTAAAATATATTTATCAGGAAAGCAGTGTTGACAATAGTTTTGTCCTTTGGTCAGTGATTGCTTTGTCATGAATCTGTTATGAGGGACATTCAAGTTCAATTTGCATGTTTTATTAATCCCACTAAAATGGCAGACCCCTTATGACGTTATACTGAAAGAAGTGTTTTTATGTGCCCTTAGTTTGTAAAGGTCAACATGGATCAAAGTGGCTTCCTTACCTTGGTCTGGCCTCAAAGTCACGCTGCAAACAGAGAGAAAGACAAAAATTTACTAAGAATAAAATACTAAAAGTAAGTGTGCAGGTGTTATGGGTAATAAAGTACAAGGTAAACAACATAATTCACATTAACTAGGGCCACAGCTGGTGTGGCTCCAAAACAGGCTTATAAATTCTCACTCTCACTTTGTGACCAGAGGGAAAGCCGGAATCGATCCAGACACCTCTGAACTGTGAGGTGACGTGGTAACCAATGCTCCACTGAGCCGCCCATACATGTTTTAATGATTTATAATTGATTTTATAATTATATATATTTTTTTTATGTCACGGATGGTTTTCCTCCCAGTCAGGGATAGACCCGCAACCAACTCATCACTTGCTTGGAAGCACAGAATGCTAAACGCTTGGCTAATGGTCCAGGTTGCGTGCACAGTACCGTATTGGCCTGAATGTAAGATGGTGTTTTTTGCATTGAAATAAGACTGAAAAAGTGGGGGTCTTCTTACATTCGGAGTCTAGATATTATACCCATTCACAACGCTAGATGGCATCAGATATCTTTAAAGTGAATGCTGAACTTAACTCCCCAGGCCAAAGCGAACCCCTGTCACGACGAAGACAGAGAGAGATCTCAGCTACTCTCAAGTTTAAACCAGTTTGCATTATTTTATTGCAATGTTTTTCCTTATTCAGATTTGTTTCAAGACTACAGTTACAGATAGACTTCGCTTTGATGGTTAATGCGGTTATTGCAATTATGTTGTTTTATCACAGTAGATTGGTTTATTTACATTTCAAAAACCAAAAGCCATTCATTTACAAATGTCAGTGCACTTTAGCTTCCATATTTAAATGTTCAGATATTAAAATATGATAGACAGTTTTTGCATGATTTGAATAAGGCAAAATAACATGCTTTTTCTCTCGAATATATCGTTATAATCATTTGTTTTGGATGTACTGTAATAATTTTCTGTATAAAAATTAAATTTGGTGTTCAAAAAATCTTTTTTCAAACTTGAGTCTTGAAAAAGGGGTGTTGTCTTATAACCAGAGTCGTCTTATATTCGGGCCAATACGGTATTTCAAGATTGGAAAAATCGCATTCATTCACATTTTGTCATTTCAAGTGGTAAATCTCTAATGTTGTGATGGAGTGGAGCGGTCCACTTTTGCAGAGAAGTCTTTTTTTTTTT
Source organism: Syngnathus leptorhynchus (assembly GCF_054491065.1). Taxonomy (NCBI): domain Eukaryota; kingdom Metazoa; phylum Chordata; class Actinopteri; order Syngnathiformes; family Syngnathidae; genus Syngnathus; species Syngnathus leptorhynchus. Next base: position 11,086,477 of record NC_141200.1, read on the forward strand.
CTTTTGCTGATGTTTATTATTATTTTATATTGTTACTAATGTGGCAGACCTATGGACCATGCGTCTCACCCAGTTAGGGGTGGAGTTGTTTGTGTGCCCTTTGTATCATGTTGTCTTTGTTGCTCTAAAGACTTGATGTCAATGTTGTTGGCAGGCAGTCTTGGTATAAAGACGTGTTTGCAAAGTCAGCTGTATGTGCTTCATACTGCCACACTATGATATAGTAAGTAATTTAAGTAAATTTGTTATTTTAGAAGTGTGTACTAAACTGGTAGTCACTGAAAGTAATCAGTGCCCAAGAAGTAGCTCTTGTTTTCAAAAAGGTTTGCGAGCCCTGGTGTGGGTAAGTGCACTCCATTTAACATGATGACCAAATTTCATTTTTCATTTTTTTTGGACTATGACGTTTTTTGGCAAAAGTACAACGGGTGACCCATTTAAAGTGATTTGGGATTTGTTGTTTAAATGGTAAATGAATAGCGAATGCAGATTTTGGGTTTTAGTCCAATCTTTAATCACCATCAGCAATCAATTAATGAACAAAGCCCATCATCATTTATAAAAGCAATCCACAGCAGAGATACAACCATGACTGATACGTAACTAACCCATTGCAGCATCAAGAGTAAACTAAAGATACCCTGGTTGATGGTAACCTAAAACAAATTCAGCAATGTGATGTTTTAATTTGTAGCCACAGAGCAGTAAATTCTTCCTCTTCAGTTTTTAAAAGAGAGGTGAGGGAGCATGTTAACTGTTAATGGGTTTAAAAGGCAGAAGAATGAAGATACAGTTTGGGCCTCTGGAACAATCAAACCACAGTCATTTATCCTGACAAACGCTGACAGGCATAGAAATAGATACACTATCAGTAAAGGCATAATTTAAGGTGGCTAATTTCTTTTCATTAGAACCATACACATTTTTTGTGTGGCATATTTAATCTTACAAGCCAATAGCATGTAATTGCAAAAAAATGTGTTGCTTTTCATTTTGCTGACAGGATTGCTGCACAGTCTTTGGCCAAAGTCAGCCTTGGGTAGTTAAATTATCAGGGGTAATGAGGGAATGACTAACGAATACAATCACTTGAAGCTTTTCCTTGCCGAAATCTCTTTGGATCCAGAGGACATTTGCACAAAGATTACATCTGAACTACATCAGAGTTGTGTCTGTGTGATATAGAGGCGAAGTTAGGAGACATTACTCCATAAACATAAAATTATTGATTATTTTGATAATAGATAAGCTTTTGATGAATCAATAATCGTACAATGGTTGCAATAAATTTGTAGTGGGATGATTTGTTTTGGTTCGCGTCACTTTACAATTTGAGTCGATATGGGACTGCTCTGTTTTAAAAGGGTATGATGCAAAGAGTTTCTTGTTGTAGAGAATAGCTTTACTTGTTGCTTTTGTCATGTTTAATCTTTCCAAAGCCGAAAGTATTCAAGTTCAATAAATTTCAGGAAACCACCAATTCTCATCAGAATCAAATCAATTTGTAGTGCTTTAAAACTTTTTGATGATTTTGTTTTACCAGTTTAAGCTATATAGAGACAAAGCACTGACTTTAAAGTTACACCTGATTCCGATTCAAGTTGTTTTTGTTTAAACCCCTTCTTGCCAACTGTGCAGAAATGGGCAAGGTCATGAAACCTGGGAAGGTGGTAATGGTCCTGGCTGGAAGCTACGCCGACCTTAAAGCTGTCGTCGTTAAGGTAAAGACACACACAACAAGTTTTAAAACGACAACCAACTTAAGCATTAGCTTTATGTCAAGGAAGGAGCTCGTTGTAGATTGCATAACGTAGCTGCGGTAACACACAACTGAAATAAAGACAAACAACTTACCATTTGAAGTAGTAGCAGAAAGATGTTTTTTGAGCCACAACATGACAGAAATGTTTCAGCAACGTGCTGACATATATTGTTTTTAAAAGAGGCAATAAGCATTGTCTTTTTGCTTTGTATAAAATGACTTGCAGCACTGCATCTTACAAAGTTGTGGAACTCTTCTTTGTCTGCATTTGCATCATACTGCCCCCAGGTGGCTGAGGTGCACACACTAAAACAAATTAAACTTTTATCTCAAGACACCAAATGTAATTCCATTTGAAAAGTTTCTTACATGAAAAGTGTCTTCCATCTTTTGTGAATCAGAATATTGACGACGGCACGGCCGACCTGCCTTACAGCCATCCCCTGGTGGGCGGCATTGATCGCTACCCCCGCAAGGTGACCGCTACTATGGGCAAGAAGAAGCTGGCTAAGAGGTCCAAGATCAAGGCTTTCATTAAGGTCTTCAATTACAACCACCTCATGCCCACCAGGTTGGTGCTCTGGCTACACCTTTGGTCGGCGTGCTTGGAAAACACTTTGCATTTGGAGGTTTAAAATGTTTTTGTTGCAAAGATACTCCGTGGACATCCACCTGGATAAAACTGCAGTAAACGAGGACGTCTTCAGGGATCCCGGTCTAAAGCGCAAAGCCAGACGAGTAGCAAAGATGAATTTTGAAGAGAGGTGAGCTTCCTTTTCCGGAAAGTTCTAACATGTTAAGTTCACCTTGGTGTCATCTTGATTGGGCCCATTGCCCTTTTGTAGGTACAAGACACGCAAGAACAAGTGGTTCTTTCAGAATCTCAGATTCTAAAATTCTCTCAATGTCACTAATAAAACTGTTAAAAAAGTTAGTTTGTGCTAAGCCTTTTGTGATCGTCTGAGAGTTCTGTAATATAATAACTATGGAAAAAAACTGCGACTTGTACTCCGGAAAATATGGTAATTCAACTGATGTGTAAAATATTTGAATTATCATTCATTGTGCGCTGCTGCATCTCATGGTGATAGTAACTGTGCACATAAATGTCTGCGTACACATGAGGGCACACATTTCTAATTCCTGCAATGTGAGATAATTGTTGTAGAAACGCCACATTAATTCATTCATTCATGCCAAAGTGAGGCATAATGGTTTCAGGCATGGCTGGGCTGGCTGACCGACCAATAATATTTAAGCATGACCTAAGCGAGGTACACAATGAATGAGCATTCTGTTAGACTGTGAGCTTTTTCGGAGTAGGAGACACCATTAAGAAGTACAGGATGGGTCATGAGGATGGCGAGAAGGTTACCGTTAATCGATGGTCCAGTCCTGATGCTCCTACGATGGCTTTTACAGCTAGTGAGGGACTCATTGTTGTTGCCTTGTCCAACAAGCATAGCTGGTGTGTAATGCTGGCCATTTCTTCCTGGAGACGCTCAGTTTGGACGTTGATCTCTGCAATCTTCTCTGCAGCAGCTGCTGTCAGGAATGCCTCTTTGAGGTCTAAAAGGTGTAGAGTCCTTTTTTCTTCCAGAGATACCGCTCTGCGAAGCTCATCGAACTGACTGCTCACATATGCCTCCAAATCCATTGTCGACATCTGAGTTATAGTTGAAAGGACAGAAAAGTATAAATAAATGAAAAAAATAAACCATTTGATTTATGTCATGATTTTCTAGAGACGTCTCTACTCAAATAATTAATACATAACTCAAGTCAGTTTTAAAACATACATTTTCAAGAAATGTGTCCCTCCTTACATGATATATTACTGTATTTACACAATTAGTGGGAATAGACTCACTGACATATGGGTAGGCGGTGGGCTAAGATTAGATTTTGTGTATTTAGACAATCCATGCTGAGGGAGAACGTTTTTTTTTGGTTCTTTTCAACAAATGAAATACAATATGTTGATACTCTTAGTAGCTCTTCCACATTTTGTGTGGATTACCAGTTTCGGCAAACTGAGTGGGAACCTATTCATGATGTAGTTGTAGCTATTGTCCAATGACTCACTTCCAAATCTTTTTTTAGCCGGTTGGGCTATTTATACAGCTAGCAGTGGGTCATCTTATTTTCAACTTTAAGCTATACTATCAGAGGTTATGCTTCATTCAGTCAGTTTAAGATCACACTCCACACAGTGAAACATTGCAAAAATAACACTTTCTCCACGACTCTTGTGAGGAAAAGTGGTTCAGAAAATGGATGGATGAATGGATGAACGGATGGATGGATGGACACATTTGCGCATCAATCACATTCACAAAAGTAAAATGACACAAAACACATATGACAAATAAAAAAGTTGAATTAAATGTCCAAAACGATGGAGGGGGGTAAATTGAATTAGGCTATATACGTACTTGACTATATATATACAGTACAATATGATGTTTCAACTTCCTGGGGTGCTGGACTTACAACACCCTCTGGAGCACACAAGGCGAAATAAGTGACGGGGATCATGCCCACATTTTAGGGTTGAAGTATGTTAATAGCTCTACTTAAACAGCCCTAAATGGGACTTAAGTTCCCCTCAGTGCAATTAGTTTATACTGCTGACATAAACACTATAATAGATCTCCGGCGAGCATCTCCTCACCAGCATGCAGAAGACTTCATAGACTTCAGCAAGTAAGGGGTCAGCACATTTGATAAGACGATATAATCACATCTTGCCATAAGTCAAACAAGTGTAATGAGGCAGGGTAATCACTTCACAGGGCAAGCAAAGGGTAATAATCGTTTAATTCAGTGGTATCGTTTTATTTTACTAATTAATCTACATGCACCTCAACAGACAAACACAATGTTTCCACTGGTAATGTTTAACCTGTCAAGTTGGATCATTCAACACCACCGCCAAATGTCAGATGTCAGTCAGATAGAATGGTAATGGTAAACATGAAATAAACAAGCTATTTAAACACCTGAGATCTCATTGAGGAATCTTGTTCAAAGGTATTCATATCTGAATACATAAAACTCACATGTATGCAAAACAAAATATTTTAGAAAATTAAAATCACATATTTGTTTATTTATTTGGGCTAGTACATTGTCACCATTCATTACAATTTCACTTCATGCACTGTTAATACATGACTAGCCGAAATGGGCAACGAGATGAAGCAATTGTGCTTTTCTAGTTCTGCCTCAATTTCAACCAAGAATTTACATCCCCTAGCTCCATAGATACACTATACGTTACCTTTGCTTCCACAAAAACAAGAGTGACGTCCTTGTTGTTGTATACAGCAACAACATGGTTGTTCATAATTATTTTTTTTTGTCCAAGTGTCCGAATGATCTGCTTTCTGGGGGGTTCCTAAGAGTCTTTTTTATCCAAGTTTCAGATATGGCAATGAGGTCGAGAGCACTGGCCCTGCTTGGAATGCTAGACATAATATAAGCCGATAGTCATAATAACTCACAGTATATTTTATCATGTTGACATTCGTATTGTTTTAGCAATGAACTCTTCACTGTTTTGGTAACGTCTTCAGATTCACAGATGTCTATATTTTAGTGCATAGAAATTTCCACACAGGAAGGCCTCCTTCTGATTCAGATTAGCGAGCAAATCACTCATGATTATTACTGTTTTTTGTCTTTTCTCATATTGACTTCAATTGATACACATTCTAATACATTTTCTACTACCACTGACAAAGAATCTAATGTTTCAATATAGAGCACAACTCCTACACTAGATTTGTTGCTCCTGCTCCTGTCCACAAATTTGTATCCTTCAAGGTGGAACCTTGCCTCTAAACATCTTTAGTCCAAATTTTTGAAAGACCTTATCTAATGCCAATAGATAGTCCTGTGTTTTTCTAAAGTTGGCGTTTGAACTCCTGCTGTTGCAATAAATCACAGACAGCTTTACTTCCAAATCAATGCGGCTGTTCAACTGATCCTCAAGTAGTATCCACATTTGTCCATTTCATTACAGTAGTAATGGCAGTCCGGATCAATATCTTAGTTAATCTCGGTAATGATTATTTATTTCCCATTTTATGCTGTCATAACACAGCCAAATCCACCAGTTCTTGCAATTTACTTTATATTTATTAACTACAACAATTAAAATGTGAAATGAACAATACAGACTTACTTCAACAAGTGAATATTATTTTCACATTAAAACGTCTTTATGATGCTGTGACTGATAGTTTGAAGCAGGTTCGCCGGGGGTAAACTTCATGCATCCCATCTGGAAATGGAGACAGCAGAAGCTCTTTCGACGTACTACTACAGCAGACCATCTGTTTGGCTTTCGAAGCACTGTAACTGCTCACTGCCATATCTATTTGTTCTACCTCTGTTTCCGCACCAAGGATCTCTTTAGTTATCACTCATTACGTAAAACAAAATAACAGTTCTCCCAAACAAACTGAGTCCTCCCAACCAAATGTCATAAAACATCTCTATAAACACCTCGCTTTGTAAATATATCTTTGTTTTAGCCGCATTATTTGATCTTGTTTTTACGTTCCTCTGCTCAGTGGCAAGAGGAATCATAATTGTCATCCTTTGTCAATGAAATCAGAGATGTATTTGACATTACCTGGAGAGTAGAGGCATTTTGTCTTTATGCTTCAATTGTATTGATGTCCTAGACACGTTTGATTGTACAATGTAACAACTATGGTTGCACTGATACCGCTTTTATCAGTATCAATATTTGCATTTGAGTGCTTACCATATGAGGACATGATAATGCCATCACATCATGCAATTGTGATGAAAATGTTTTATTTGAACTAAAAACACAAAACATAAAACATTTCTTGAACATGGCTTATATTTTGCTCAAATAAAACTTTTTAAACACACTGCATGTTTTTCTGACAGTCGTGCCACATATATCTCAAGGCATTTCGGTTATGTGGTGTCTCAGTCTGAACCTAGATAGTACTAAAGGGCAAATGTACCCCAAAATCTTCTTTACAATATGTTGTATGTGCCCACACTAGTGTGATTACTACTGATTACAACTGTCCAGTACTTCATCCTTTTTTTTATTACCTATATGGAATCATATACTGTATTCTCTAAATTAAATTTTACTCTCTGACAACAAAATTAAAGACTTCTTTTAGCCATAAGTAAATATTGTTTTATTCAATCTGTAACCTTCAGGAGAAACTCAAGTCATCACATACCAATACACATAGCAATTACACCAAGGTAAAACGTTAAATCTTTTATCTCAAGTTCCTATTTCCAATGTCGAAAATCTCAATTTTATATATATATATCAATTAATTTAGGGCATTTTTATAACGCTTAACATGTATGTGGTAAATGGTAAATGGTGGTAAATGTCTACAAAATTTAAAGAGAGCAGTCCCTTGAGTACGGTGTCAGCCTTAGCATCCATTCAGCCTCTCCCCACTCACTTTCTATGAATGTAAGTGGAAAGAAAGCAGTGAACATAAATCCACTGAACACTGCTGCGTCCATTAACCAAGCCACAACAGGAATTCTAACATAAATCTGATCAGCCTTATTATCTTATCTGACACATTCTTTCATTACCACAGTGAATCTGGAGGACCGCCTCCAATCCCTCTGCTCTTTCAGAGGTTTCCCGAGGCCTCAATGGCAGATGGGGCCTTGAAGCTAGATCGCTGTTCTTTGTTTACTGGGAACAGCTATGTGCTCTCCTAACTTTTAGTTGGAGAATGTATTTCTCTGAGAATATATCGGGCTTGCGTGGAAGATGCATTCATGCTTGCTAAACCTCATTTGCATTGCAGTCAAGCTAAGGTCACAAAACGAGGCCTCAGGAGAGCCTGCTCATAAGAGATGATAAGAGTAAGCAATGAACGATGAAAGAGAAATCAGAAAAAAAATACAAGCTGAGGTAGAACATCAAACTACACCACGAGTTGCAAGCTACCTCTGTATGTGGTTCTGTTATTGTAAAATGGCAGAGGAAAATCTGGACTTTACGAGGCCATTATAGGACGTTTTAAAAGGAAAAACGGCATTACACGGTTAGAGAATGATTCGTTTTTAGTTAGCAATTATATTTAAAAAAAAACCTTCAATAAAAGTATTAATGGAACATTGGGAGTAAATGGATGTGTTTTTAAACATTTTCTCACATCTTCTCATCCTCGATCAATGTAAAGTGCGCTGTTACTTTTGATACCACTCTGATCTCAAATATTGCTCACATCAACTATTAAATTGAACTCTCACACAAACGACGGTTCTTACACACGATGTGGTACAATCCAGGTTATTTTAAGTCAAATGACACCCTAGCAGGTTGTGACTTTTTAACAACAGAAACTGTTGTCGTCTGACCTTTACTCCGCGAGTCCTCAATGCGTTGTCGTGTCTGTTAGGTGTCAGGTCTGCTGCCTCTCCTCCGACAGCCCTGCCCTTTCCCTTCTGTATGAGAGCGACATCCAGCTCATTATCATGCACTCTTGCCTTGATCTGCACCTGTATTTTATGGTCCTATCCTGTGACCTGTCAGGGTTCCCGCTCCGGCATCCTACTGTACTTTGTAGTACTTTGTTGGCCTTACCTCACCCATTGCACCTGTTAGTCTCATTGCACACCCCTCTCCAGAGTTGACTCTCATGGCTCATTCTTCAACGCATTCACAAAAGAATACTTAACCCATACTTGCTCTTGGGTCCCAATTCTCACACTTATCCCTGACAATAGTAAATTAGAAAAGACAACTACAACAGAAGTTTAGCGATACACTCCACAATGGTAGATTGCGGGGTGATGTGATGTGCAAACAAAGCCCAAAACTAAAGTTATACAGTACTTTTACATAATTTAAGATGAAACTACATACGGGTTCCACAGTTATTATTTTTCTAATATTTTTGCAATACAATATATTAGATTGAAAGGGCAATATTTTTTAACAAAATCCCTCAAAAGTATTGTGGGAATAGGCTGCACTACTACCACTGAACGCAATTCTTAACTTGTCAGAAATATCATGCAGTTAAATTTAAAAATCACAAGAGTAATTTTGGATAGCACAAAGTGGACTAGAGCTGCAAAAATTCATCAATTAATTGACAACTAATAGATTATCACTATTACTACTATATTATAGTTGCTATTTTTTTAAATGAGTATTGAATCAAAATTCAGCTTCCAAACACTAAATTAATTCTGTCCTCCCTGCAAGTAGAATGACTATCTTTGTGTTGAATCAAAACAAAACACTTGCATTTAGTAGGAAAACAATGGTCATTGTTTTTAACCACGTGACAGCCAAACAAACGAACTGAATACTAATTCATCATATGTTTGTGCATTTTCTGTCAATTTAAAAACGATATCCTATCTTTGAATAAAAGGACAGAAAATAAAACATGTTTTTTTAACAAAATAATTGGTAGATTAAACAATTACGAAAATACTTATATGCAGGACTAACATCCATATATTCAGAGAGGAAAATAAAAAGTTTTAGACAAAAAAAAAGTTTTTGGTTGACACCTTTTAACTGTTTTCTTTCTCACACAGAAGCCCAAGTAGCAAGCCAAGCCACCTTCTTTGGGAATGATACTGAGTCGCTCAATTAAAATTCTGTGAGCAGAGGCAGGGCTACAGACTTACGACGCAATGGGAGAAGGGGGTAGAAACGAAAAGTCGAAGGAGAGAGGATAGAACAAAGTAGATGAGAGGAAAAACTATAAACAACTGATGTATGGAGAAACACAAACAAAATCATTTTTTTTCCAAGTCGGTCCTGGTTGTTTTTGAAGGTTTTACAAGGCAGAGAAGATCAATTTAGCCAATGCGCACACAGATCTTTGCACCAAGGTACTGAGACTCCACATATCTTTGCATGTACATGTGTCAAAAAGTGTTTGGAGATGTGACATTCCCTTTCATGTAAATAATTCAGCAAGGTTAATTTTTAAAGAGTCAATGATAATTTCATCTCAACCTGCCCACCTCATTTCTTCTTCCTTCTCAAACTCTCAAATCCATTCTACAGTACAAGTCTAACTTGTGCAACTTATGTCTCGTCTCTTTTACTAGCTCTCTCACACAGAGACCTTTCCTTACCAGAAGCCGTCACTCTGATGCTTGCCTGCCATGCATAATAATGCAAGCGCTGACATTTGGGAGTGCAGAGAGGACACGCTTACAAATCCACATAATATCTCTACCCTTGCCCGAATAGGAAGCGGGGAAGTGGGTTTCAGCCGATGCAGCGCACCTCTATACCCATCGCTACAGCAGATGACTGATTAATGTAAAGGCAGTCCTCGGGGCACTACTGATATTTCAGTTTGATAATAAGACAGCTGCCGGTTACTCAAATGAATCCTACTGCAGTTAAATCAAATTTTGGCTACTCTGTTCTCATTTCTTCCACTGGGTTCAGACCTGGTTAAGGTGGAGCCTACACAGGTGGCTGAAAAAAAACACATGCTCTCAATGATGGATGACAGTCTGAGACTGCGGTAGCTAGACCTGTCCTTGATGCACACTTTGACATTGCGCATTACACAAGTGCAGTCAAGCGTTATTTGCAAAATATGTCCCATGACAAAAAATACATGTTTTGCAAAATTGTGATTGATATATATACTTTTTTTTAATATATAGATACTGTGACCTCTTTTCACAACATCATTTTCTTTGTCTGATTATAGAAATGTGCACCACGATAAAAACCATAATGTTACAGTCTATGGTGGTGGGATATCAGTGGTGTTAAACTCAAGGCCCCGGGAGCTAGACCGTTTTATCTCGCCCGCAAAAGCAAATCATGTATCAACTTCATTTTTCTTGCAAATTGTCTTCACTTTAATCCATCCAACCATTTTCCATTGATGTGTATTTGTGGCGCTAAAATGCGATCATACATCTATACGGGATCACAATCATAAAGGCCCCCTGAGGGAAACCAAAATCATGATGTGTCCCACGACAAAAATGACAGCTATGTGAAAGCAAAGGTACAGCTTTATACCATCCCACTCCAGTAAAGTTACCATTTCGAAAAAATTCAATGCCGAAAATTTTAAGGTGCAGCATTATCAACCACGTTGCATAATCAAATTTAAAATAAGAATATGGCTCAATGACTGTGGCAATCTCTCCTCACACTTGATCTATTCCAGTCTTACTTATATTTCTTATCAGTTGAGCATGAATGATAAGTTATAAAATCTGAACCAAAATAAATGAAGCAGCAAGAAAATGCTGTCAGGGATTCCTCTATTTTCTGCTACCATTATATCTATATTAGTGAGAATGGAGAACTTAAAGCGAAGCCGCTATCAATCTAAGACAGTGTATATACATCTGCAAAGAATAACAGAAGGGGTATTTTGTAATTAATTAACATGTAAATTGTCCCTGTAGTAATTACCCAGAATGTTACTTGTGTATTACGGCACTGCATTATATCAATGATCGTTATTTACCACAGTTTCAAACACACAACACACATACCGTTAAATCCTTGAATTAATTAACAGATTTTGGTCCACTGGGGTTTAAGCAGCGAAAGGAAATCTGGTTAGACAATTTTTCTCAATTTTATATAAGACAATGATAGAACTAGCATTATCTTGAATGTGAAGGGGTGACCATCAAGAGAGGTCAGTCATGACACAATAACTCCTAAATCTCTTATACAATTATATCAGCATGAACCAAATCCAGGCGAGCTCTGGTCAATCAATGGCGAAAAATGATAAATATGTGTATGAATTGATAATTCACTTGGTAAAATATGGCCCTCACCACTTCGATGACACAATCTACAAAATTGTCTTTGCCACCGCACTGTCTGAGCCACAGAACTAGAAATTTACGAATGAGAAACAGCTCAGCAATGACACTTCAATTTAGTTCATGCAAAAATAATACACATTTAAATTTAAACTAAACGTCATCTCATTCCAAGACTTGTATTTGTTTGACCGTTTTATTAGGGGTATAAAAGCAAATAAATATATTCATATTATGATGTTGCCATACTAAAGAAGAACATTTCTTTCTTATAGCGTAGTATAGCATAGCATACTGTACACTGAGTGGATGAGTGTGTTTTTTTTTAATTCAAGTAATAATCATAAAACGACAATACGGTTGGCTCACAACCTGCAAACCGTGCAAAGCTACAGAGAAAACTTTAATTGGTTCTGTCTTTTTTTGTAGTCACAATTGATTGAGATCTTTGAACTCACCTCTGAATTTTTCTTTTTATTTGAGATCTTTTCTTCTATGTGTCGTGTGCAGTCCAGCAGGTCAAAACAATGCCTACTCTGCAAAATGCAGACAAACAGTAAACACAATGTCATTATCAATATCATTAGTAATAATAATCACTTATAGAATCATTCAGGTTTGAAATAGGTCAAATCTGAGGGGCAAGAATTGGAAAAACTCTAAAAGAAATCCATTTCACCCTTCCTGCAGTTCTCTCATAGGAATACACAGAAAAGGACAAAAAGCTTGAGTGATTTCAGCATAAATAATACAGCCTTTGGCTGTGAGTGACCCCCTTTGTCTCTCGTCAATCCATATGTAGCCCTAATGGAAGAGAACGTGTTGCAACTAATCTGAGCTACTTTGTTTTTCAGAGGTTTAGCCGCAGGCCAAAGGACAACACTACAACACTCCATGATTGTTATATTGTCTATTTTATATTTATCATAAAATCTGTTTTGTATATTTTGCTGTTAAAATGTCTAGCTTTCTTACGCTACCTCACTTACATCGGCACATTTTTAGCAGAAACGTTTAGTGGTGATTATGTGCCACCATGTCACAAATGTAATTAGTGCCTTTGTTCTGTTACTGTTGTGATATGGCCATTTTGTAATAGGACTGTATTAAAGATGGTCCTGACAGTGGCTTACATTGAAATGTCTCACCCTAAACTACTGTCACAACGGTTTGCATTGAAAAGAATTGTGTCCCATGTCCGAAACTCACCTTCTGCCAGATGTAAGCTTCATGCAGGGTAATAATCTCATGTGCCTGGTGCTCACCCTGCATAGCACATATGACACATATTATCTTTTCATCTTGTTTACAGTAGAGGGAGCCTTCGTGCCCATGCTCCGGGCAACGTAGCCTAATTACTGACACAGTGTCCTTCTTCACTGCCTCTGTAGCAGTTATGTCCTCTTGGCCATCTTCTGAACCCTCAGCTCCCAGGGGATTTGTGGATTCACGGCCATTCATATCATCACCAGTCTTGTCTACAAGTGTTGCTTGTGCCAGACCTACATCCTGTTCATTCTGAGACCCCGTCAAATACTCCTCCTTAGTCCCACTTCCAAATCCGGAGTGTCTATTTGCGTTAACTCCAGTAGAGTGTGTCCCCTCATGGATATAAGGCGTTAGTGGGTGATGTGTACTGAAGCCATGTCTGTCAGCATGCAAACAGCAGAAGGCAAAGCCACAGATGTGGCATACTTGCGTGGCCAGTAGAGCCTCATCAGGCTCACATGCATCACATGTTCCATCCATCTGTGGTAGCTCCTCCAGACTCATGATTCCTTCCAAAGGTTCTCCTTTGTGGTCCCTGAATGCTTATAATATACCTGGGTGGTAGATGACAGCATCTTATAGAAAATACAGTGTGTAAAAGAGAGGACAATAACTAAAAATGCTTCTATGAGTGGATCTATTACTCACACAGTGCACAGATCAAGACACACAAGATTAATTCCCGCTGATATCATAAAACAGAATGAACTGGATGGAGGGAGCCCACAGAAACAAGCTTTACCAAAGTACACAATTTTACAAAGGCAGGAAACAGGAAGGAAATTTTGCAGTCATGGAACTATTTGAGTGCAAACACTCACTTTGTTTACTGACTCACAATAAGTGCTGGCTGTGTGGGCTGATGTCTGAAACCACACTAACACAGCAAACAAGACTAGCAAAGCAAATGCTTCTAATAATATGTTGGCTGTTGCTACCTGGGTAAGAAAAATTATCTGGACCAAATGGAATGAAAATGCTGCATTTAAACATCTCAGCCGGAATATGAATCCTAATGGAATTTCATTCTGATTCACGGGGGTGGTATGTTCCCTTTGCCAATATGAATGAGCTTCATGTAAACAGCTCAATCTGAGTAGCCAAACTTTAAAAAGCCAGCGTTTTACCAGAACTCTGCGATGGGAAAACTTGGACTGAAGTACTTGAATTTTTTTAATCAAGACATTAATATATTAAAAGCGTTAAAAATAGCACAACTTCTGGCAAAAAAAAAGTCATGCAATATTTCCATCGATCTAGATGTCTCCCACGGCTGTCACACTGCTGATCTGACTAACTAGAGGATGAGAGGGACAACTTAACAGCAGATTTGAATAAATTACGTCACTTGACCAGAGAACATTCAAAATGATTTCAATCAGACTGGCAAACTACAAAAAAAATCTTCACCTAAACCAGTTGTAAGATGCTTGTTAAATAAAAACATAAACATGAAAAAATTATATATTTGCACCTAACTTTGGTTCAAATTATTATAAGATGGAGTATGTTAGTATGTAGTTTCACAGCTAAAATGCTCAGTGTACAGTACAATTAAATAGGTCCCTTTTTTTACTGTGAATTTATACTGTATTTTTTTCCTCTTGTCTGAGACATTTTGAGCATATTTCATCTACATTCCTCATACAGTTTATATATCAAATTACTGCAGTAATGTATTGCATTTCATTTGTGCAGTGCAAGATATGTGTTCTTTCAATTCTGTTGCCATAAATCTAAATATTATTTGCTGTTGCTGTATTTATATTTAGTTCAACATATTTCATAGAAAATATGAGGTTCACTCGCGTGCATTTTTCCATTCGTGTGTGTGTGCGCCTGTAGGCGGGGGTGGGAGGCACCAAACTGGCCATTCAAGCTATGACCGCCGCTGCACGCTCCAACTATCGACATACACGCACGTCTTGGGTCGGAATGAAAATAAAAAAAAATACATTTTACCATCGTTATTAAATTATGTGAATGTGTGATATTTGCAAGGTGCTTGTTTGCACGAACACACACGGTCCTAGAGAGTTTATTAAGTTTACTTACTGATCGGTGTTTTCGTGCCCCACCTCAGCTTTTCTTACAAGCGCTTGTTTAGGACGAGTCATCTGATGCATAAGCTTTACATCTACCTTCATAGGAGTTGGCGACGTGCTTAAATTTACTGATTTCCCAAAGCAACTTTAACGTTACAGTGTTAAATGGTAACCGAACGAGCAGAGTTTATTTCCTTGTTTTTGGACTTCCGGCAAGACGTAACACACGCAAGCGTTGTTACAAACATTACGTCATAATAGTGTCAGTTCAAATCTATTTAAATAAATCAATTGGAATTTGGCGGAACATTATTTTTGATCATTTTATTCTAATAATATTGTGACAAAAAACGTGATTATTCCAACGGCTGCTTCGTAATGAATACAAAATGAAGCTTCCCTGTAGTGATGAAACTATTCACATTCAAATAACTGTGCTTATTTTTTTATAAATAGTAGCAAGTGAAAAAGGTCCATATTACATTAATCTTATTTGAGGGGGGGGGGGTAATTTGGGGCGTTATAACTAGTTGGAGAGAGCTCACTTATAGGGGGGGGGGGGGGGGGGGGGCTCTGAGGCACTGAGGTCCACGTAAATTTTGGAAAGTAAATTAGGGCTTTAGAAATATTTTCTAAATTTTAGCGACCGCTCTGTCACAATAATGCGACCAGCGCGGTGCAGTTGCGCGGTCGGTGGCGCGCTACGGTTGCGCGTTCAGGGGTGCACTGCAGTTGCGCGATCGGACAAAATTAAGCTCCCTGCGCACTGAAGTCCACTTAAATTTCAAAAAGTACATCAGGACTTTTGAAACATTTTCTAAATTTCAGCGACGACGGCTCTGTCACAATAATGCGAGCGCGGTGCAGTTGCGCGGTCGGTGACGCGCAACGCTTGAGCGCTCGGCGGTAAGCTGCAGTTGCGCGATCGGACAAAATTAGACTTCCTGCGCACTGATGTCCACTTAAATTTTGGAAAGTACTTCAGGACTTTAAAACCATTTTCTAAATCTCAGCGACGGCTCTGTCACAATAATGCGACCAGCGCAGTGCAGTTGAGCGGTCGGTGACGCGTTAGGGTTGCGCGTTCGGTGGTGTGCTGCAGTTGCGCAATCGGAAAGAATTAAACTTCCTGCGCACTGATGTCCACATAAATTTTGGAAAGTACTTCAGGACTTTAAAACCATTTTCTAAATCTCAGCGACGGCTCTGTCACAATAATGCGAGCGCGGTGCAGTTGCGCGGTCGGTGACGCGCTACAGTTGAGCTTCGGCGATGCGCTGCAGTTGCGCGATCGGAAAATTTTAAACTTCCTGCGCACTGAGGTCCACTTAAAATTTGGAAAGTACATCAGGACTTTTAAAGTATTTTCTAAATTTCAGCGACGGCTCTGTCACAATAATGCGACCAGCGCGGTGCAGTTGCACGGTCGGTGAGGCGCTAAAGTTGCGCGTTTGGCGATACGCTGCAGTTGCACGATCGGACAAAATTAAACTTCCTGCGCACTGATGTCCACTTAAATTTTGGAATGTACTTCAGGACTTTTAGAATATTTTCCAAAGTTCACCCACGGCTCTGTCACAATAATGCGACTGGCGCGGTGCAGTTGCACGGTCGGTGACGCGCTACGGTTGCGCGTTCGGTGGTGCGCTGCAGTTGCGCGATCGGACAGAAATGCGCAAATGAAAAAATGCTTAAAAAAGGCAGGTTTTTTTTTTCTTGGAATTGATTATTTTTCCCATTATTTGTAATGGAAAAACATGATTCGGAATTCGAACGATTCACTTCTTGAACAGCCTTCTGGAACAGATTGTGTTCAAAAACCGAGGCTCAACTGTATATTCTTAATTCAAATCTCCTGATTTTTATTTTTTAACACTCAAAGCAGAATGATCCATATCTAAAATGAGGGTGTGTTCTTTTGGAAATTTGACAAAATGTAACGAAACAGTGGAATTTTATCATGCCATTACTGTGTACAAAGCTATGAGAAATAAATGTGTTACTTGAGACGGAAAAAGCATAAAACGTGTATTTTAAAGTTGATATTATGCAAATGTTCCCAAAATGATATCCGCTTCGCCTTCTGTTCCTTTTACTTCATAAACCAGCCCTAAGAGGCAGAGGAAAAGCATTCGACTTTCAGATTGAGAAGAGACAATCTAGTTGTCCTATGTGTTGTGTGCTAAAGAGGCTGCTGAGCTGGTTTTCACACAAGCAGGATTTGGCCAACAATTGTTGCCCTTGCTATGATTTAAATGACATGCCATAAACAACAATAAATAATGTTCCAAGAAGATTAGAGTCTCCACTCCAAGAGGAGAATGGTGCCGTTCTCGTCAAAGAAAAGAGGATTGCTTTGCAAAGATAGATAGCACCATGTCATGTTTTTATGGTGGGTGACTGAAAATATATTCAGCTGCAATCAAATAAAATATTTCTGGGCATAAGACATGCTTATGTCATATGATTGTATTCGCTGAAACCTTGAAAATATTGAATCATTGCGACTAAATACCGTATTTTGATCACTATACCCAACCCAAGAGCATAAATATCTTTGTGTGAAATGTTACTACTAGACACCTGATTATTAAATGAATAAATTGTTACATTTTCAGGTCTTGTTTCTAAAACCTTCAATTGTCCAATCCATCAGACACCATACAAGAAACAGTGGCACCAGCAGACATAAACAGGCTTTCCATCAATAAAATATTAATTTAACAAAGAATTGGTCTACCAAAAACACATTTGCTATTTTTTTAAATTAATATCACGATGAACCCGACAACTGTTAAAAATAAATCTATATACACACACATAAACTTTATAGCTCAAAGTTTACGGGAATGCCAAAGAAGATAGGTTAATTTGCTTTTGATGGTTCTTAAAACTTAATCAAAGGAAATGTATGTTGTGTCTGCCAATGAAACACTTTGCTCTAGTGTTCTAGGACATAGTTCATATTTTTGCTTTGGCGTCTGAACAAAATTGAAATGTTCGACCTAGGAATCTTAATGTCTAACTCAACGAACCATTTCAAATTAATTCTTCATGCTCTAGTTCTCGTTTGTCCCACTGTGTCAATACCTCTGAGGTATTTTGACGTGTGTCATGCAAAGGAACTGATTACTCTCTTTCTCTGGATTCATCTCTAAAGCCCTTCTGCCTCTCCACCTATACTGTAAATGGAAATATGTTCTCATACGTTCTTACTTTAGCAAATGGCGGAGGCGGAGAACATCTCCTTTGTACTGTATGTTTACCTTCATAGTATTGATTTGTTGTAGTTGTACGAGTAGGTCTGAACCTTTTCTCGTTCTACTTCAATATCTTGGCGTTGATTGCAGCATCCTTGTTTGATCCTAACTCGCTATCAGCCTCTTCCACACACTCTGTGATCAGGGTAACTCTATCACCACTAATTGTAGGGCAGAGATATACAACGAGAAGATTCCTGTTGCTTTTATGGTTGAGTCTTCTCTTAGAGAGCCAGGAACTGAGTCTCTGGGGATCACCGTACATGATTAGTGGAAGTGATTAAAAATAGAAAAGGGTATCTTATCTGTGGTCTTTAAGATGAAATCAAATCAAATTCAAGGAGAATTTTTTGTTTGGATCCTCATGACCACCTGTCTGATATTGTGTACGTCAAACTCTTGGTGGCAAAATATTTTGAGCTCACTGAGACATTGAGTCCAGATGGGGTACTGTGGTATTTGGCATCAAGACAGAAATTAAATTTATGGGAATGCTCCGCTGTTTAGCTTGCAAAGTTCTATGTGTCGAATACAGAGTGAACCTTTTGTCTCATTCAAAGTTAGCTGAAATAGCACTTGCAACCCTAATGAGCAAGCAGTACAGAAAATGGATGAATGGATGGATGGACGGACAGACAGACAGATGGACGGACTGACAGACGGACGGACATGCGTGCATGAATGGAACACTATATAGCAAACATTCAAACCACCTCTTGTATAAATAAATAGGTATAAGTATAATCATGTTAACATAAAAAAATGATATGTTACATGCAAAACAACCACAACTTCATTTTTTTACACACTGTGGCGCAGCTGGACTGTCCAGCCATTATGGATGGCAATAGATACTTGGCAGGTCATTTGTGTTTTACAGTAATGACATTCGGTGTGATCCTTCTCAGCAGCCCCCTAAATGTGGTCAATATTCTTGTGTGCTCCCTGATGTTTCACATCGTGGCACTGGTGTGGATTTGAAAAGTTCATAGGATAAAAACTAATGTCTGCTGTTATTGAACCCTTGAGTAAAATGATTTTGTTTTTTGTTCGTTTTCTTTAGTGAGATGGAATGAGCAGGAATGCTCCATGATGAGTGGATGGAGAAAAATACTACTTTGGGGTGATTTTGATGAGGAAATAGTATTTTAACATGGCTAGTAGCTCCAGAAAATTGATTCATCATGATACTGGTCTTTTAAATGTGGGTCACATTTACTCAGTCTTCACTAAAGCAACCGTTCCCTATAAAAAAGGCAAATCTTTGGATTATGTTTTGTTGATATCATCGCATGGAGGCGAGGACACAAGTGAAAATGAAAAAGAGAATGAAAACGGGAAAACATTTTTGAAAAGGAATAAGGAGAGAACAGGTTTTGCAAAAGGGTTGGGTGGAGGAGTCAGGAAGACACAGAGTGAAAGGCTGGAGATAGAATTTCATCTTCACAGATGAGAAAGTAGTCTGCAAGCAAACAAAAGGATAAAAAGATGACCTGCGGCGTTTCTCCGATTGACAGTTGGACAGGCTGCCATCTTCCTATAGCCCCTCCCTCTCACGCTCTATCCTACTGTGAATCGCCACTGTCAACGATAAAAGCAATGATTGGCCTGCCAGAGGGCGAGCACAGTGCTGTGTCAGCAAACATTAATGGAAAATTACCTGTCAAAGCAGGTGGGTGGAGCTATGAAAAGCATAGAGTGGAAAGGAAAGGGGAGATGAGGAACACGTGAAGGAGGAATTATTAAAAAAAACTAATGACTGCTAAAATGCTCATTAATTTGGCTGGCATTGTGATTCGGTGTGTGTTTGTGTACATGCCTTGCAGTTTGCCACTCTTTATCCCCTGCCTGTGAATGAATTCAAGACTAGTCACAGTGAAAGCAGATTATGAGATTAAATGGTGTGCTTCTGGGAAATAAAACAAAAGCTAAGTACAGTGGTTGGATGTACGCAGCAAATGGGGTCCATTCGGTGCCATTCCTATGTATGGCTCCACTGTGTCAATGCAATAGGTCATGTGACTGTGTGAAGTATTACAAGGCAAAATAGGAAGAGAAAGGTTAAACTGATTTTGCGCAGGATAAGCGAGAGCAGAGAATTAGAAGGCTAAATCATTAGCATGGGCTTTGGTTGAGGAGTAACCTGCAGAGAATCACAATGACTACTTTTATCTCTCACACATTTGCAATCCTTTTCAAAATTGCCTTGCAAATACATCGCTTAATCCTAAGGGATTAACTTGTATTTGCATGCATGTGTAGCTCCCTGAGGAAGAATTTGTTAACAAATGTAAATATGGAATCAGGATTTCAATCACATTGGAGGAGAGACCAATATCATCCTTTCAACCCCCTCTCACCTCTTTTCCTTCATTCCTATGTGTCTTTCATCCTTCCTGGTTTCCACAGTATGTTTTGAAATAAGATCTGGTTGCCTCCTAAAAAAAAATTGGGTCCCTTCAACAAAACTCAGCACGGCAACAGATGTGTGGCACTAAGCACCAAGGGGGAGGGCAAAGGGGCAATTAGAAGGAGGCAGAGGAATGGAATGAGAAAGGGAAATACTAGGGAAAGAAAAAGAGACACACGGGGGGAAGGGGAGAAGAGGCGAGGGATCACTGGGAGCAATGAAAGGTGCGAGGGGGGAGGGGAGAGCAATGGAGAAGCCCTCGGAGGTTCTCAAACACTTTGCACAGCAGATGCCACATTCTGTCTGGCACAATGATATGTGTGGGCCGCCTCTATTTATACCCTTTCTGTGTCACGTCGAGGCAAGCATACAGGTCCAGAATTGGGTGTTTGCACTTTCGCTGGCTCATTGCAATGACTGCCAACAAAGGTGACAAATTTAAAGAAGAACCAACAAAAACAGTTCTAGCAAGGCTTCACCGTGAGCCATGAATAGATTGCAAAATATATATGATATAGTAAAAGTAATATAATTAATGTCTCTTTTATTACAATTTACTTTGTAATATAAGTTACCTTTAAAACTCAATGTTGCAGGTGCACGTTTTGCTTTCATGACTGACTAGCCAAGTTGGCAGGCTAAACCTCGGTGACAGCTGTGAAAATGATCAAACAGTGCCTTTTGGATCACCCTAGTTCCTGAAAATAACATCCAGAATTGGAACAAGGATAGTTCCATAATGATGACAACCAATGGGAAAGTAAAGGAAAACTGAAGTCTTACCGTGTTTATTTTGGTATTCATCACGCGTCTTTATTTTCAGGGAGAAATGCTTGACAGAGCTGAAAACATGCAAGGTGTTCATGTCCATACTATTTGTGTTAGCTGCTTTGATTTTTCACTATCTGGCATTGTTAAGCAAAATGCCATGAAATATGTAGTTTTTTTCACACCAACATATGCTTAATCTTACAGAGGCAGACCTCAGAAAAGAAAAACACCGCTCTGCACAGCCATCAATGTCAGTGACCAAGAGCTCCAGCAATATAAAACAAGCAAGTTGAGCACACATGAAAATGCAGATCTATTCACACATGCACAAATATAGCTAGATACACATTTCTATATGACCTTGGATTTTACAAGCAAAGTCACCAGCTAGCTCAAGAAGCAGATGGCATTTTAAAGTGGTGGAAATGTTGTATCCAGGTGCGATAAAAGAAAATTGGAGGCAATCCACAAAGGGTCACCTTTGAAATCATGAAAATGAAAATCCAAACCTTGTCTTTAATAATTATGTGTGTTAGAGGAAGATAGACATCTTAAATGGGGCTGCCTGATGCTCTTGTCATGGTGCATTAAAAAAAATGAAATCAAACCCATATTGAACGTGTGCACTGCAGCTGTCAAAAGCACAGAGCATAAAAGAATTGTGAATATTTCTATGAGGGAGCTATGCAGAGAACAACAGCAACACTTCCTGTACTTTGAAGTGTCTTTTTGCTCTTTCTCACCCATGCTGCAACCCCCCTCCCCCTTACAAACTCATTGGCAGGCCATCAATCTACACTTTCATCTGCTGGTGTGCCTCAGAAGTTCAGGAATGTCCTTATGGTATTTGGTGCCTGTGAATTATGGGAACACCTGGAATGCATAAAGGGGTCCAGCACTAGTGGTATACTAAGAGGTGTTGCCGGGCATCCTTAAAAGTATAAAAAGCAACATGATGACATCCAGCTAACCAGATGGACTAGTCCGAGGTTAACTATCTCGGAACTCCTAATTAAAAGTGAAAACATAGATTACAAGACTGGTCTTGTGATTCATGCTTGCTTGCCAAGTAGCAACAACATATGGAAAACATAGTGCAGAGAATTTAAGGGTGGGAGTTTGTTTTTAAAGCCTGGGGGGTTATAAAAACACAACATGGCTGGGGTCAGTGTCTGACCTGACTCTTGCAGTTTTGCACAACATGATCAACACACTGTCTCTCGATAGTTGCAACATGGTGTGTTTGTCTATCTGTCAATGAGGGACACATTCATGGCTACGGTTTTCTTTCGGTATGTTGCACGCATGTTGAGCATGACAGTTGATTGTGATGATGACGTGTCTATTAGTGACCATGAAATGCTGTTCTTCAAAGCAGGTAAAGTCCCTACATATTGTTTTATTTTATACAATTACAATAGAATTTAACTAGACAAAGAAAAAAGTCCTTACCCTAATGGAGAACGTGTGCTGTATTTAGATGTACTTTGGCGAAATAAATTTATTTTTTTGTCTTCTGGTTCTCCACGTTCTGCCCTGTTCTTCCTTACCTTATTCTTTTCTTTGCTTAGTCTCCCCCCCCCCCCCCCCTCCTCAGAGAGCTCAGCAAACAGCTGTGTTTCCTTCAGATTTTAGAAAGAACGGGGGGAAAAAAAGAACAGAGTTGAACCGATTCAAGCCGGCTGCCAGATATCTCTTTTGCTTCTACACCAAATAAATTTAAGCATGACATCGAGATCAGTCATGCTGGGAGAAGGGGGGCATTCCACCAGCTGGTTTAAGGAATGTCGAACCATGTCTGCACTGAACAATTAAAAGTCAAGAATGTGTCTCTGCCAGCACCTGATTTGCTTTATAAATTGATGTAATTATATTGTATCCCAAATATTCACATAGAAGACATTCAATACACACAGCATTTCTTAATAAATGTCTGGAATGAAGTCATGCAGATGACAAGCTCTATGTTATTAAATGAAAAGTGAAGTGCCCATCAGAGTTATTTGTCAACGCTATATTTTCACACTTACATATATACACACGTACGCACGCAAAGTCTCACTGTCACAAAATGTCGTTTTTCATTTCCCATTGGATGGCCATGAATTTTGCCAGTTATACTGACATACTGTATTTCAAACCCCCAGGTGTTCAATAAAACTCTCTCATCGCCTTTTAAAGATAAATGATATAATACAAGTCAGTTTCAAATTGAAATAAGATTAAAGAAATGACAGCAGCCCAAAAAAAAGGTTGGCCTATGTTGAAGAAATTCCCACTTTGGGAATGATAAACTAAATAAACTTGTCTTCCAAAAAAACTGCTTTTGTAGCTGTCTTTGGAGCTTGGTCAAAGGTTTAGCCCCTACCTCCACAAAAAATGATGTTTTTACAATGTACCGTAAATATTTCTACACAGAACCAATAGATGTTAGCAAATATAATAATAATAATAATAAAAAGATCATTAAATCATGAAGGGACACAGGGGTAATAGATCCAGATTTACTCTCTGTATTGCTGGGAGGATATTCCAGGATTTAGGTTAGGAAATGTGTCACTATGCTTGCTTTAGTTTTCTTTTGTTTAAGGTAGTGCTACAGTGAGTTGCGGAAAAACCCTAGACTTGCCCTGCAGGTGTGTTGTAATAACTGGGTCTGTCTGGGCAACTTCCTTTTTGAGACAAGTCAGTAAAGCGTGTGACAACAGCTATGTGCTTCATTCGACAAGTGGGGGAAGTCAAAAGACTACAGTACTGTGTATGGAAAAAATACTTCACAAAGGACCGAGTGTGTTTCCAACCACATGACCACTGCCATGACCTCTACAATAAAATTAAGAAGTGCTCTGTTGTTCCGCTAGTTGTGGGACAAGGAGTCTGTGTGAGACTCTTAGGTGGTTCTATTACATGGTGTATAATGAAGGTCAAAATCGGGATGTAACTCCAAATTCAGGTCTATGAAATTAAAAAAATGGGCAACACAGAAAAACAATAAAAAGTAAATACTGTATCCTACCAGCTTCCCACTAAGATGTTAAATGCCTGAAAAATTCCTGGATTTGCACATCTAAAATTAATCTTACTAAATGTAATGAAGGTATTGTTCCAAGATGCAGAAATTGGCTATGATATTTTTTTATTCTCCAAAATGACTGACTGACAAAGGTCACAAAATCAACAAAACTAGTGATAGACCATAACTTTGGATCATACAATGGTTTACTTTTTTTCAGTACCATATACATAACCCCCAAAATCTTGGATCATCTATCTCCATTGTAATGAATGAAGTGCCTGGTATCTGTCCCAGACTGCATTCAAATCTTGTCAAAGCAAAATAATAATTATATTAATGAGTCATATCACTCGTATCTCAATGATTTAAAATTCTGATAAACGTGAGATCTTAAACCAAGTTAACGCCACAAGATTATCAGCCCAATTTTAGCCCAGAATCTCGCCTTCCGACAATCGTAGGCCGGCCCCAATTCTAGTAATGGCTTCAAAGATCATTTTAGCAGGCTAATCTCCGCGGCTCAGAAGGACGATGATGCGGCACAAAAGTCATGGCACACCAAAAAGTCTCTTTTCTGCTCAAAACAAATCAGAAACTGTTGTTTCCGTGTTCATTATGTTGGTTTACTCCGAAGTCACGTTTAATCTCGGGAGGTTGTGCAAGATTTCCCATCTAATGTGGGAATATTCATTAATCAAATCCCTTTGTGTGTGATGTGTTGCTCTTGCCGTGTGTCGGTACGTTCAAAAGTGTGTTTTCATCCCTCGGCCTCGGCCGACAATTCTAAAATCGTGCCCCAGGCTCTACACATTGCCAGAGCACACGAGAGAGAATAGAATTGCACTTTTGTGATGTTAGTAGTCATTGCTCTGTGAACTTGCTTTGAAGTCTTGACTTTGGTATTTTGACTGTCACCAGTTTGTTTTATGTTATGCCACAAGTGGAAAGGAGGGGTGAGAGTTGGAACTGCCTGAGATACCAAGGACACCATGCAAAGCTTAAAAAAAGAATGCTCAAAGTTGTAGGATGGTGATGGAGACAACACCCAGTGTTTTATTTTCTCTGACTCAAAATGGGACCATCATTTTCAAAGGGACATTTTAACCTTGAATAGTTACTGAGGTAATGAATCACTTCAGAATGACTAGGATTTTTCTCGCCAACTTGTTGACCTTTAGAAACAAAGCGCCTCTGTTTGTAGACTTGCGGGCTATAGCCACTTTGGTTGATGGTCTCATTTTGCACTCAAGCCAAAGCCGACTATCCATCAACTCACATCAGCTTCATTAAGCTATATTTGTATTATCGTGCCACAATTATGACAGATTGCCCCCAGTCTTGTACATGCTGCACTTGGTGGTCTCATCTCACCATCAGAAGGTCATGTCAAATTGTATTCAAATGACAATGAAACTACATAGCCAGCCATAAGCCCACTTTTGTCTGCCTCGGGCGAGCTGTTGCCTTATCCCACTACTGAGGGAGAGAGGCTCGCACCTGGATCCAACCCAAAATAGTTACCTTAAATGCCTGTCCTCATCCCTGCATGCTCGAGTGCCCTCTGCTTCTCTCACTAGACTCTTTGTCAACTATCTACTTAACTGATTGACTCTTCCGACACCTTCCCACTGCTTCACTCATTCCTGCGTGGAAGTACAACATTGTGGAGCATGGAAAGCTGCTCTGCCTGTGTGTGCAGTAGTACAGACTATGATGGTGTCACAAACACACAATTTACATACAAATGATCAAATTACAGAGTTCTTGCAGTGTCAATATAGATGCTATAATTCAAGAGCACCACCTTGGATAGGTTACACTCGGAAATCAGCCGAGCAAGGGAAACAGCAAGGGATCAAGTCAGCCCGGAGTAATGTGCTTTTTCAGCAGGGTCGAAGAATTGTGTCATCACAAGTCCCGTTGCCCTTCTGTGTATTGATTCTCCCTGCACTTCAGACATGTCTGGCACAAAGCTTGTATGACTTTGTCGCAGTAAACTGAGCAAATCACAAAACCTGAAAACAAGCACTTTAAGACCAATTTATACTGCAAGTCTCAGTGCCTGATTCTAATTTAGTGTCACTAACTGCTTTTTTTCTCCCTCCTTTGGAGTGCCCTTTAATCCACTAGTTGGTTGGTGCACCTCCAATGTCCCATATTTAGACCATATTCAGAATTTGGTACAAGCAGGACAAGTCGCAAGTTCTGAAGAACCTTGACAATGACGACTATGGACATTTGAATCAGGTGTATTGAGGCAAGGAAAAAACAGGCAGGACAGCGAGTTTGGACACGCCTCCCGAACAGTATTCATATTTGCTATATTTCTTAATCATGTTCATTCAGAAATGGGTAGGTGCAGGTCTTTGCATAAGTTTGGAAGTGCAATGTGTTTGAAAAAACTAGAGTGAAAAGGAAAACTTGTGAGTCATTTCCATAAGCACACTAATTCTCATTTACATAGAGATGAACCTAATGCAAATGAGCATGCTCTAGAAAGTGGCACCCTTGATGCAGTAAAGCAGCATAACATGGAAATACCAACAGCTGAACATGTCAATCACAGGTTATAAAGAGAAAAACTGACTGCTGTGATAAGTATTCTAAGAAACTGATTTCACAATCTGTGAATAAAACAAAGAAATACTAAACAACAATAACCACAATCTATTATTCAGCTAAATTGTTTTTGTTGTTGTTTTTTTATTAGAGGTAGTTGTTTCACCCACTGTGTGAAATTACATGACAATATTTTTGAGATTTAAAAATACAATTGTGTGAGTTGTGGTGAATGTTGCCATATTGCAGTGTAACAGTGCGCCTCATTTAGACAATCACACTAAGTTTCTGGCAGCTAGGGTGGGCAAAGTCAGCCATTTTCGAGGACTAAAAGAAGCCAAAAGGTCGGTCAGCAGGGTGAGCACTAATTAGCTTGAGCTAACAGCATTATTTGCATTAGGATCTAATAACTGGCACATGTACATCTGTTCAGCGGGTAAGGGGTTCGGGTGGGGGTTAGGATTAGCTGAGTCATCACGTGCCACATGTACAGATCTGCGCACTGATAGACAAGAGTATGTTAGTGATGAAGTGGTGTCTCTATGAGATAAAAATAAATATCTGTCTTCACGGGGGATCACTTGTGTAGCTATTCAGACTCTGGGGTGCTTTGTATCAAGGACTGAGCTGGTCATGGTAACGTAATGTGTAGCCTACTCTGTTTTGGCACTACAGTAGAGTGCTTAGTCTCAGCCTCTATATCCCCAACCAATTTCAAGAGCAATGCAAGTGGATCTCAAGTGTGCTGTGGTTATTTATTCTTTGTTTTTTTACATCCCAGAATGTCAAAGGCCTTCAATAAGAACACCTGGGATCTGTTTTCAAAGGTGAAAACAATTCATGTCTCCCTCATAGCACAACACACTGTTATCTTTAAGTGCCACATTGAAAGGGTTTTTGGGATACCCGCTGTTTATGCTCTCATAATTGTGGAAATAAATCAAATTTATTCAGTAAAGGATTATTCATATTATTACTGTAAATAAAAGCATATTAAATATTGTGACACTATTTTCTTTATGTGAAGGAGTATTAATGTTTACATTCACTTAAATTCAAAGTCAAACTCTGCAGCACATTTTGGAGAAAGACTTTGAAGGGTGAATCATAACAAATAAGATGCAATTGAAATTAATCTGGATTTATTATGTGCAAAGAATACCATGAAGTAAATCTTATCAAGGGAAAAAAGAGACAACCTCAAACGAGCTTATAACAGATTTTATTGTGATTACAGGACAGGGTTATTTGCCTACTTGTGCACATTGCAATATGAGCAGAAATATCAAAGTAACTTTCAGTGGTTTGTCATATTTCCAACAAAGCAATAAAGTTGAGGCCTATTCAACCGTGATAACAAATTGATGCAAGAAGGATAAGTAGGGAGCAATGTCTTCCTTGTTTTCCTTCCATCACTTAAAGATTGGACAACAGCTGTTTATGTGTTTGCTCTGACACACAGCATGCTTCAATGATCAGAAAATGCAAAACTAAACTGCACAAGTGAATACATTTGAGTGTGACCTGCTTTAAGATGATTCTTAAGCTTCCCATTTTCTGAATCGCTCATCCTCACGAGGCTTACGGGCATGTTGGAGCCTATCCCGGCTGTCTTTGGGCAGTAGGCCTTCTGAATTGGCCGCCAGCCGATCGCAGGGCACACATAGAAAAACAACCAATCATACTCATTGTTAAACTTTCAAGATGTAATGAAATGTCGACCAGAATTGTCTGCATTTATAAAATCCCAAGTATTAGGAATTCAGATGTACTCTTATGTTGTTTTGTAGAGGAATGTGTTGTTCACTTGTCTGACTCCAACTTGTGTCTTTCTTGAGGAACAAAACCTAAAGGTCCTGACCTTATGTTTGTACCCCTGGTTTGAACACAGTCAGGCTTTGTGCCAGCTCTCCCAGCGCACCAGCGCCTGGATGTCCGTCCCACAATGTGAGAGCCCCTCGAGTTGGTGCACCAGCCCCCCCACGATTGACCCTTTATGGACGGTATCCACTCAACTGTGACTAAGTGACTCTCCTACCGATGTGCTGTGT
The DNA here is from genome assembly GCF_054491065.1 of Syngnathus leptorhynchus. Taxonomy (NCBI): domain Eukaryota; kingdom Metazoa; phylum Chordata; class Actinopteri; order Syngnathiformes; family Syngnathidae; genus Syngnathus; species Syngnathus leptorhynchus. The sequence continues at coordinate 11,115,436 of NC_141200.1, forward strand.
TTTATAATGAAATCATTCAGCCATGCACAGGAAGTCCCCTGCACTATGTAGCCTTGAAAGAATGCCAGTTATGTCTATCCACTCACACATGGCGAGCCCACTGGGAAAGGAGGGGTTGCTCACTTAGTCATTTAATGGCAAAACACCTACATATTATTTTACCATTTTATTTTTTAATCTAAAATATTATCAAAAAAATCTGTGTTCTGAAAATTACAATCTGAATCAATCGTATTCTTGTGGGAGTCATAGAAGTGAGAAGAAAAGTGATCAGGGTTCAAACCTCCGACATTAAAAGACAGTCTGTGTACACAGCTGGTTCCTGTTTCATTTTCCTGCTGGAGAAATTGCTGCGTGTGTGTGCGTGTCCATGGAGATGATCCTCCCTCTGCTCCTCTGGAATGTTTGCAATGAGCAGAAATAAGTGGAAGATCACTTGAAGTACCTGCAGATCTGTGCTGTGGCCTGCTGCGGGCTTGAGGATGCATGACTGTCTGAGTTGGCGGCTCTTTGTACACATACACAAACACACACACATACACACACAAAAGTACCACATGTGAGGAGACCCACAGCACAATAAGGGTGTAATTAAGTCCCACATACTGCTTTAGTGCCATGAGCTATAGGAAAAGTTTCATTCATTGCAGTGTCGCAGGAAGAGAATAAATTAGGCGTAAAAACTGGGGGCGATGTGTGATTTACAAAGAGGCTAAATTAAAAAAAAAAATTGCAAAAATTCAGCTCATTAGTTTTTTTCACTACCAAATGGGTACAGTATTGTGAACAATAGATTAATAGCTCAAAAGACAAAATGTGAGGCAAATCGTGAAATGCAGAAAAAGCAAGGGACTTGTGAGTCTGGTTTACACATGCAGACCACAGTTCAACATTGTTTAATCCCTGGTGTCTGGAACTCGTCGTAAATCTCTTTCAGCATGAACAGGCAGGCTTAGATGGTGCCCAGCTGTATGCACAGTACACGTAATACTTGCCCCCCCCCACGCCCAGTGAAATTCAAGTCGACATATTTACCAACCCATTACCATGACCTCCTTTCCCCACACTTTGAGCACATATTGATCTACTAAGCTGCTGAAGCAGGTGGTTGCACTGGATGAGATTGTTATACCCGCTTAACCTTGTACACTACATCACTGCCATTGTGACCTACCAGGCAAAACCATAAAATCACTTGCACGTGCGTCAAGCCATTAATAAATGGATAAGTAGCCACCGTTTGAAATAATGCACGCAAAACTTATCATGCCGCGAGATGCGCAAATAGTGATGTGCCGTGGAGTGACTTGGCTGAACATACAGAAGTAGTAAAAGAAACCAGCTGCAGAAGAGCAAGCAGCTGAAAATAGGACTTTCCAAACATATATTGTTGGTTTTCGCTCGAAAGATCAGAGAAGTCCAATCTGTTATGGAACTAATAAAGAAAGAGCTCTTTTAAAACGGTCAAATAAAAACCCTTGCACTCGTGCTTTGAACACATTCCACAGTTCAAATTCTACCTTTGAAAAATGATAAAGAAAGCCCTCCTCCGAGAGAAAAAGCATTAATTAATCATCCTCTCGGCACAGTATAGTCTCTCAAGGAGATGTTTTTTACTCTTTAACTGAACAGACGAAGCTATTTCATGAAGCCCTTTGATCTGTGTGGAAGAAGAGATGAAAACTAATTTCAATTTAGTTAGGAAACAGCAAATCCTTTTGAAAATGCATGGAATGATGTCACTTGTCTCCTCCTTCATAATTCCTGGTAAGATTATAAAGGATTAGCATTTTCCCGTGGTAGCGTGCCTTTGGCTGACAGGACGGCTCAGAGGGAACATTCATGCCAGTATCACGCATTTATCCACCACAATGAAAGCACTGTAATGATCGGCACAGCGGCTTGCAGGCTGCTAAATGTTTGACAGACCACAATAACTGTTAAACAGCACACAGTGTTTTAACATAAATTAGAGTATATTTAAAAGGAAGGGGGGGGGGGGGGGGCAAGGTATTTCGGAATGTTACAATGCACATTAAATTAGTGGACCTCTGACTTGCTAAAACAAGTTGGTGAGCAATATTTACAACATGTACAATGCTACAATTTTAAGGCTGAATAAAAAGAAAAATACAAGTGCCAGCTTCCTGTGCAGCATCTGACTGTGCAAAAAGATTTTCTATAAAAGCAACCAGATGTTAACAGAAATAAAGTATGAAATATTGAATTGTAAACAGTAAGGCTCGGGAGTTTATTTTATCTGGATTAAAGACCATACGGGAATAATCCAAATACACATAAGAGCATGGGGGGGCTATATGTTACCCCATGCAGTCACTGTTATAATCTTCACGTGATCTAATCAAGAGTGTACAAAGCGCAATTTATAGTGTGAGATAAATCAGCAGGAATTAAGCTGGCACAAATAGTGATAAAGTAGGCGTCACATTTGATCCATAAGAGGTAGTTCAGTTGCATATTCCAGACAAAACTGTCTGTTTTGCATCTTTGTGCCACTGAGTCCATCGTGGATGCTCATAGCTGGCTGTACTTCTCTTTGCAGTGTAGAATGTGTTTGTATACTCTGTCTATCCTGTCCTGGAGGACAGCGGCGTGCTCGTCTGAAAGGAAACCCATTTTGGCTGACAATGGCTCGCTGTCTCTATAGAGCTCCAGCAGCCTTGTCCTGGCATCTCTGCGCTGGTGGAGCTCAGCCACGCGCTGCGCGGTCTTCTTCCTGAACACGCACACGGAGCCCAGCACAGTCTGGTGATATTGCTCCCACATGTTTAACACCCGGAAGCCATGCACTAACCCGGCTTCGTTGTCTATAAAAACCAGGTCTCCGCGGGGCGTTTTCAGGAGATTGTTGGTGTCCCTTTCCATGACGTGCGCGTCCCATTGCAGGCTGAAAAGATTGCTCACCAGCCGGTCAAAGTTGGCCGTCATGTAGTCAAATATGATCAGGTCGCTCCACTGCATGAGATCCACGAGCTCCTCCGTTGTCTTGTTTAGAAGCTCGGGGTGCAGCCCGCTGCTCTCCTGGCGTAGCGGTGCAGGTGTGACCACCCCGCTCAGGTTGGAAACCCACTCGGTGAGAGAAACCACGGCGTGGTCGCTCCATTGTAGTTCACCTAGGTGTGTCCTCACCATCCCCCATTGTTCACTGAAGGTGTTCAGCTGGGACAGCACCAGAGGGGGCACGTTGGTGATGCCCAGCAAGCAAGCAAGGTAATAGGTCAAAGTTTCACCTTGCACTTGATCTGCGTTGATCCCGTAGCGCACACACGCTTTGGAGCCATCCGCGAAAGTGGCGAGCTGATTAGATATCCTGCCGCATCCTGGCTCCAGCTTCACGACCCGCGCTGCCCTCGCCCTGTCTCGCCAAGCCCTGGCGTATCCTTCTGTGAATCCCACCGGGAGTAGATCCTCCAGCCAGGCGCTCCAAAAAATGCCATCCTCCACGGGGGGGTCCAATTTATCTGACCCTCCCCGTGAATTCCCATTCACGTGGTCTTGGCGAATTATTGTGTTCTCACTTACGTTGTGAGCCTTGAGTTGGATTTTGTATGCTGCTGGGACAGCAAGCAGAGTCCGGAAAGTTTTAGCGGAAAGATCCACGGGGAGTTTGGGGAAGAACGACCCGACGCCCGGCACTGAAAAGCCTCGTTTGTGTCGCTCCAAGCGGTCCTCGAGCGTGCTCCACACGTAGAAAACCCCCGCGAATGCGCCCAGGAAGAGCAGCGCGAACAAGTTAGATGTCAGAACCCTCATGGCGAAGGGCACAACAAAAGATCCACTTCTATTCAAGCTGCGGCTGAGCTGAGGCGCCCAAAAACCTGTGCGCTCCTGGATCCCAATGGCAATCGGACAGCTTGAGAATGAGACTCCAAAGCGGCCTGGCGCTCATCTCAGATGCTTATCAAAAGCCTCCTCGCCGCGGAGACATTTTGGATCTGTCCTCTACTGAACCCTCGTCATCGTTTTTCTCCTCGGTGATGGAGTGGCTCTCTTCCTGTGAACGCCTCACTGCTTCTCATCCTCTTACTTGCTCTTCTCCTCCTCACTCTTGCTCTCTCTCGCTCTCTGCAAACTGGTGTTGGGTGAGTTTGATTTGTGGCGGTGTGGGCTCGTTGAAAAGCTCGGTGGTGAATCACGTGACTCCGTTGTCGGGTTGATGGGAGGTTCGTGCGGAGGAGGGCGCAGGGAGGAGCGGAGCAAGTGCACTATGCGCTCTGCGCTCTGGTTGCGTGATAGTGGAGGGTATCCCTTTTCTATATTTTAGGTAATGCATATTCTTCTCATTTTAAAACAGTCAAGAGTTTTCAGAATAATCACTCATCTCCCTAACCTATAGTCCGGCTATTGCAAACCAGGGAATGAAAAGTACTCACTTGTATTTCTACAGAAGTACTTGTGTAAAAAAGGCTTTTAGTTCAACAATATTTGGAAAAAAAAAAGTTCAGGCTCTCAATGTACCTCAGTACAAAATAAAAAGAAATTTACTGTCAGCCTGTCCCAGAAGTCACCACTACACACTTCCATTTTCTATGTCATTTTAGGTATCAGTTGGATGGTCGTGAGGCCATCAACATTTAACAGCTTAGGCTTGGCAGTTTAAAGCCTGTCATTTCCTTGCCCATCCCTCACCAAGTGACACTAAACCAGCATTACAAAATTGCAGCCTGGCACCAAATAATAGGTTCGTACCAACTTCAGGTTGTTGAACATTATAATCTTGTGTTTGAAACCCTTTGAATAACCTGGAGGCTTTATCATACTCTGAAGGATTTGCCGAATCAAGATTTTATTGATGCTGAGATCCAATGTAGCCCTCCGGATAAATCGTCCCTGGCTTTGCATGAATGCCACCTCTACGTTAGTGATTCCAGAGTACCAGGCCTTCTGCTGAATATTTTGTCCAAGTATGTGTTGGAGCAGGTTGACAGTCAAAAAGCTTTTAAAACAGGTGCTGAACTGCAGTTTGGGACTGAAAAAGTTTTTGGCAGGAGGCAATTTTGTCACACTGCCCCAACATCAATTGCCGAGCCATTGGTAAAGGAAGGGGCTAAGCTGTCAAATGCTGCGGACTTCACGGAAAAATGATTCCTGAAACGAAACGGGGAAGTGTACAGCGACTTTTGGAACACACTGCATACACCTTACCTGTATTATATTCATGATGCCATTCTCTTAACGAAGGCGATTTTCAAGTGCTTACATTACAGATATTTGATCTCTCTGGCCAATGTGACATCATCCACCTGTGGAGGTCTGCTTACTTTCCAGCCACCCAAAACACATTGTTACTTTGTAATTGGTTCAATCATCCAGTGGTATGGCCCAGAGAAAAGTAGCAAGATGGATTCTCATGTTTTTGTTAACTAACAAATACAAGTGAGAATTGTGCTTGCCTGCAAGGTTAGAGTTAGGATGTTATTGACATACTTTGATGGAATATTGAGATGTGAAATTTTGACCATATCACCCAGCCCTACTATACAGTTGCAGACAGTACTAATACCTTTGCAAGTGTTGCAATAAAGATAATGCTTGTCTTTGTGTACATTCCTAATTCCTTAAAGATTATGATCACAACTAATTTTAAAACATCACACTTCCGTCGAGTAGACTAATAATATGCACTTGTTGATTATTTAAAACAGCTTGCTTCTAAAGTCCTCAACACAGCACCACCTCACAATTTTGAGATCATTCTTGCTCCTATTTGGGTGTTTGGAACAGAAGGGGAGGAACTGGTCGTCAAACAGGAAAAGTTCCAAAGGTGAAAGTCTTGGTGCGTGAAATAGCACTAAGCTTTTGTTTGTTTTTGTTGCTGTGTCTCAGGCTGTTTTGAGTTTCCAAGGAAAGACCATATGTGTTTCCAGCCACACTCCACAGATCAGTCATATGGTGCCCAACACATGTATTGTGTCTAATTCATAATTCAAATAATTTCCATATGTTGCAATTTTTTTTGCAACGTCCCCAATTGTCTGAACATGGTATTTTTATTTGTATTGTGGTTGAGGAATGTGAATTAAGCAGGAAAATCTACCTGTTTCAATCGAGTTAGTGGTTGGATGCCAAGCATGTCTGCCTCAGAGTACTAAGGTTCCTGGTACTTCGTTTTGCAATTAAAAAAACATACATATTAGTTTAAATGAAGAATTAATTGTCCAAAGGATATGTGGGATAAGTGGTTCATAAAACAGATGGATAGATGCAAAAGCAGTGCCATTAATAGTCCTCAAATCTCAGTGATGAAATCTTGAGTATTCAGCTAATTGTACTTTTTTTTAAACACGGCTCCCAAAAACAAAGTCCTTCAGTAGATTCTCCCTCGCGGCCCAATCTATTGTTGAAAACTGTTTCATCTAAATTAATCTTCAATGTGTCTGCGTCCCAGATAACTAGATAGCAAGACTCCTTTAAAAGACATTCTTAAAAAGTGGCACAGACAAGGTCAGTAAAGTATTTGAATCTATGCATATTGGACCATTGCATTTTCTTGTCTGCCCTCCAAAATCCTGCTTCACAATTTGTTATGCTTTCACTTTGGAACCTAATAAGTAGCTAAATATCACCAACAGCCTCTTGGGGTCTGCAGACGGGAAATGAATCAGACCAAAGTGCATTGCTGGAATTCCGTCCAATGTGTGTTGCCTTTTCGTAGCAGCAGCCTGCTCAGGTTCAGGTGTCTTTTTCCCTCAGCACAAGTGTGGGCATGTTCACATATCAAAGCTATCTCTTTCTTGCCAGGTGTTATCTTGCAGGTCAGCAAACGGCCCCTCCTGCCACATTCCTCCCCCATGTTTCCTCATAAAAAAAACCACAGAGCTCCCGAGAGAGCCGTAGCGCTGGGCTGGCTTTTCTCCATAGTGGTGTTCGCCTGTGGTCAAATACTAGGTGACACACGAGAACCCGAGACATCTGTCATTCTGTCTGCAAAGAAGCAATGAGCCCATCAGCGGCCGTCTGAGCACGCCACAGCTGCGATGCGGGCTCGGGTTCTCTGCGTGGTGCCGCTCTGTGCAGATGGTCAGAAGAGGGCACATGAGACATATTGGGGGATCAAGACAGAGGAAGAGATAGTGCTCTGTGTTGCTTCTTTTATAGTCTAAGGTTACTTCACACATAGCAATAAGTCATCGGTCTCCTGACACTTTGCAGCACTTTATCTTCTGGACTGAATAATGAATGTGCACGTTTTCCATTAGTGTTGAAAGCTACAATTATTTCTCAGGGCTCGGCTGGCAATTACTTATATTCAGGGATTGAGGACAGGTTGTCTATGTGTCCGTGTGTGTGTGTGCGTGCGTGTGTGTGTGTGTGAGAGAGAGAGGAGCGCTTTAATCTGAATCAATTTGAAAAGATGAATTCCTTGTCTAGAAGTTTTTAATGTTTTTGAAAAAAAAAAATCTCTGTTTGGTTTTACATCTCTTTTGCAGGTTTAAATGCAGATTCTTAAATGAAGAGAGGATGGCTAACACAATGTAGTTGCAGTTCACTACTTTCAAGTATGCTTGAGCACCACACAACTTTACCGTAAACAACACAGAGGCTTACCACAAACATAGCCAAAGTTGTGTGAGATAATTTGTAATTTATTTTTTCTGTTTAGTTCGAAAATAAACTTTGACTGGAGGTGGCAATAAACAGCTTGAGGCCTCTCTTTTGAAGAAGTGCTCTAACTGTCAAATTGCAACATGTTTTGAAGGGAATTGAGGTGTGTTCACTGCCGCCACACAGCACTTGCATCACATTTATTTTTCACAAGTCGAAGCAAAAGAAAATCAGCTGGGCAATGACTTGTAACTAGAAAAACAAGTCAGGTCACGTGTGTTTTGGGGCACCAATGTATTTTGAGTTTAAGTGAACTTATCTTGGAATCACATTGTATCCTGTCTGTTTTTTTTTCACATTTATGTTAACCGACATGTTGTTAATCTGTTCAGCCTGTGACTTTAAGTGTGTTTTATGTTTTGCCCCCCCCCCCTCGTTCTATTGAATTTGACACATAGTATGGTCTAACTCAATCCTACAATGAAAAGTATATCAGATTGATTTGCAAAATTATTATTTTGTTTTTATATGTGGAGATATAGTAGTTGTTAAACCTTTGTATTCATTTCCTTTTGTTACTCTGCAATGTGGTTTCCTGTAAGTCTGCAGCCTGTATGCTTCTGTTCCATTTTCATGCATGTAACAAGGGAGGTCCAGAATTCCTTGACAATGAGGCCCAACTGATATGAGATAAGGACAACCTTGAAGGCGGATCGAGTGTCTCTCTCCACAGGTCGTTAATTAGGATGCAATAAACACCAATGTTTAAGAATAGTCAAGACTCACCCCTTGACTCTTTGTCAATGTCAGATGGCTGCAGATTGCATGACACTGCACCCTTGAATTGCTTAACTGTTTTTTATGTCAGCTAATACTGCAGAACTGACTGTTCTGAATTGACTGAGAAAAACAATTCACAATTTACCTAGTCAGTTGTGCATTTGTTCATTTCTCAGCGCAGTGTTTGATGTCATCTTAAAACTAGACTGCAGTCTGCAGCTATCTCAATAGATGTTGAAGTCTCTGAGCAACTGAGCAGAATGAAGCAGGCAGCCCAACACCAAGAAAAATCTAGTGATTTTTCTCTGCAGGGACCTGCGCTTGGCATACAGCCATCAAAAAGATGGACATTTTTTCTCCATTCAGTGCAATTTCTGGTTCCCGTCTTTGCCAATTTCCTCCACCTCAAGCTTAATGACCAATCAATCAATGATTGCAAATGAAAATAGAGGTGTCACCGAATACTGCATTACTCTCCCCAACCAAGATGCTCATTGTTGCTTTGATCTGGCACTAAGAACACTTGACGAGTGATGTTAACAACCTGCCAAAGAGAGGAGGATTGTCATTCTGATGCACATGAGGGTTCTATCATGTTTGAGAAATCAGGAGTGTGTAGCTTCCATCCACTTGATTAAAGAATCAGTGTCCAATCTCCTGGATTTCACCCCCTGACCTGCATGCCAGAACCTCTGCTAAATAAATCAGTGAATTATTCTACTTTCCCTTCCTGTTAAATAACTTATTGACTCCAGACTCCAGTGCCAACACTCACGTTTAAAATACTCCAGAGCATGGTGTCAAACTCAAGGCCCGGGGGCCAGATACGGCCTATCACATCATTTTATGTGGCCTGCGAAGTTTAGCATCAACTTTGTGTCATTACTGAAATTATAAATTGCCTTCACTTAAAAAAAAAAGAGAGATTGTTTGCAATTTTTATTACCATTCGTTCTCTGATTTCAAAACTAGTTATTTGTTTGTTTGTCTGTTTGTTTTGTAGCCTATACTATATATAGAAGATATTGACAATCAGAATGGCCCTTCGAGGGAAACTGTGACTACGACACGGCTTGCGGCAAAAATGACTTTGACACCCAAGCTAGAGGGTGTTAAGCATGTGTATGTTAATAGATATGTTCAAGAATGAAGGCATTGACGATTTTTACAGATCAAATGCATCTTTTTGTAGTTATGGCTACTGCTGTGTATATTGGCTCTCCAAAGGCCAAGTGGTCAGTAAGAATTTGAGATGGTTCTTCGATGTCCTTCTAACATCCATCCATCCATCCATCCATCCATCCATCCATCCATCCATCCATCCATCCATCCATCCATCCATCCATCCATCCATCCATCCATCCATCCATCCATCCATCCATTTTCTGTACCACTTGTCCCCACGGGGGTTGCGGGTGTGCTGGAGCCTATCCCAGCAGTCATTGGGCCGCCTTCCTTCTAACATTTCGACAATAATGTCGCAGCTGGAACCTATTGTGTGAACAGCGTGAACTGCTTGCTCTCATCAGATCAAACCGGAATGAATCTCTGCTATGTGCCTATTCTTTTGCTACTCTTGTCTTCTGTAGCTTTCAAACCAATCCGCCACAACCATAGATTACACTGAGAGGAGAAAGTGCTCAGGAGAGGCAGGCAGTATGATTCCCTGTATTCAGTAGTATATGCAGATATTGTAGATTTGTCGAGTGAGGGCCATCGATAAGTACAATGAAAATTTAAATACGGGCATCTGCCAACTATAACACAGAAGGCAAAAATATGTGTCTGTTCGCAGATCACTTGACTACCCGGTTCATGGAGGGTTGGATACGTATATTATAGTAAAAACTGCACAATTTATCACTGTAAAATGAAAAGTATATATATGAACATGGTATATTTTCTGTTTTCTCTTATTTTTAACAGTATCTCTGAATTGCAACCATTAAGTATTGTAAATGTAGAATGATTGAATGTTTTCATTGCAGGCGGTCAACAGAAAATAGGATGCTTATATGGGGTGTGTCATAAAAGTACCAGGACTCATGTCGCAAAAAACGTATTTTAAATCACACTACAGGTTTTCTATTCCCCTTTAAAGTAATCTCCAGAACATTTCCCAGCCTTCTCTGCCACTACTGGAAAAAGTCTTCTGGGGAGCCTTCTCTGTCATTACGGTCATCTTGATGTTGTCTATATCTTTGTTGTTGTTGTCATCCTTTAGCTCTGGAAAAAGGAAACATTAACATGCGTACATGAAGCTAGATCAGGTTAATAAGGAGGTGGCTCCAGCATGGCCATGTTCGGCAAGGAACTGTCTGGGGTGTTCGAGAGAAGCAGTCACACATCTTCTTGACACAACCCTTGCCAGTTCTCACGCACTAAAGTAGCAAATAAATGATGCAGCACATCGTTGTAGATGGTTCATAGTTTGGCTCACATTGAATGGGAAATTTTGGAATTTTTAGTTTGGTTTTGAAATATAGCTATATATTGTGACACCAGTACTGGCACTTTTCCAGCGTAAACTATGCCCTTGCATTTTACTGGACATATTTTTTATTCGACAGCAACAATGCAAACTAATGGCAATCAACATATCAGACATTTATTACAATAAGGAAACTTTACAGTAAAGCATAACAAGGACACTTGACACTAAAGTCATAGCCTTTCTTCCAGCCTTAAATAACCATTTGTACAGTAAAAAGAAACGCCTCGCTTCAATAGATGATCACCTTCAGTTATACGCTGGAATTGGAAATTATTGGACCCTCCTGCCCATTACCATGTCAAAACAGCTGCTTTGAAAAAGCAAATCAAACAAATGTGCAAGTATAAATTGAAGAAAAATCATTAAATGTGCAAGCAAATGAGCAGTACATGCCGCTGCATACAACATGTACAAAAAGATTGACAGAAGAAAACACCTTGTAATGTTGGATAGAATTTACAATGCATAAATCAAAGACATTAAATGCAAAATTGTAATGAAAACAAATACAGATGCACAACAAGTGTGTTTTTGTTATTTTCCATGGTTGTTCTGATGACAGATGGAGGAAAGTAATAGGCCATGTTTAAGGAAAACATGCATGACCGTTGTGACCCAAAAAGTTGGACGTATTGACAGCACCCTGCTGGGATGACAGCTATGCAAACAAACACACCTCATGTAAAAGTATTTTGCGTAACCAAATGAATCTGTTCAGTCTTGACAAATATAAATGTAGTACAGCCTGTAAAGCTGTTTTAGTAAAACAAATATTGGCTCTCAAGCAGGAATCCACATTCTCGATTACTATTTATCCCTCTGAAGTATGCCGCATAATCGACATTCCACTTCCCTTGCTGTATCAATTTATCCGACAAATTCTCAAAACACCATGCGAGACGTATTTTCACATTGTCACACGAGGTTGCTGAACAATTGGAATCCGCTTTATTTCCCTCAAGGTGGCTCGTGGGTGGTAGCTATATGTCATTTACGGTGTTGGCCTTGTGGAACAAGCCTTAGCCGTTGGTGTAGGTGTTGCAGTTATTCTACTTGCAAGCTTTACTCGTGCACGGAACATCACTTTGATAGATTTGTGCCCCTCGGGACTTGTGTCACTGTTGGCTGTCAGAACATAGATTACGCTGTTTAAGGAAGAGTGATCACTCCTATTAACAGCAAAGCAAGTCCAATTTAATAAATGAACGTTGTGGGTAGAGGCAGTACATGGCTCTTTACCGATAAAGGGAGGGTGGAGAGAATTGATCATACAGTCAGCCTTCACAGAGAGAAAACAAATGAAATCAAAGCTATTAGATATGCTACCTTGTTGTCCAGTGAGATATGCCTTACATATTTTTCTTACTAGCTGAGATTCTAATCCCTTGTTTCCGCTTTCTTACTCTTATTGGCAAGTTGATGTGGTGTATCAGATGAGGGGAAAAAGTAAACATACCAACAACAATATGCCATTGGACACATTTTACAGTATCTGCATGGATTTTTTTTTCTTGGGAATATTTTATGGTTGGATATAAGTGAAGGCATCGATTCTACATTCTTTACTATCCAAGCCTCTTTAGGATTCCGTTCATGTTTCCATGAAGGCCATTGTAAAGATTTATAGTCTCTGACTCCCTCTAGAGGGAGAGAGGGAGAGTCAAACAACATAAAAATCTTAAACAGTGCTCACGAGAACGTTTTCATCGCTGCATGTTGCTGATTAAAAGTGACCTTTAATTAACATTAGCTAAAAATGCAGTCTTCACCCGCGGCTATTTGAAAATAGTCTCTGTGGTCGCTTTACTGAAAATGTCAATACATTTCCAAAGGTCAATTGTTAAATTTGTCTAATTTTCAATGAGCAGGAATATTTGTTCAAAGTACTGCATCTTATTTGTAGTTGTACTTGGAAAGCTTTTGTGATGAATGCACCAATAGTGTGCACCAATAGTCTTGTAAAATGCATTTAAAAATAAAGTGCATGTAGGAACCATAACTACTGTACTCTGCTGATAGTTTATGCAAATTAGACAGAGAAATACACCAGCAGTTATCAGGGGGGATTTTGTTTTGTTCTTCGAGAGCATGGAATGCTGCTATTTCTGGCAACTATTTTCAGTGCTTTCAAGTATCTCAGTTTGATCCGACAGTGATTTATGCAATTGTAGTTCATCATTTCTTTTGTACCAATCCAACCCATTTTAAAATATTTAGCACTCTTTAGTTTGTGTGGTGTTGTTGTTTTTTGTATGATCAAGACTTAAGCTCAAGTTCCCATGCTTTGCCGCAAGCCATATCTCGACTTCAGATAGTTACATGAATCTTGAGACCTTGATACTTACAATACATTATACATAAACTATGTATTAAAACCCCCACATAACTCCCAAAACAGGTATTATAGCTACAGTATACTTATGTTAACATTGACATTGGTTACACTATTGATTTGAGAAGTATTAATACCAAAATAATTGTAATTTACAATGGCGAAGAAATTACTTAACAAGAAGGTTACAGTGATCCTCTAGATGGTGCTCATGTTTTTTTTTGATAAATACTAGTGGAATAAAATTAATTACATTTCCACTGCATCTTTAAACCAAGAGTGCCATCTAATAGAGTCAAAAATATCACAAGTGCTTCATGAAGCTTCATTTGTTCATAATGTACATTTCAATTCGGAAACAATTTATTCATTCATTATTGTATCATTGGTTACATACCATTCAAATCCAGAAAGGCATTGGTTGGCACTCATGCCAGAAAATCATTAATCTTCCCTAATAGCGTCATCAAAACTAGTCATTGCACCATAATCACAGTACACTATAACCTTTCTTTAGGCAGCCAACAAGTGACAAGTGTAGTCCGGTCTGTAGGCTCGCTGTAATTTTCGAGAGAAACTACTCAATGAATACATACTAATCAATGAATACAAACTAATTACCCTGCTCATCTAGAAACTGATGTAACTGTATTTAAAGTATTTTAATTCTTTTCATTTTTATTGCTTAATGTGTGTAATTTTCAAGGTGACTCAGTAGTGAGGGAGGGCGGCGCCCAAGCGTCCTCTATTGATGAGCTGCCACTGAGATGAAAACCTTTCTGATGGAGGAAATTGAGCATAAGATTCATCCATGATTACTTCCTCACACAGATATTGTAGCTGCGATAGTATTGTTATCCACTATAGGAATTATGTATTTTTAATGACAACCATGTTCACTCTAAAAACATGTCACGCATATCTGTTGGGTATTTACCATATTGATGACGAATGCACAGTGAGTTATAAAACATTTTGTCAGGCACTAAAAAGTGATTTAAGAGACTTTGTGCATACTTTAATTATTGGCGTTGCAAGCTGAAATCTCATGTCTATATAAAGTCACAGAATAAACATGCATAAAATAAAAGTGTAACAGTATTATATATATATTTTTTTTTTATCAAGGTCAGTGTTAGATCTAAGCATGACTATCCGGCTTACTATTTAAACATAGTCCCTTTAGATTCATGTTTTCCCTGTGTGTACTGTATCTTTTTTTTGTTTGTTTGTTTAGTCATTGAGGCACAGAAAGATGTTATGTAGCTAGGGAGCAGCAAAACCCTCCCATGAAACACTTTATAAAAAGCTATGGGGCACACCCTGTTGGATGACATGACTACAGAGTGTGATCCCGCTCCTGTTTTGTTTTCCATGCATGGTCTTGTTGAGTGGCTTCTTGTTAATTAAAGCTTACTTTTTATTTTCTATCCAGCATAGCTCAGACAACACTTCCTAAATTACAGAGAAGTCATTGACTCTTGTCTGCATACTCCATTAACAATTACAGTTTCTTAATGGGTTCAATTTTAGTCTTCATTGATATCAACTGTCCCATTTCTATATCCCATTTGATGACCTGGTTGTATTGGCAGGAAGAGGATAAAAAATAGACACCCACTTCAAACCTCCAGTTGTCATGGTTCACAAACAACACATTGTTATTGTAGGAGACAGTAGCTGTCTGGTGCCTTGGCCATGTGGTTATTTGCCGCAATCACCAAGCAACAGTCATTTTATAATAAACAAGGACAAAAGGAAGGAAGTGCGTGATAAACAAGAGGCCGAGGACTGGATATGTCGCATATCAGTGATTATGTCGCAAACTGTGGGCGGACCTGTTGGCAAAGTTCCTCCTCGGTGACCATCTCTTCAACTTCAGTCTGAAATAGCCATTATAAGAATGACATCTTTCTTATTCTCCCAGTGTGTTGACATCATTCATGTAGGGAGCTTGGTCAGCAATCTAAGGGTTTGCAGTTATACTCATAAAACACAGAAGCACAGAGCACAGCAGAATCTAAAGTCATCTCATAAACATGGCGTCTTCAAGATTTACAATCTTCAATTTGGTAAAAGGAGATGAGAATGTAACCTTGCAGATTTTTTTTAAAGGGAAGAAGTTTCCCAGGTGAAATTACTTTACCAATATTATATATAGTACTATTCCTTCATTTGATTTAGTTCAATAATAAATTGATGAGATCTTGCTATGAAGGCCAGTGGTGCCCAAGTAGAGTTATTTACTGAATCTTTCTGCGCTTTCAAGGCAAGCGATCCTTGTCTTTTCTCAAGTTTCCATTTCAGTTTCAGTCATCAGCATTGCAATAGCTAATATTGAGGTTCACTTGGCATTTGGATCTATAACAAATTGAAGCTTGGAGATTATTTTTCACATGTATATTTGGATAGTGATTTACTATTCATTCAAAGCGCAGCATGATCATTATTGCCATAACATATGGAACATTTTGGCCACTCTATGGGACCACAGTGGATTGCATCAGGTCATACATGCAAGAGGAAAAGGACTTTGTAAAAAAGGGGCTTGAGGTGTTATCTTGATTTTTAACATGGTAGCCAGATGGAGTTTCTTGCTGTGGGATGAGCAGGCTCGATGTGAAATCCATACATTTGTCCTAAATAGTCAGAGCACACAAGGCTTGCTTCACTGGGTAGAGATTAAGAAAAAAAAAAAAAACATATTTAGAGGGTCATACAATACATACGCACTTGTATTTGAAAAGAACCTGTGAAGTATCTGAAAAGAACCTGTGAAGTCTTGAGTGTCTGTAAAAAAGAAAAAAAAAAGAAAAAAGGAAACACAACTACAGTGATCCCTCCTACTTCGCGGGGGTTACGTTCCAGACCCAACCGCGAAATGGGAATTTCCGCGAAATAGAAACTAGATTTTTTTGAGCTATTCTTGGAAGATATTCTATTTTTATCGCTGACATCAACCAGCTCGCTGCTAGGGGACTTTCATATCAATGGACTGTGCGCTCCGCATTCATGCCTTAGCGACGAGACTAACAGTGTATTGCTATGTCCAGATGAAGGCCACCGCCGGTGGAGAGTGTTATATCTTTACTATTTTCCAGGTTCTGATGTAGCAAGCATGGTTCGGACAACGACGTGATGGATACTGCTTTATTCCTTTCATCACAGTCAGTTCACTGGCCATACATCGCGACACTGAACGTCCCCGAAGCTCCCCCTCCCACATCCGGGGTTTTCCCACTACGGAACATGAGTTAGTCCAAAATATACAACAGCGAGAACGCCCTGAAGACACATGTGACGATAAAGTATACTGTACTGACTCTTTAATTTATTCATTTCAATTATTCATTCAATTTCATTTATTCATTTCTGCTTTATTCCTTTCATCACAGTCAGTTCACTGGCCGTACATCGCGACACTGAACGTCCCCGAAGCTCCCCCTCCCACATCCGGGGTTTTCCCACTACGGAACATGAGTTAGTCCAAAATATACAACAGCGAGAACGCCCTGAAGTCACATGTGACGATAAAGTATACTGTACTGACTCTTTAATTTATTCATTTCACTTTTAAACGTAAGCTATCATTATTAAAGGAAAATGAAGAAACTCAAGTGGCCGCGAAACCTCGTGAAATGATGAAATTTCTGCGATAAAATAATTCACTTCCGCATTTTTGAAAACCCGCGATATAGCGAAGCCGCGATAGTTGAAGCCGCGAAGTAGGAGGGATTACTGTACTCTTTGTTTTTGCAGCACATACTGCAGATAATTCGAATTTTTTTGCTCTTAGTCATGGTTACTATTGGAAAACGATATCACTGGTTTGGGTAAAAGCAGGCTTGCGTCTTTCACGTCACCGGACTCCAGTTTCCACCAATTTAATGGTGTTAGCAGGTTGAGGTGAACGAATACATGAGGAATGTCTACTGTTTGTTCTTTGTCCATTATATTGCCATAGAGACAGGTGAGATGTGAGGGTGTGATTTTTTTTTTTCCTGGACATGAAAACCACTCTGTCATATTGTCTGTTTTTGTTGGAAGCCATCGAGCACAAAATCCTTTTTAAATTTGAAAAATTATCAGGGGAAAATTGCTTTGACAAAAACACGCACTGGTTAGAAAATCAGTACAGTTGTTCTTTAATATCTGTAAGTTTCTACTTTGATTTTTTGTTTGATCAAACGATGCTATCTACAAGTATGAGAACTGTGGACACTGTAGCTTGCTGGATGAAAAAAATATAATTATTAAAATCATGAGGATGTATTTTCTGACTATCTGTAGCCACCTTGGAGATAGCTAACATGTTTCGAATGAGAATACAGTCCAGCAAGCCGCCCAGGATGAAAATGATCTGTGGGTCATGGCAAATTCCTTCCCCTGCCTTTTCTACAGCAGCGTGATGGATGATTGTATCAGCAGACATGTATTTGTCTGGCAAGGTGACCAAGCTAACAGCGTGGTCAAGTTGGAACAACAGACCTTTATGACACAATGAAGGAAAGATCTGACAGCCTTTGGCAGATGTCATGTACTTCCTGGGGATTCTCTCCACCGCAATCAAAGTGCAGGAGGCAAACAATTACTCTCTAAATAACCACTGTTCAAATATTTACTTTATAATCACTCTGAAAATACTGTTGATTATTTTGTGCAGCAAATGCAAGTTGTATTTGTTCCACCAAATATTACACGGGTCAAGGTCAAGTTTTTATTTTCAGTGACACAAAAATGAATCGATAATTGTACACTTTTTGTGTGGAAAAATATGGATGACTCAACAGTCACACTGCTGAAAGATCAACCCTTAATGCAGCAGGGGGACATAGAAAACATTCAGGTAACCGGACCCCGAGGACCAGGGTTGAAGAGCACTGTTTTACACAATAATGCTAGGTTTTAGTGCAGTGTCACCTGAGAGATCACGATTGATTTGAACAAAGTACCATCTTGAAATATGAATTTAATGTTTGGAGCAGATGTCAACCATCTTTCCACACACCCGAGCATGATCTCAGGTGGGTAGCTGGGAACAAGTGGTTTAAGAAAAGCAGATGCCGTTATTGAGAACATTGTGGAAACACTGACCTTGCCCCCTCAGGTGCTATAAGTTGATACTTACGCCAAGATATCAATGGTGCTGTCATGAATTCAATTAAAAGGATAAATCTAATGTTTATGCATGTAAAAGGTGTGTCAGATGATAACTGTAATAAAATAAAAAAATAGTTTCAGTGGCTAAACCTACTGAATCAGGCTATTTCCAAAGTCAAATGTAAATGCAGTGCTTTGATGACATTTGTGAGCCTTGTGGCAAAAAAATGTTTTACCTTGGCCATTACTCCAAACTGAGAGCAACATAAACGTCGAAAAAAATACCTGTTTTTTATTGTTGTTGTTATGGTAAAATATCTGCTTCTAAAACAGAAGATTCAATAAAGGCCGTGAAATGATATATTTACACACCCCATGCCAAATCCTCGTAGAAAGACATGAAAGGATTGCACTGATTGTCATACAACCAAATCCAAACTCCGACCCAACAAACACTCCTTGTATGAAAACACTAGCACAAACAAACAAAAGCAGTGTAGAAGACCAAGCCATCAATTAGACAAAATGTCCCTAAGATATTCTTATAGCATCACATAAATAATTGTCTCACATTAGTGTCGTTTCATTACACTCAATTTACAGCTACTGGCCAAAACACACATACAGTGTAATCAGTCAGTACAATTCATTTCCAACCCCTCTCCCCTCAAATAATTGGGCCTGCCGCCAAAAAGGCTGATTAAACACACCAGGGCCTTGTCAGTAGCAATGATGGGCGTGCTTTCATGACATCGCTGACTCAAATGATGACCTCAGAGAAAGACAATGATAAACAAAGCATAATCTTCCAAAACCTTAAAGGACCTAATAAATTGAATTTTCCTGAACAAATATCAGCATTCCAGGGTGTACACTCTCATCTCACCTTAAGCCCGCTTGGATAGGCTCCAGCACCCACATGACCCTAGTGAGGATAAGTCGTTCATGAATCAGTGGTGGCGGGTAGAGTTTTTGCCAGGGGGATGCAATACCATCATAGCACTTTTATCTTTACTGTTGTCTTGAATGATGACAGTTCAAGCCTTTACACTTTTTCATTCGATAGTATTAACCTCCGCAGAGTCAATTCATAGGTGCTTGTATTTCGTGAAAATTGCTACCTAAATGTTATTTTGTGAAACATGCTGCACCCTCACACCCGCTTTAAGGATCAGATCAATGTGAAACTTAACACTGACTTTTTTTTTTTAAAACACTTGAGTAGTCCACCAGACGTGAATTCCATCACATCATTTGTTTCACCATGTATGTGCCGAGCTTCATTGTATATGTGTGAGCAAGAGAAGGACAGACACAATGGGTTAAGCATAAAAGACTGCGTTCATTTAAAAGTAATGCTTGTGGTCCTCCATGTGGAAGGAGTAGAGTTTAAGGCAGAACATTAGGAGTGGACTGTAACTTGAAGCCAAAGATAATGAGAGAGAGCGAGACAGCGAGAGAGAGAGAGAGAGAGAGAGAGAGAGAGAGAGAGAGAGAGAGAGAGAGAGAGAGAGAGAGAGAGAGAGAGAGAAAGAGAGAGGGAGAATTAGAAGGTGGGGGCAGGAAGCATTGAAAGAGTTTGAGATGGTGATGTCAGCTGAGTTCAGAAAGTAAACAGAGTTCCAGACTGCAGCATGCTGTCTGCGGAACCCGGACAGCAGCTGGGGCAAGCCGATGGGGGCTCCCACACAATCTCCGGGACCAGCGCAGTTATCAGTGGGAGGGCAGGCTTGTTCCTTCTCATTTACCTCCTCATCTTTATCTTTGTACCTCAGGGGAGCTCCTGGCCCAACAGTAAGAGACCAAGTTTACTTGTATAATACACTTCTTTCTCTCTGTTGTGGATATTTTCTTAAGCCAACATCTTTGTCTTGATGCAGTCTTTCTTTAAATACTTTAATCGCAAATGAGCAAAAAATCAAAGTCTTCCGAAAGATACATGGCATGTTTATTAATAGAGGTGACTCGTTTTTTTTATCTATCGTCTTTGCAAAGATGACATACAGAGTGAGGTATGATCCTTGATATCTTTATGTACAGTGTAGAAAAAAGTGCATTTTTGATTGTGTGAGGTTGTTTATCTGGTGTTACATAATAAAAACAAAAAAAGTGCTGTTACGGCACATTCCTTTAGGTAGCTTCCATCCTAATAGCACTGTTCAGACTTGGTATGCTGCAACAATTTCTCTTTTAATGTCAAAGTGGTCACTGGAGATGTAGCACTTAAAATAGTCTCTGCATATTCGCCCTTGATGACTTCTACAGGATACAGCAAGTTTGAATCGATCGTGCTGACTGCAGTGATGCGTGTCAATGTCTCCGCTGCCCTCCGACCCCACTTTACAAATTTCCAAGTAGTCAAAACACAATAAAGTCATGTTGGCCAGCGAACCCGTCTGTGTTGACTGGCAGTGATTTGATGAATTCCCTCGTTGTCAGCTGAGTCACTCTTGAAGACTGTTGCATAATCTTTTGTAACTATCTGATGATTGCTGAAGTGTCTGCATACCAATGTGTCCTTTACCTGAAATTGTCGTTTGTCAGGATTAATCCTGAGCTAAAACAGAAAAATTGCATGCGTTTAGGCTCAATATCGTGTTGTATAACAGAGAAGTCAATCCCAGGCCGCATTACTGCTGTAAATTGTAATTTATGCGCATCAAAGTGGATAATACACTTCATTAGTGGGTTTTCGAATCGAGGAAGTTCATTGAAGCAATGTACAGGATGAGCGGCAGGATAAGCCCACACTCAGATCTGCACTACCCACAATGTTCCCCGGAGAGTTTCCTTGTTCCATGATAGCTAAATCACAATGACCTCAAAATACCAGGCAGCTGCTGTGGAGAGACTATGCAAAGGCAACTGTATACTTGTACATACGCACACTCCAAACTTTCCACAGCACGTCATGGTTAAGTTTTTGCCTTGAGGAAATAGTTTAATTGTGTGTATTCATAGTCTGTGTAAAATTATTCGAATGTCATTTAATTGACATGACAGTTTGGCAATATTTTTTGCTTGGAAGAAATTCTCTATTCTCTACAAGGATGCAAATCACAAATAATTCTTAGTATGTTGTGATGACGACATTATGATGCATGACAATATACATGTAACTGAAGAAAAAATAAAACTTGTACCAACATTTTTATTGCAAATTAAGAAACCAATTATGAAATTAAGTGAATAAAAAATACCCATTGCTTTCATAATTCTACCATATAATATGATGTAGTCCAATTAAAAGCAGTTTCCGTTTGAGTCTTTATAAAACAAAACACAAGCGTAATTAGTGCTTAGCATCAGAATTTGAATGTGTAAGCAGATATTCACCTGGGTACTAACTAGAAGCCAAAAATCTACGATATATGTTTCTCTGCTTATAATGGCGAACGAAATAGATCGGTATGGATTAGTCCAACTTTTTTTTATAAAATGTGTTTTCATCAGTCTTTTTGCTAGGCAACAGCATAAATGCCACTGATGATGTAATTATGGCTCACTCACCTGGTATTCATGTAAGGCAGCCACAGCGTGCGTTCTGTCCCCTCTCAGTGATGATGTGCTTGCGAGTGTGAATGATTGCTAATCTCCACTCTACCCTGTGATTGACTGTCAACCAGTCGAGGATGTCATCTGCCTTCACCCAATGGCAGGTGGCTTCCACTCCCCATGATCCTGAGCAGGCGGTGATAAAATGGATGGATGGATGTTTAGCCAGGCAGTGATGATACATTGATAAGATTCCCAACAGATTAAAATCGTATGTGAAAAGACTTACTTGAATAATATCTAATCAATATCTAATGATTTTTTTTTTTTACGAGTGTGATTACATTTTCTGAAGTAGTACTGTATATATACTGTCGATATTTTGGCCGAGCTAGTTGACACTTACCTTTTATTATGTCCAGTATTAAATAGGTATCATTTTCTATGTTTCCATGCAAACTAGGAGGACACAGTGGTATTCAAATTGATTCAAGCGGTGAGCAAGAAAATGTCAGTTGCAAATACCACGGATAGACTGCACAGATGCATTTCTGATAACATTTAGGTATCAGCATTGAAATATGCAAATAGCTTTAGCTCTTGATGCACCTATCTTTCCCTGAATGTCATGTGACGCGAAAGCCAGAGAGTACAGACAAACTCCTTGCCTTTGGATTGAGTCTTTGGGATGATTAAATTCAAAATGCGCATCATGTTCTCAATCCACATTAGTCGTTTAAAGTAGCAAATCACGGCAGTATGAACAAGGAGCGAAGCAAGGAAAAGGAGGGGAAAATGTAGTTGCTTTACTTAATACAATAAGATAAAAATGCTGTAGCCTCAAGATAATTTAATTTACATAATTTGATTTTGAGCTTGATGAGAATGTATTTTTAACCCAAAAACAATCAAACAGTATTTTTGTTGGCAACAAAGGTCAGGGTTCATAATGTTTTTGACCCTATGTCTACAATGACTGTATTGGGGGGTCAAACTAATGAGCCATAGATCCATCCAAGATTGTAATTTCCATGACCGCTTCCATGGCTGTGTCAGCAATGATGTCATCGTCTGCATTGACATCAAAAGTGCGCAGCTGAGTTACAAATGCGAACTGCTTTTTTTGGGCATACAGAGGTCTCCACCACGCGATGGAGAGTGTGACAATGAGTGTTATTTCTACCGTATGAGTTTTTTTTCACATGCTTGTAGAGAGTCTTCCACATCTGGAGGAAAAAAAAGCAAACAACACTTCCCATTTCCAAAAGCCGCAGCAACACACACTTTGTATTCAAGTCAAAGTGGAAACTACCATAATAACTACTGTGATTCTAGTAGCGCTTGAACTACACTCCCCTCAAAAAGTATTGGAATGGTGAGGCAGATTGCTTTATTTTTGCTGTAAATATTTATGTTTGACATCAAAAGTTAAGAAAACAAAGGCCAGACTAACGGGTGAAAACCAATGCAAGCACAAGGAGAACCGGCAAACTCAGCACAGGAATGCCAGAACCACAATTCTATTGTGCCCTCAGAAATTGTGCCCTCATTGCAATTTAACAAATACATTCGGTGAGAAGTGACTGACCAGTAATAAAAATTTCTGCCATGAAAAGAAATAGTGATGGGTCATTAAGTAAAATAATACCATGTGTATCCCAAAATAACACAATTTTACTGTGGGTAAATATTACTTTCCATTTGTCTCAGAGGAGACAAGATATACTAAACCCCCTAAAACATTGGACCCTGGACTTCATGATCTCATTTCTGCTTTCCTTTACAACTGCAGAAAGGAACACAGCACACAAATTACGATTTCTGTCGTAAATCCATCGAGTTTCTATTCCTCATGTTCTCATTACGATTACCTGTGAGTATAAAGGGCGACTTTGCTCACCACGTTCTTTACTTTTCAGTGCATGGAAACTACTAGAGCTCATAGAAACTTTGGAGTTTTAGACTCAAACTGCTTTGGTTTTGTAATCAAGTACCACCACTGTTGTCACTCCCACGTGCAGATGGTCTAATAATACCTTTTAAACGAAGACACCTCCCCCCAATCAAATAATGCATTTGACCATGAATAAAACACACAGAGCAATGATTTGAATGTATTTATGGGAGCTGAGGTGTACTTTACTGGAGCATGGTCCCCATTGTCTCACAACTAACTCTGAATTTGGGATACATAAGGCACAGTGGTTATAACAAATTAATCTATCCCTAAAACCATGAAACAACTAAAGGATTGACAGTTTTAATGTTTGCCAAATATCAGGGTGGAATCTCTATCCAGTAAGTAGAATCCCCCCGCACACACACACACACAATTGACAGCATGTCGAGTTGTCTGACATTAATTGCAGTACAATAGCCTCAGGCATGCAACTCAGTTGCTGCTTCTTAATACATTGCAAAAAGCTGTCAGCAAAATCTAGATCGTAATATATTTTTTATGGTGTTCTCTTTCAAATAACCAAAAATAATACTGATTTTTAAACTAAGTGCAACATTCCAATTATATGCACACAGGAAAATCCTTGTACAACCACAACTGTGTAAAAGTCCTCGTGCAATTGTTTCTATGCAGGTTTTGTTGCCGACCTGGATATCTCACACCATACGTGCGTTTATACAAGGTAGTGAAAGAAGTACCTTTGACAATAGAACACTATCATCATAAGCAAACACACATTATATAAAACTGTTCATTAGAGAAACATTGAAAATCTCATAACATTTTTCATCCGGAAATGCAACTAAAGTGGGCTTTTCCTCTCGCTTGCCCTACTCCTCAATTCTAACAAAATTTGTAATGCTCAAATGACATTTAAAAAATAATATATTGAGAACTAAAGGTCAGCCGTTTGAATCTGGCCACGATGTAGTACAAACACCCAAACGCCGCTGCTTGTGTTTTTGAAGGAAACAAAAGTGAACATTATGAGGCCTGAGACACTATTTCTTAAAAAAAAAAGGTTGTTCCCTTTTGCCACACAGATAAAACATTATTTCTTTGGGGGGAGATACCCAAGTGCTTGTGAGAGAAATTATTCTAATTGCTTGATCAGTGCAGAAATTAGATGGAGGCAGAAAAAAAACTTGTAGGATGGAATACAGAAGGCATCTTTCCCCTTTTTGTGGTCATATTATTGATTCTGATCATTCCATTGCAGAGCTAGAATCAGAGTCAGTTTAAACCAGGTACCCCCATCAATGTTGAAATGAGTTTTAGTTTGTTTGTCTTTTCCCATTTCAGTTAGCAAAATACTTTCTGGTTCATGTAGAATGACGTAAGAAGTTAGGATTACATGGAAAGGAAAAGTCATTTGCCTTGGGGGGGGGTGGGGAGAATGTTTCAGTCGCAAACCCAACGGCAAAAAGAAAGAAATCCAAACACGACCAAAAGTGAATTCTGTTAGTTTGTGCCAGTCAGTAGCAGACCATACATTTTGATTTATGACAAATCTCCCATTTGTATTCTGGGGAGGGTGCAATGCTTAAATGAAATCAAAACCTTGATTTGCTTTTTTATACACATTTACAAAATGTATGAAAAATAAAATATAATTCTGCCCTTCTCAACAATCTTGAATAGAAATGTAAATATTTTCTTTCAGTGTAAACCTGCTAACAACCTCATCCCCTAAAAATATCATAAAGGATAACAATTATTCACATTCTTAACCCGACAGGGATACCTGAGAGGGTTGAAGGTCACAGTGGGGTCAGCTCCCTAGGGACATAGCACCATCCCGTCTGATGACATTACCAGGCTGGCCCCTTTTCATGTTTCTGTCCGATAACTCATGTTTTCGACTCTCATGGACCTAAGTGACCTTTACGTATGAAGGACGCAAATTGGTCTCATGAGAAGAGATGGTGTCTGTAACCTCTCAATCCCCATATGGCAGCCATCGCAACTTTTAAACACGATTTTCATCCTGTGTTGTGAGCCATTCCCCTCAGTTAAATGTCATAGTGAACAGTGTACAATGGTAACGTTAGCCAGTAACTTGCTTGGCGATGCTTTTTATGCAAGGTGCACAAATTATGTATTCTGGTCCACATTACTGATGAAACATCAGTGATCTGAAGTGCACTTGGTCGTGACCATTTTTCTGTTGTAAGTGCAAGCAGATGAGCGTTAATGACTACACAGATTGTAGTCAAATAATGCCTCGATACATCACTTATATGGTCCCGTTCGGTTTAAATCATGCGTCAAGGGAAGTGTGCAAATGCGCTGTGTTTTAAATGGTCCTAAAAAAAAAAGCGTGTAGTTGTGTTGAATGCTATTTTGTTTTTCTCGCCAACTTTTCTATAAACACGACTTGTTCGTCATCACTGTGCATGCTTGTGGTTCCAAGATGGAAATCCCCAAAAGATGACCATCTAGACATAAAGTGTAAGAGTATATTTTTGTTCAGAGGGAGACAGACGATCTGATGAGACAACACAAGTACAGCAGTATACAAAAACAAAATTGATGAGGCTGTGAGTTTATATTTGTTGCGGCAACAACAACCTGCAACTAGTGGTTGGTATGATAGCTTGAATAGTGTGCATGTGTGTGTGAAGACTGGAGACATTAATCTTCTATTCTTGAGACCGCAGACAGATGTAGTAAAAGACTGGTGGAGCTTTCAAGGTTAATGCACAAATTCAACCCAACCCACGTCGTCAAATAAAGAAATGACTTCAACAACAGACAAGATAACATAAAAGCGTAAAGCCTGCAAGCAGCTTTATGAGGCATAAAATCTGCCATTTGAAAACCTGCAGTGATATTAACCTACTGGAAATACACTGCCCCAATTGCAGTTGATTGATATCAAATTTATTGTACCATCAGTTGTGGAAGAAAAATAGTGGAACATTTTACAGTTTGTTATATGTTTTGATAGTGTGAATTTTCAAAGAACCCAGTCTAAGCACTGTGTAAAGTCTTGTCTCTCCAGTTGATATGCTTCAAGTTATTCAAATAAAAACATGCCCATTCCTGTTATAACAGTTTGATCAAATTATGAAGCATTAATAGCATTTGAAGGGACTTTGTCTGCTTTTAATGTACAAATGACGTGGAATATAATGATGAGCTAACTGTTGGAAGAGCACCCTTGCCAAGTTTAAAGTGCTGCATCTGTTAATTCTCCTTCGGCTACAAGGACATTATCCTATCTGTTTCCCAAATTCAACAAAACCCTTGACACAACCACAGAAAAATGCTCAAAGTACCTAGCCAGAACGGTCTTAATTATCAGTCATGGTGACTTTCATATTGCAGCAGATTTTGCTTGATGTTTGATTTTGTACACAGCATGCAAACACACAACATGGGAAATCCAAAGAGAAGCTTGAGGTCACAAAGCTGAGGAAATAACCAGAGCAGCAGTAGGCAGCAGCTCACATAAACACAAAAGTAGTAAACACAGCAGCCCTCTGTGGACATTAAAGTCAAGTCTGCTCATGCAAATATCACAGTTGACATTTATTGTCCTGTCTATTTTGGTACTCACGACGCACTCCGTTTGTTGATATTTTTCTTGTGGTTTAAAACAAAGTACATTATTTTTTTATTTAGATTACGGCTCTTTGTCCGACCACTGCCCCGGCCCAGAGTGGAACGTCATGTGCAGGAGCTGCTGCGAGTATGATGTGATCCGCTGCAAATGCCCCCTGCAAGGGACATCGGTGGGCTACGCTGTGCCCTGCTGCCGCAACGCCATCAATGAGTGTGACCCCTGCATCTTCCATCCAGGTACAACTTGATCAGTGGCTGCCAGGCAATTGGCACACATTTATAATGTTGTTAAGTATTTGGGTATTTTGTTGAATTTAATTGGAGAAAAATATTGCATTTATTGGTTAACTCTGTGTCAGTATCAGGTTAGCAAATTTTAGTAGATTTACTCAAAGAAACACGTCATTGTGTAGACTGCATGTTTTCCCCATGATTGCTTGTGTTTTCTGAGAATCCTTCATCTTCCTCCCTCATTCCAAAAACATGTCCTATACGTTTGTATGAATGCTTTTAATTTTCTGAGTTTATTCGGCTGGCAACCACAGCCATCACAATTTTAGCGCACAACGTTCATTTGTCCTCCCTATTGAAATAAAAAAGAAATGCTTTTTCCTGACTTGTGGATCGTTGAACAAATAGACAAAGCACTCCTTCCCATCTGTGGTGTAGTCAAGAGCCATACAGCCAGTCTACAGTATTAAAACAAATTGACACAGCTGGCTGCTACTCCCACAGGAACTCAAAATGGAAGCTGCCACTCTTTGGGGTAGACTTGCAACACAATTTTGTGAAGGTGTTTGTGAGATTTAGTGTCCATTCATCCCAAAGAACAAAAAGTTCATATGTCATGTATGATATGAGGGAGTACCTGGCCCACAATCAAAATCAAGAAGCAGCCATGCCAAGTCTCTCATTGAAAAATGGTAATGTATCATGATATCGTCAGTGGAGTTTGATGAGTGCATAATAAATGTCCTATTTCAGTTGCTCTATATTTGCAAGGCATATGATCAACTCTGGCCACAACTGCATAATAATATACATAGTAATATGGTGGACAGTTTAAACAACTACAGTCAGCAACAACAATTTAGAATTTCACAACACGTCTATTTGACTCTTTGGTAGAATGTGGATTACTCCACATTTTATATTGCTGACAAAAAAAGTCAGACGAGTCAATACCTCATCCATCTATGTTTGACACATGAGTGGCATGTTTTTAGACATGAAAATAGGAGACTGCAATGGTATGTTGATTTTAGTCAGCTTTCAGTCTTTCAATAGTGTCTGCTGTGTTCTTGGCACCACACCAAGAGCTGTCTGCCTCTTCTGGCCTTTACACTGCTGGGAGACAAATAAGTGTGATGGAAAACCTAGAAAACAACTTAATTATGTCGGATCTAATTTGTTGGCAGGCCAACCTCACATCACAAGATTTCCTATGCATCTTGAGAGTGTTTAATGAGACTCTAATGTTTTTACGTTGGTTCCTACAGGAAGAATCAATAATTTGTCATGACAAAGTCTGGCCATTTCTGCACACATGCTGAGTTTACTGCTAAATTAGTTTTTTTTCAAGTTGTTGCTGTTTTCCTCCAGAAGAATGTCATGTTTGTATACATGGAATCGAAGTGTTTTGTAGAAGAAAAACAGATGGTGAGAATTAAGATGGATACAAGTACCTTGTGCTCACTAAATGTACTCATAGGGACTGTGCACAGTGAAGTCATAATTTACCATGTATAAGTCCGCATATGCTGTTCAAATTCATACCTGACATACTTTGCCATCCTCCCCCATAATTGACCCAGCAGCCACTTAAGTGGAAATCCGTCTTTTCAGGAAACAGTATTGTGGGGTTTTACCACATTTCTAATAAAAGGGGTAAAAATATTTTAGCTTTAATTTGCAGTGAAAGATGAGTGTAATGGGTTTAGCAGAGTTCATTCATTGTAAATATATCGAGGGTATATAGCAGTGGTGACTGCATTACGAGAATGGGGGCCGGGCAGAACAAGCAGATAGTGCTGAGATGAGTGACCCGACTTCGAGATACCATTGTTAGGCTAATGTTTAGCATGTGAGTAAAATTTTAGCTGTATCATATACCGGTTAGCACATCCCCCCCTCTTAATTCAAAAGTACCGGGGTTGATTCCTGCTCTAGGCTTCCTGTGTGATGTTTGTATGTTCTCCCGTGCTTGCATGGATTTCCGCCAGGTACATATTCCAAAAACATGCATGATAGGCCGCCCGTATTTGAAACAGTTATACCCAAATGAAGTCAGTTTAGCATGGCATAGTAGTGTCAAAGTCGCATCAGCATCTCAGTGTCTTACCCTTTAAGAATGAATATTTGAACACTAATACTGGAGCACGTAGTCATATAATATGAGCATACTCACAGGCACACCACATATCACCTATCCCCTGCAAACATATCACTGCATTGTACTAAGGAGTTTTGACGGGTTCAATGTATATTTTTGACAAGGTTGGATGAATTGAAGCAAATGTTCATTCATTGTCTAATATTCCGTTTTTGAACCCCATACTATGTTTCTTCCAGGTTGCAGTATTTTTGAGAACTGTAAGCGGTGCAACAATGGGACATGGGGTCCCAAAGATGACTTTTTCATCCGTGGCCAATACTGTGCCGAGTGTCGTCCCGGATGGTCTGGTGGAAACTGCATGAGTGAGTGAGGTCATTTACTTAAGGAACACATTACTGTACTGTATGTACACATATACATTACTGTGGGATGAAGTAAATGATTTTTCCTTTCCTCTGAACATATCTATGTACATCTGGGATGACTATGCCCTCTTTGGAAGAATGCCCACACCCAGGAGGGCTTCTTGACAGTCAGATATTCAGGATAGATTCTAAACTATTTCACATGTAAAATTTGGACTCCAAAACTTTACGAGTATAAAATGTTGCCCTACTCAATAGCCCATTTTTTTCTTCATGAAAAGGTAAAAACTGTCCTGATGTTTGTTGTATGATTTAGTCATTCTTTAGAAAACTTTGGAATCTTGTAACTCCACTTTATAGAACTGCGAGACAAATAACATGAACGTGCAGTCTATAGACCAACATGTCATTATAAACTTGTAAAATGTTATAGGCACAGCACATTCTGTGCAATGAGACAATGAGTTATTTCTGTTGTATTCAACAGAGTGTGGTGGGGTGATACGTAAACGTCAAGGTCACATAGTTCTGGAAAGCTACCCCAACAATGCTCAGTGTGAGTGGACCATACAGGTGGACCAACCCTTTACAATAGAACTCAGGTAAGGCGGTATTATTTTGTTGCAATAATGTCGCAATCTGAACTTCTACTTCCTGTGCAAGGTTGCATTGATTGTCCATTCATTATTAGCACAGTGACTTTGTGAAATCAAAAGAAATAAAATTAAAGTACAAATTCAAACATCTCCTACACTGGTATTATAGCCGTCCCCAGAATCCGAATCGGTCATTTGTAATAATGATTAAACCCTGGCAGTAGATCAAATGTCTGTTCAGCTCAGATATTTGGACAATATGCATCATTAATAAAGGCAAGCCAAGTACTTTGGAAAAATGCAACAGGCCTTTTTTTCTTTAATAACTTTCCGGCTGAGTGATACCCTTCCCGTTGTGTCATTTTCTCCATTACATAAACCTTTTTCCCTTCCATAATCACGTGTTTGTGCCGGCTTTGAGACTGAGAACTACAGTAGTTTGTTGGATGCTAAAAGTTGATAATTGATTCAGAACACTGCCGTTAATATTTGTAATTTTGCGTTAAATGAGATTTTCAAGGATTTCAAAAGACTCTGAAGACTTTATCTTAATCAAACTATATCAATGGAAATACAATGTGGCGTCGTTTTTGAAGATATACATAAGAATTGTTTTCTTTTTTCGACTGACTGTGTAGACCAACCCTATCTCCTGGCCAAAATCAGTGGCAATAGGCTCCAGCTCACCCTTGACCCTAAGAAGCGATGGATGAACGGATTATAAGCATTAGTGGTGATTGCTTCCAATATGATACAAGAGCAAACCATGCTAAAATCTGTTGTATTTGGTTTCCAAAATGGTACTAAAATTCTACTTGCGTTTGTAAACGGCCGACCATTTCATGGTTGAAGTTTTATAGACATTTTACAGCCACTGTTCAGACAAAATTAAGAAGTTTATCCAGGCTCGAGCCATCATGCGGTTTATCAGCAATAATTATTGTCAGTCACACAAAGGCATTATTTGTGCATTATTTTTATTAAATAGGCACAAAAGGAGTGTCAGTGATGCATATCCTCGTAGTGTGATAAAGGTTATTGAGCTTTCCAAAGCCACAGTCCAATGCAAGGCTCATCAATTCTTTTCACAAGAAAGAAATGTGATGGCAGCACATGGCCGTTGTGTCAAGAATAGAACAAAAATAAGTAGATTCTTGTAAATGATGTCCAAAACTGCTTTGTGCCAACACAGCGGAACACAGGTCTGACTCACCTTTCATGTCAGCAAAACATGTATTAGCAGTTCCAGTCACTTCCTGCAGCTGTTAGAGCAATTATTGTCATTCATTGCCTGTTTTCCCTCTAAGCGCTGTGAAGCGTCACAACTGCGGTGGCAGATGGTGGAGCTCTGCCAGATAGCACAGGTGCTCGCATAAGTCGGGAGAGTGTAATCACAGCAGTTGCTAAGGTGTTGGGTATTTTGTTTTCTTATTTTATTCATGTCCGTCTTCATGCCAACAGGTTTATGATGCTGAGTTTGGAGGTACATCGTTCTTGTCGCTATGACTTCGTGGAGGTCAGAGATGGTGACAGCATCAACTCTCGTGTTATAGGTCGGTTCTGTGGAAACAACAGACCTGCTCCCATTCGCAGCTCTGGCAACAGTCTCCACATTCATTTTGAGTCTGATGGTTACAAGAATTTTGATGGCTTCTTTGCTACATTCCAAGAGAGTTCAGGTATGTCGTCATTTGCATCTACCTACCACTAAAACAACAGTGCAACAAGCATGCAATTACTTGATAGTTGACGTATTTAAAGGAGAATACTGTGAGGAGCACATTTTAAATAGCATGCTCAATGTTCAGATTTGAGACAAAATAACCAAGCTAGTTTTTCACTGCTAAAAGTTCGGGATGTCGAATGTGATTGATGTGTTGTTTGATAAAATGATATCTCATCTGTGACAATTGTATACTAATTATATATAGGCCAGACGGATCCTGAAAGTTTTCCACGTTTGGGCAGTTTCATTGTTTTGTTGACAATGTGAAGAATTCACCGTCACATGATGTAACTCAAGCTTCTTGAGTCGAGATACTGCTCACTGTTGCACACCCAAGTTTCTTTTGATACAGTAAGCCAGTATAATAGGAAAAAGCCATAGGAAAAAGCAACGCCTAACAACTATTCACTTCTCCCAGAAAAATAAAACATTCTTACATCATCGTATTTGCGACATCAACTTTGCGACTCAATTCAATGGCTTTGTGGTGGCTCCATGGTTATAGTTTTGTGGCTACTAACTCGTAAAGTAACAAAAATGCAGTAGTTATCAAAATCAGTGAGGTGGTATTGACTATGCTAAGGTATGCTGGCCATTGATGACATAATACCTCTTTAGCATCCTCCACAAAGTAGGATTCGCAATCTTTAATGACTTTGTCTTTCCCACGATATCAAACAAAAGCCTTTAATACATACGTATTCTTCAAAATACTTTGTTCACAGTTCTTTCATGAAAAGCTTAAAAAATATTTACCAAATAAACAATTGCCCTACATCCAGTTTTACAATGTAGAAACCCTTAAAGCTTCACCTGGTAACAACTCGCAACGGCCATCCATACTACATGTTTCATTGATTTATGACATCTGGAAGCTCTGTCTCAGTCTCCCTATTTTAAGAGAGTCACGTAAAGGTTTTTAGTTCGCAGCAACTTCTCCCAGGGTGTTAAACACCCTGTAAATACCGAGACATACAGAATGCATGGTAGGGTTAATCTAAATTTACATGGCAGTAATAAAATGACTGACACAGTTGGGTTGACAGGAGCTTTAAGTCAGAGCATTTATTTTTTGTGGCCTAATGTACTGTACTCACAATCAGACACTGTACTAGCTGTAAAGCCACGTCATAAAAAGATCTTTGTCTTTCTCGACATGCCCACACATATGTAGAAATGGAAAGTGAAAATGACACTGAAATGATGCCAGCTTGGAGTATACCAGCCTTCCTTCCACTTCAGACTTTCCAATGTGATCGCAGTTTCATGTTTCTCCTTTAAATAAATACTTGTGTGCCCTGATCTATTTATTTTGTGGCAGCTTGCAGCTCCTCTCCTTGCCTACATGACGGGACTTGTATCCTCGACAGCTCTTACACATATCATTGTGTCTGTCTGGCTGGCTACACAGGCAAGAGATGTGAAAATGGTAAGTCTTTAAACATGTCACAAATGTGAACCAAGACCACAAACATCTGTTTTCAGCTGTTGCTGGGTGGGTATTGTTACTGTTGACATTCATTCCTGCAAATGAGTCATCATTAGCATTAGTCAATTGGTATTGGTATCCCCCCCCGGTCAAGTGTGATGTTATGAAATGTTGTCCACAGATGCTAATCCTACTTTGTTTCCTATCACTGTTGTCCACCAATGCTGTTGCCAAGGAGGTCCTCACCCATGCCTACAGCACTTGTTGATGTTTCACTCCCTAAAAGAATGTCTCAAATGTGTTTTCTGGTCTGAGAATGGCTCTTTTAATTATACAAAAATAAATAGCAATGACTCAGTTGGAGTTGCTAATCTGTGAACTATCATGAGTGGAAAATGTTTAGGATATTCATAACCAAATGCACAGTATCTCCCTTTAATATTTTAGTTCAGATCTTGGTCTACATTGCTTTGTTTGTTGTGTATGACAACTATAAATTGAAGTACTTAATTACAAATTAATTCTTGACACTTCACCACGACGATGATTAAAAGACTGTATGAATTGGAATAAGTGATCCTTTTCAAAGAGGAGGCAGTTTATACTGTAATTTGGGCTGGGTGGAGATGAGCTGTCCTGGAATTAAGATTTAAAAATAATATGCAATAATATGTCAAGTACAAGAAGAAGGAAAATTATACGGAATGTGTGTTGTTCTGTTAATAGCACTAAGGTTTTCCCCAACACAGTGGAAGAAGTGAGTTGTGTTTCCTCAGAGAGGCGAGAATCATTTCGGCCCTTCATGGTCTTGCATTAATGGGTCTCTGGAACTTGTGTTTTTATACTTTACACATCTCCCAGAAGAACCTTTAAAAATTGTTCTGTTATGGTGTCATTTTCAGTGTCATATTTATTGCTATAAACTAAATGATAATACAAGTCCGCATCAATTCTTGAAGCAGTTTTCCCATAAAATGACAAAATGGTTCATCTTCTGTATTCCATTGGGAATTCCAGCCAGTCCTTTTATTTCAGAAACAAGTAATATTACGATCGCAAAAAAAGATTACATTTCTGTCACAAGGTCATCCAATTGAATTTTTTTAGAAGACTTAAGGGTAATTCATCGCACTAATATTGAATCTGATCTGCTAGAAGCATGCGTGTGCTAATCTGACATGCTGCCAGGGAAAACATACTGTAAGTAGCTGTTTTTTTCTTTCATACTTAAAATGAATGCTTTCCACCCCTGAACCGTGGTGGACAAACCTCAGATCTAAAAGCCACCCATGACCCTAAAAAGCAGTCAACTGCAGATTTAGCACATTTTTCCTACACCATTGGTTTGCCAAACACATTTCATTCCATCATTGAATGAAAGATTGGAAATTGGATCTGTTGGAGAATACTAGATTATATGGATGCATCCTTGGTTATGGTTTTACAAAACAACAGCTAATGGCATTGACCAGGTCCAACAAAAAGATAATGGCACATCAAACATAAATTAATAAGTTAATATGTTAATGCAGACCCCTATAATATATAAATTTGAGGTGTTTTAATGTCATTGCATTATAGAATGATGTTTCACTTATGAACAACTACAACGTTTGGATAAAGTAAATAACAAACTCAATAAATCCGAGCTGTAAAGATAATATTCCATTAAAATATTCCCTAATCAATAGGGCACTTTATTCAATAAACTTTTACAACTCTGCTAATGAAACTCTTTGGCTAAAATCGTTTTTATTGCAACTATTTATTTCTGTGTTTACAAGCCAGGTGCTCCAATTTGCGCTGTGAATTGTTTATACAATTCAATAACGTGTCTGTGAGGTTTGCTGCTTGCAAAGTGCCGCCATTCTTGAGTTAAGTCTCAGAGTGTTAATTAGTTTCATATGTAAACTGTGGCCAATGAGCAGCTGTTATGTTTGCTGCTTGCAAAGTGTCATCATTCTTGAGTTAAGTCTCACAGTGTTAATTAGTTTCATATGTAAACTGTGGCCAATAAGCAGCAGAAGCAGTTACACATTGGTGTATTTATGTAGTCTTTTACAACAGGGAGGTTCACTTAATCAATTCTTAAGGGGACTTTTTGAAATAAGTCTCTCTACAATCTAGTACAATGGAGCCTCGGTTCTCGAACAATTCTGTATTCGAACAAAGAATTCGAGATTTTTCTGTTTCGGATGTGGGACGAAATTCGGTTGTTGAACCTCGCGAGATGAGCCGAGAGGAACCACATGCCAACAGATTCCGTTAGTTATTACATTCTGAGGATTGCATCAACTCTAATCATGCCTCCAAAGGAAGCAAGTGGGAGCAGTAAGCCATCCTAAAACACAAAGATGCTCCTAAACTTTAGGACCTAAAGCAATGCAACAGTGAGCGCCAGGCGCGCTGCGGTTGCGCAATCGGACCAAATTAAGCTTCCTGCGCACTGAGGTCTACGTACATTTTGGAAAGTACATCAGGACTTTAAAAATGTTTTCTAAATTTCAGCGACGGCTCTGTCACAATAATGCGACCAGCGCGGTGCAGTTGCGCGGTCGGCGGAGCGCTACAGTTGCGCGTTCGGCGGTGCGCCGCATTTGCGCGATTGGACAAGATTAAGCTCCCTGCGCACTGAGGTCCACTTAAATGTTGGAAAGTACATCAGGACTTTAAAAATATGTTCTAAATTGCAGCGACGGCTGTCATAATTATGCGACCAGCGCGGTGCAGTTGCGCGTTCGGCGGTGCGCTGCAGTTGCGCGATCGGACAAGATAAAGCTCCCTGCGCACTGAGGTCCACTTAAATTTTGGAAAGTACATCAGGACTTTAAAAATATTTTCTAAATTTCAGCGGCCGCTCTGTCACAATAATGCGATCAGCGCGGTGCAGTTGCGCGGTCGGCGGCGCGGTACGGTTGCGCGTTCGGCAGTGCCCTGCAGTTGCGCGATCGGACAAAAAATGTGCAAATGAAAAAAATACGTTTTACTGCTTGAAACGGATTTAAAAAAATCCATTATTTGGAATGGGAAAACATGATTCGGAATTCTATCGATTCACTTCTCGAACAGCCTTCTGGAACGGATTATGTTAAAAAACCGAGGCTCCATTGTATTTTCTTTACGGGCACAACATGTTTAGAAAGAAACTCAGCATGCAATTTGTATTTCTCCTCAGTAGTGGGATGTCGCAGGCCGCCTGTGCCCACCCATGGATCCACACAAGGAGTGTTTCATCACTTAGGAGCACAAATCACTTTCCACTGTGATGCAGGGTTTGAGTTGCAGGGATTACGTGCTGCCATCTGCCTCAGTGATGGCACCTGGAGCGCACCTGCTCCACAGTGTGGTAATTTAGCTTTATTTCTTTATTATGGACAAATAATGATATAAAAATCAATGAACATACCCTCATCTAATGTATACCTTTTCTATGTCTGCAAGTTCCAGTGGAACGAGTATGCGCGCTACCACCAAAGCCAACACACGGAGACCACTTCTTGGTTTTCGGTCCCAATGATGTTTTAATTGCTCTCCAATATCTTTGCCATCACCCATATGAACTCATTGGAGTCTCGCAAAGAACTTGCCTTCAGAACAACACCTGGAGTGGAACTCATCCTATTTGTACTAAAGGTGAGACCAAGTAACTGGAATATTTAACTTTCTTTTCTAAATGCTTGAGTTATTATATTACAGAACAAGCGCGCAATAGGGCGGGGTGCAAGCGATCATCGTGGTGCAAGAGAAAGTCGGGACGCAGCGCAGGCAGAACTAAATCGTAAACGGGATATCGGTCAGGACTGGCGGCAAGCAAGGCAAGACGGGTCAGTGAACGGACAAGGTCGGCAACCTGAGTCAGACAGCGGGAGCGCAGTGAGCAAGCGAGTGGCATCACGGGACAGACAAAGGAAGAAGTGACGGAATCGCGGGGTTTAAGTAGGAAGGCTGATGAGCGGGTGACAGGTATGGGTGATTGACTCGATTGGAAGGGCGTGGCTGTAAACGAATGACGTCAATTGCTGATTACTGAGTGACAGGTACAGCAGGCGCGTGACAATTTCAGAAATTCCTCATGTGCAAGCATTTTGTTCTGCAGAGCGAGTCAAATCTAAGACCCTCCTCTGAGTTCTTTTTTGTGAAACATAAAAGAAAATGATCACATATTCTCTAGAGTTTTGACAACATAACAAACAATGCAACTTCCTTAATCCTTAAAATGTGATGCCCCTAAGGCTATTTTTGGTCGTATAAAAGTCAAAGTAATCTGGACACTACTTTAAACAGTACTTTGTTTAAAGATGAAAACCTCACCATAACCTAAAACCCACGTGTTACCTAATAAAACACAAAATCAACATCACGCAACAAAATTAAAATTGCAAATGTTCAAACTCGACTGGCTTTGTAAGATTAATTGTGACAAACAAAACGTTTGTACACCCAGCTTCCAAGTTATGTTCTGAACAGAATGTTTTCCAGAACAGTTTTGTATTGCTCACACTGCCAGATTTCATCATTTGTCAAAATCACAATTATCACAGACTGTAATAGTGAACTTAACAGTCCTGCATAATGTTGGAGAACTACCTGCTAGTGTACATACTGTACATAGCAAACATCATCTTCAAACAAACATCTTATTTATTGTTAAAATCATGCTTCATTTGGACAACAGTGTCCAACTGGTTAGCACATCCACTTCACAGTGTAGAGGTTGTGGGTTAGATTCCAGTACTGGCCTTCCTGTGCGGAATTTGCAATTTCTCCCTGTGCCTGCGTGGGTTTCCTCTGGGTAATCTGGTTTCCTCCCACATTCCAAAAACATGCATGGTAGGTTGATTGAGCACTCCAAATTACCCGTAGGTGTGAGTGCAAATGATTGTTCATGTGTCTGTGTTCTGCGAATGGCTGGCAAACAGTTCAGCGTGTACCCTGCCTACCACCCAAAAGTCTGTTGTTATAGGCTCCAGCATGCCCGCTACCCTCGTGAGAAGAACTGGTTCAGAGAATAAATGGATGGATATCTCACTCACACCTATGGGCAATTTGGAGTGCTCAATCAGCCTACTATGCATGTTTTTTGGGATGTGGGAGAAAAGCGGAGTGCCCGGAGAAAACCCATGCAGGCACGGGGAGAACATGCAAACTCCACACAGGGAGGGCCGGCGGTGGACTTGAACCCGCACCCTCTGAACTGTGAGGTGGACGTGCTGACCAGTGTTCCACCTATATATACATATTCATCGATATACGGATATACATACTAGTTGGTGACCAACAAACCTAAAATTCACTAATGAATCTTAACACATTCTTTGTCTGCAGTGAATAACACACTCACAGAAGCAGAAAAGGACAAGGAAACTGAAAAAGAGACAGCAAAAGGTACAGAAAAAGATAAAGAAGAAATACACAGTGAGAAAGATATCATTAGCAAAGATAAAGAAAAAAGCCAGGAGAACACAGGTATGAAAAAAGAAAGTGATCGCTGGAGTACAACAGAAGACAAAAACACTGGTACTATTCCAGAGAAAACTGGTGAAGAGGAAAAAAATAATGGCCGGGAGAAAACCACGAGCAGTGGTGAAGATAAAGTGGGTAGTGTCGGCCCAGACAATGGCCGGGACACAGACGAGAATAAAGAACCTGAAATAGTAAAACCTGGGAAGAAAGAAGTCGGTAATTCCCCAAAGTCAGAGCTGGATATCATTGACGGCGTGGCAAGAAAAGACAAAGGACAAGATGAGAAGGAAAAAAAAGAGGAGCAAGTGAATGGAAAAAAAGACACTGGAAAAGTTGGACCCAATGACACGAAGCTGCGGACGGTCGTCTCAGAGGAAATAAACACACTGGAGATCTCCAAGCAGGAAATGGCAGAGAACAACACAGTCACGGATGATACAAATGACTTAAGGAAAAATAACACAATAGCTTTACCAGAGAGGAAAATAATTCCCTCAAGAGTCAATATTACACAGCATACGCTGTATAGGGCAGGAGATAAAGAAAGCGAGAAACTAAAGGAAAGCCCAACAAATAAAGAGGACAAAGTGGAGACAATTCCTACTGAGAAACCAAAGGAACTTGATATGCATCAAAAGGAGAAGGAAAAAGAAAAGGACATAAACCAGAGCTTCATTGGTAAGACACAACGTCAATGAAAAAGTTTCCCCTTTGCCCTCATACTCCCCTTGAACATGAAGTGCTCTTCTCCAGACTGGAGCTGCCCACCTCCCCCTCGCCTCTATCATGGTTATCACGTGATGCCAAGGGCCAAGCCTGAGACAGTGGAGTTCTTCTGTAACCACTCCTACGCTCTGAGTGGAGATGCCCTGCGACGCTGCCAACCAGATGGAACATGGAGTGGGAAACAACCCCTGTGTGTTAGAGGTAAGGACTATGCTTTATCATCATTACTGTGCACAACCCACAGGGATAAGACAACATGTCTGTGGTAATGTAGAATTTTGGTTCCGGTTGCACTGAGGATTTTTAGTTCCTGTAAAATTAATGGCTCTACATCTGGAACTTTCTTCTACTTTGAGTATGAACTCAAAAGTTCAAATATTATTTCTCCCATCTTAAACCTAAGCCATATTTTAGCACATTTGAAGAGGAAGTCGACCCCAAATTTTCTTTTGTGTTCTGTGCAATCAACTAACCTTTTCTGATTAATGTTTTGTGAGTGAAATACAAAATTCAACTGGCAAAATCCACCTGTTTTTATCCATCTCGGTGGGTGTCTGTTTTGCTACTTGGTGTCGACTGAAAATGACATCGACGTTGTCAGGTCTCAGGTCACAACCAATCTCGGCTCACGAGTTGTCTGAAAGTGTGCCGTGATTGTGTCGTGTCAAAAAAAAAAAAAAAAACACTCTTAAAAGGAAACAATTCACATAATAACATAAACTTATATCACCCTTGATAACAAGTATGGTCATACATACCGAATGTCTGACTCTTCTTTTGGATGATATTACATTGTGAAGTTTGTGGTTGTTAAGAATTGGACGATGTTATGGAGGGGATAAGAGATGTGTTCTATAATTTATGTGGTGTGTTCTATAATTCAGCAAATTTAGGAAAGGTCCATTTGTTAAGCTTCTTGATTAATTAATCTGTAAGCCTGTAATGTATTGAACATCACTGTTTGAAAACTAATTTATTAAGTCCAAGTTATTAATTCATTATGTGCCGACATGTACATGCTTGTTGCAGCATGTCGGGAGCCCAAAGTATCAGAACTGGTCAGACAAAGAATCCAACCCCCTCAAACACCATTCAGGTTTGTTTTTTGATATTGGTTT
This sequence comes from Syngnathus leptorhynchus, assembly GCF_054491065.1. NCBI lineage: Eukaryota > Metazoa > Chordata > Actinopteri > Syngnathiformes > Syngnathidae > Syngnathus > Syngnathus leptorhynchus. Next base: position 11,156,488 of record NC_141200.1, read on the forward strand.
CATTGTTTTCAATCAAAAGAAAAATACATGCACTAAAACGTTTTGGTTGTGTCTCACTTATTTTTGGCCCGCAGGAAGACACCGGTGCACAAACTGTACTCCACTGCAGTGGGTCGACAAATTCAGTCAGACGGCCCCACCAAAGGGCCACCAGTACATTCACAGTTGGCTTCTGGTTTCCATCACCTTTACACACACATCGAGTATGACTGTGTGTCTCCGTTCTACCACCATAGTGGCAGCCCTCGCCGTACTTGCCTCAAGACAGGCAAATGGAGCGGGCGCCATGTATCTTGTTCACCAGGTGAGGGCAGCAGCCGTCCGTAATGCTATGTGAATAAGATTAGGTCATCATGGAACACTTCAAACAGAATTGCTGGTATTTGTAGAATATTGAACATTGTCATTAAAGGTCTCTCAATTACTTAATACCATTGGGATAAGTTAGACAAGTGAGAACATTTCTGCATTTAGACTAGGAATGTCCAAACTCTCCTCAAGGGCCGCTGTTCTGTCTGTTTTCCATGTCCCCCTGCTGCAACACATCTAATTGAAATGACCAGGATCGTTATCAAGCTTCTTCTGAGCTTGCTGATGAACTCAGCAATTGAAGCAGATGTGTTGCAGGCGGGAGACATGGAAAACAGGCAAAGTAGTGACCCTTAAGGACAAGAGCTGGACGCCTGATTTAGACACAAAGATGCAAGAAGACCATAAATATACAAAGCCAACTGAAACAAAAGTTATTGACATTATTAAGTACATGCTATACATCGTAAGACATATTTTAACCAATCATTGTTTGATCCTTAGGCGGCTCGGTGGAGCACCGGGTAGCACGTCCGCCTCACAGTTAGGAGGGTGCGGGTTCGATTCCACCTTCGGCCCTCCCTGTGTAGAGGTTGCATGTTCTCCCCGTGTCCGCGTGGGTTTTCTCCGGGCACTCCGGTTTCGTCCCACATCCCAAAAACATGCTTGATAGGCTGATTGAGCACTCCAAATTGTCACTAGGTGCGAGTGCGAATAGTTGTTCGTTTCTGTGTGCCCTGCAATTGGTTGGCAACCAGTTCAGGGTGTCCCCCGCCTACTGCCCGATGATGGCTGGGATAAGCTCCAGCACGCCCGCGACCCCCGTGGGGACTAAGCGTTTCAGAAAATGGATGGATGGATGGATGTTTGATCCTTTAATTTCTACGGGTAACTACCGGCTTGACCAGTCAGTACATTAACAAACAATTTGTTAAAAAGACGCGAGATGCCAGCTCAACTGTTTGGTACGTGTTTTTAAATTATTTTTTTAACATGTAAGACACATGTAATTTATTGTGGATATTAAATTTGTGGAAGCTCATTTTTAAAAGCATAAACAAAATCTTCAGCGGTCACCATAGCTCCCTTCCACATTGACTACTCGTACTCATGCTACCAAGTTTGTATGGACCGTGTGAGAAGACCATCTAAGTGTTCCAGAAAGACACGGTCCAAATGCGCAAAGCAATGTCTTTGGTTGCTGTTATAGCTCCAAGGGGAGGGGTCATTTTGTAATTTGGGCAGTTTTGAATAGCCAGATGTCTCAATATTCTGTCCCCATAATATACTTAGAACATTTTTCACAGATGAAGGAAGCTGTTGTGTCTTTTTTGTGATTGTGATTCATAAAATGCGTGTTGTGTCTTGAACACGGTTCCTTTCCCGAGTCCAAGGTCAGTCAGTCAGTCAGTCATTTTCTGAACCGCTTTGTCCCCACGGGGGTCGCGGGCGTGCTGGAGCCTATCCCAGCCGTCATCGGGCAGTAGGCGGGGGACACCCTGAATCGGTTGCCAGCCAATCGCAGGGCACACAGAGACGAACAACCATCCGCACTCGCACTCATACCTAGGGACAATTTAGAGTCTTCAATCGGCCTACCAAGCATGTTTTTGGGATGTGGGAGGAAACCGGAGTGCCCGGAGAAAACCCACGCGGGCTCGGGGAGAACATGCAAACTCCACACAGGGAGGGCCGGAGGTGGAATCGAACCCGCACCCTCCTAACTGTGAGGCGGACGTGCTACCCACTGCCCCACCGAGCCGCCACTCCGAGTCCAAGGTATGCACGGAATTATCGTGATTCATAAAATCCGTGTTGTGTCTTGTACGTGGTTCCTTTCCTGAGTTCAAGATATGCACGGAATTATTGTGATTCGTAAAATGTCGTAATCAGAGATATTTTGCATTTGGGTAAACATGTCTTAAAATAACAATGCTCTGTTCTTTGTTTTGTAAAAAGTATTAAAGAAGCAGAAAGAAGGTTCAACAAAAAAATGTGTGGACCCTGCCTCAATATGACATCATTTCCCCCATCCTCCCTCTTCATCATGGTCTTCTTTTTCTATCCTCTCTCATCCTGTCACCTCCTCTTTGGCAGTGTGTGGGAAGCATCCAACCTTTGACTTTGAGAGGCCTGAAGAGGCTCATTGGCCTTGGCTAGTGGCCATCTACCGTCGCACCAACAATGGTCCAGAAACCAAACTGACCAAGGCAAAGAGCCACAGTGGATCTGTGAAAAAGGATGGCAACGCAAGAGCTAGTAACCATATCCGGGCTTCCGACTGGCAGCTGGTGTGCAGTGGAGCTCTGGTGAACCAACGGAGTGTTGTGGTTGCAGCCCATTGCGTGACACAGCTGGGGAAGGTTTATCCTCTGGATGCAGCTAAAATCAAGGTGGTGGTCGGGAAACACTATCGTGACGATCACAGGGAAAATAAAGGCCTCCAACACTTGAGGGTAAGATCATCATTATGTGTAGCTTTAAGATTAAGCTCTTCAATAACAATTGCATTTATTCTTGCTCCCAAAGGTGGCCACCGTCATTATTCACCCAAATTACGACCCCCATATTCTTGACTCAGACATAGCTGTTATCAAGTTACTGGACAAAGCAAGGATTGGAGAGAAAGTGCAACCCCTGTGCCTGTCAGACCTTCAGGGCGAGGACGAGATGTCTGGACAAGGCCTCGTAACTGGCTGGTCTCCCCTTGCTGACTCAGGTTTGGGTGCTGACGAAAAAGCGAGAGTTGGCCTTGTTCACCTCGCTGAGATCGTTCCATGCGAGCAGCAATACGCTCGTAATGGGGTGCCGGTCAGTGTTACAGACAACATGCTGTGTGCTAGCCAGAAGCCCAACTATGGACCCTCTAACATATGTCCCTCTGACACCGGGGGAATCCTTATCCTCCCTGCACTTACCGATGACAAGGGGAATCCCTCTGTCGGCCCTACTCAAAAAGGAAGAAAAAGACTTTGGAGACTTCTGGGACTAGTAAGTTTTGGCTATGACCAAGGGGAGTGTGATCCTGAACTCTATACAGTCTACACTCATGTAGCAAACTTCAAAGTCTGGATAGAGACAAGTATGAAATAGAAATGTTGTGTAGTCTATGACACTGGACAACACGGTGCTCTAAATGAAGGGATACTCGCACATTGAATGTTTGATCAGTCTTTGAATAGAAGATATCTCATTCGTCGGCCTGTATATATAGACTTGATAATGACTCAAATTTCATCATTAAAACGACAAAGTCATGTTTTATATGCACACATTAGTATGTACTGTATATTGTAATGTACTGACTTTTCTATTGACTTATATGAATGAAAGTGATGTACATATTGCATTGAAAGACAGAAAACTGGATGTTTTAATTAAAGAGGGAAAATCTTTTCAAAGTGATTGTCTGTGTAACCTGCCATACGTGTACTGTATTTATATAACTATCCATACTTCATAAAACGAGTGAATTAAATGGGGGGGGGGGGCTGCTCCGTGAAGCACACCGTCTGTGTTAAGAAGCAAATGAATCCAGGTCAGAGCAGCACCATTTCCACAATCATAAACGGAGCATATTATTCACATATCATTTCACTGCTCTGTGCTCAAATTAAATCAATTATTCCAACCTGACACACTTCTATTATACAGTTTGTGTATTGCAAAAGGATGCAATATCTTTCACATCATGGTACCTGCATGTTTCCTTAAGGACAAACACCCATCCTTCATTATTTAGAAATATTACCATTTTGTGGCACACTGGGCAGCAAAAGCATTTGCTTCACATTGATAGTGCTTCACATTCTCTTTGTTGAGTTTGCATGTTATCCCTGTGCTTGTGTAGTTTTTCTCCAAGTGGTCCAGCTTCTTCCCGTACTTCCAAAACATAGATTATTCTCAACTGTCCATTGGTGGGAATGTGAGTGGAAATGGTTGGGTGTCTGTGTGTGCCCTGCAATTGATTGGTGGTCAGTCGTAGCCCCCGCATTTCACCCCAGTGTGAGCTGGGGCAGTCTCCACTGGTAACCCTGAACGGAATAAGGAAATGGTTGAAATGGAAAATGGATGGATGGATGGAAATGATTGATAGCTGCTGACACAACAGGCAGCCTATAACATATCATAATGGTACTAGTACTTATAGTATGCATCCTGAATGTCATCTTAGCACCCCTGAAAAATAAATAACACTTGTCAGAGTAGTCATTTTAATATATTCTTAATGAGAAGCACACAAAGCATATTTTACTTGTTTCATGTTGAAGATCATTGTTACGGCCTTTCTGCATGATTGCAACAGTGAAAGTGTTCAAGATGAAAGGGACAGTTGGAGGTGAGTAAAAGTGGTCTTCTAATAAGGTTTTATGAAAAGACAAAAGAAAAGTACCCAAGATCCTGGAAGCCAGGGCACAGAACAACACTGTATCTCAACTGGAGTTTAAAGTCACAAATTCCGATTATCTGATTGTGCAACCCAAAACCGTGTGTTGATAAAGTTATACATGAACAACTTGTAGATCACTATCAAAGAAACAAAAATGTGTATACAAAACACAGCAGCAACAAAGGGTATTGGGACTGACCACACATTAAGACACACTGGAAGGATTGATGGCTTTTTCAAAATCATAATTAAAAGATTAATGGCAACTACCCACTGTGTTTTTGTCTTTTGTCACTGTTTAAATATATTCTTTCATAAATTAAGGTTGTCTAGATGAGAGTTATCAAAACTAAATGAAGGCAGTTGACAAACCTCTCGGAAGAAGTTGGACTCTCTTCCAATGTGGAGTTGCCCATGGTGAAAGGCACAGACCAGGTGTGGACATACTTATTGCTCCCTGGCTAGGCACCTGCACATTCAGGTTCACCTCGGTGAACAAAAGGGTAGCCTCCGGGTGGGGGAACAGGTCCTGACTCTTGTTTGTTTCTAAGCACCAAACAGCAGTTGAGGGTACCCACCCTTTTTGGAGTCCTTGGAAGAAGTGCTGCAGAGGTCTCCTTCTGGGGACATTGTTCTGCTGGGTGACCTCAATGTTCACATAGGCAATGACAGGAAGACCTGAAAGGGCTTGATTGGGAACCCCCCGATCAGAACCCGAGTGATGTTCTATTATTGAAATTCTGTGCTTGACATGGATTGTCCATAATGAACACCATGTTCAAACAGAAAGGCGTCTGTGTGTGCACTTGGCACCAGGACACCCGAGGCCGCAGTTTGATGATTGACTTTGTAGTCGTGTCATCGGCTTTACGGCCGCATGTTTTGGTCACTCGGGTGAATAGAGGGGCAGAGCTGTCCACAATCACCACCTCGTGGTGTGTTGGTTCCAGTCCAACCTGGCAGACCCAAACATATTGTGAGGGTTTGCTGGGATCGTCTGGCAGCATCCCCTGTCAGAAAGATCTTCAACTCCCACCTCCAGCAGAGCTTTGCTCATAACCCAGGGGAGGGATGGGACATTGACTCTGAATAGACCATGCCTCCAGTGTTCACATGGCTAATCGGACCTTTGACCGTAAGGTGGTCGGTGCCTGTTGTGGCGGAAATCCCTGAAACCGCTGGTGGAACTGGTGGTAAGGGATGCCATCAAACTGATGAAAGGAGTCCTATCATGCCTTTTTGGCCAGTGGGACTCCGAAGGCGGCCAACTGGTCCCGGATGGCCAAGTAGAACGCAGCTTTGACGATTGCTAAG